>NC_135477.1:106021348-106340387 GCF_052094955.1 Ictidomys tridecemlineatus
TGTCTCAAATCATTTTCACTCAAGCATATTCTGTTAATATTTCTGTTAAGGCATGCTTGCTTATGACATTCTCCCAAGTCTTATTTTTCTCAAAAACATTTTCAAGGACATTTGCCTTGAATACAATTCTAAGTTACAAGTTTGTTTCTGCACTTAAGTTGTCACTATATTTTCTTCTGTTTCTGTCATCATTATTGCTCCTTTGGAGGTTTAGTGTCTTTTATCTCAGGGTGCTTTTCTTCTTCCTCTTGATTTTTTAGCTGTTTTACTATTATGTGTCTAGTTTTTTGTTTTGTTTTGTTTTGTTTTTGTAACCTGTTTGGAGTTTACTACCTTTTGCATATGTGAATTGATGTTTTCCATTAATTTTGGAAAATATATTTACCAATGTCTCTTTTTATACAGCCAACTACCCATGTCCTCAATACTTTCACCTTGGTCCACATGAAATGCTTACTTTATTTATACTTTCTCTGTTTTGGCTTATGTATTTTCTGAACTGCATTTTATTTCCTCAATCTTGTCTTCTGCTCTTCCAAGCTGCAAATTTATCTATTGAGTTCTTAATCCCCTTATGGTCCATCTCAACTTGACAATTTCCAGCTCATTTCTTTTGTAGATTGTAATTCTTTAAGAAAGTTTTCTATCTTTTCTGCTTTGTCTCTTTATACCTATTTCTTCAAGCTATTAGTCACAATTATGGTGAAGTCATTTACGAATTACAATATCTGATTCATGTTTGGGCCTATTCCCATTTTCTGTTTATTGAGGTTAGTTCATAATATTCAGGTTTTCCTTGACTAAACTGATTTGAATCTGGGTTACAGCTTCTCACTCTGTTCTCAGCACACAGTTCTCCAGGGCTTTTCTCTGACTACATTTGCTGTAACCTTTTTCCCTAGAAACTCTCAAACTCTAATCATTATAACTTTAGCACTGGGAGACTAACAAAAATTTCGCTCTGCTTTTCAGAGTTCTTTGCTTATGGTTTTAGCCTCTTACCACCACAGAGTTTCAGAATTTGGCAAAGTATTTGGGAGTAAAGCTCCTTGGTGTTCCTTTAATCCTCAATTTTGTCACTCTGTTCTCTTGGGCTTATCAAAATTCTGCTGTTTTATTCTGACATTAATTTGGTTTGGTATAAAACCAGTGTATTCATTTTCTTGCCTATAGCCAGATTATCAAACGCACCCAGGGAAAAAGCAGTCATAGAATGTCAGGCTGTAACTCCACAGTTTTCTCTTGTCCCAAATATGAACTCTGAGCTCTTTTTGCAGAGCAGTTCTTTTGCACCCTTAATATATTATTTTTATATTTGGTTCATTCGTTCTAGTTGTTGCTTTATGCCTTATGCATTCTGTCACAACCACTCCATCCTACCCAGACACTTTTAATTTAATTTATTTTATTACGTAACAACAGATTTTGGTCCCTGCATTCACTGGAAGAATAACTTTTCCTGGAAAAATAAAAAACACACCTTCAGTTACTTCTAGGTGCAAGAAAATCAAGACAGTCTTTCTATTTAAAATATTTTTTTCCTTTGGCATGTTTTCCCAATAACAGATTATATTTTTAGATGTGAATACACCAAAGAACTAGAAACTCCTAAAAATATTGACTGTGTTGTCCAAATTTCACTTGTTTTGTGTAGGAAACTGTGTTCTTAAAATGCAGCTAAAATATTGACTTCATGTTATATTCAAGGATATGGTCATTGAGACCATAATTCCCAGTGAAGACATGCCAATCAAAAAATACAATGAAACAATGACAAATGTTTTATTATTCAAGATGAACTTCAGATAAAAGGAGTAAATTGTTAATAATTCTTGTTTTTGAATCGACAGTATTTGAGATACATCAGGCGAAGGAAGACCACTAAGTTTCTAGGCTAACAGATTTGTGATGCATGCACTTTTTTCTATCAAAATAAAAAAAAAAAAAACATGGGGAGGGAATTTTAGGACACCCTTGGGCTTCATCACCTATTGGGAAATATCATATCTTTTTCCAGAAAAGATTCAAGATGACTTACTTAAACAAAAACTAAAAATTGCATTTTACATTGAAGAATAGAAGATATTTGGGCACTAAAAGAATAAAAATAATTAGAGTAAGATAGAGATAAGGTAAGGCTTACTATAAAAGTCAATATAATTAAGCCAAGCAATATTTTAACAACCATGATGCTTTATTCAGAGAAATAAAATACAGATTGTACTCATTTTTTCTCTACCATTTTTTAAGGTAATTGCTGAGCCAATCAATGAAAGTGATTCAAGAAAAAATGGTTCATTTCATAAAGTTTGAAAAAAGGGAAGCCTAAGTAGATTAGAAGTGGTCTTAATGATTACTTCTGACTTTATAATTTTATGACCCATACCAAATCTAAATGCAAATTTGAGTTGGAATTAGCACCTGTGAGATGTGATAGGAAGAAGGTCCTTCTGTTTCATCTAGCATTCTTCTATTATAAAACTGCCTTTTCCCCAGAGCTGGTCAATTGATAATCTATTAGATCAGGAATCTGCAAATATTTTCTGCAAAGGCCTCTCAGTAAATATTTTGGGTGTTGAGGGTCATATGATTTTTTCAGAGCCACTCAACTCTACCATCAAAAACAGCCATAAACATTACATGAAAGAATGAGTATGAATATACTTCAGTTAAACACTATTTACAAAGACAGGAACAGGCAGGACTCATTCCACAGGCATAGTAGGCCAATCCTTGCTTAAGACGAAGACAGGCCTTCACAAACTTTCCATCATACACCCAGCAGAGATGCCCAAGAACTACTTCAAAGTGTCTTCGAATTCCTGTTTTATCTTTAAAATTCATTATACTTGTGCATTGTGCTTTATATGAGCAAAATTAAATAACAACACACAAATATTTCACATAATGTTATAAAACTAAAATACTTCCCATTGGTATAGTTAAGGATTTGGGTTTTCCCAAAGAGAGGTCTGCCCTTGCTCTCAGCTCTGGGAGGTAGTCTATGTCATACCTTGTTAGGTGGATCTTTGCTTAAGGGAGGAGCGATACTGACCAGAAAGAATGACCATGTGGCTTAGTGAGGGGACTTTGGGTCACTCATTACCAGTCAACCTAGATATTGAGTTCAATTGTGTTGGCAATCAAGCAGTCATACCTACATAATGAAACCCCAATAAAAAACTTGAAGCATGGAAATTGAAGTGAGCTTCCCTGGTTAGCGGTACTTCATGGGTATTTCCACAGAGCATTCCAGAAGGATAACTCATCAGAGCTCCACAGAAGCTTCACATTGGAATCATCTTAAACTACACTGTATGTATCTTTCTTTGGTTCAGTTTAATATGTGTGTTCTTTCTCTACAGTAAGCAATAATGACTGGTAAAATAACTTTCAGAGTGTTCTGTGAATCCTTCTTGTGAATTATTGAACCTGAGAGTGGCCAAGGGAACCCGCACACTTGCAGTTAGGTGTCAGAAGAGAGGACCATTTCCTGGAGGACTGAACCCTCAAACATTGCAGTATAGCTAACTCCAGATTCTACTGTATTTATCTTGTGTTTTTTCTGTCTCCTTGGGAGTTAACAAAGCCTAGTTGAGAGTAGGAGATTAAGAGAATTAATATCTCTGGTAAATGCATATCTGTGGTTTAGAAAGATGATGCCCATTACCAGGTTAGCACTGGTACTTATTAACCTGAATCACACCATTGGAAGGCTCTGTGTTTATTGACCCTATGCTGCCAATTTCAATTGCTTCAATGAACCTCTGACAAGTCCACAGCTATAGGTCCTAAGAACTCACTCATTCATTTACAATCAGTTCAGATATATCTTAATAATGCAATTAAACATTTTAATATGAACCTACATTTTGATGAAGTTACTAAAAATATTAACAGTTCAGCCCACATCTATATATAACTCTACCCTGAATTAGTAACAGACTCCATGTATTCTAAAATCTTCAGACCCATTTGACATATCAAATTCAATTTTGCACATCATATTTTAAGGTGGTTATAATAAAGTGTACTGAAGACAGTTGTGTGGAGAGTGAGTAAATTTTTAAAATGTGTCTAAAAGCAATTGAAAAGATTGGGAACGGTTAAAATAAAAATGTATGTGAATAATAATACCTGTCAGCAATAAACAAAGGATGTTTTTGTGAGAAAGGAAATTTATTTCTTTTATTACTCCACAGATAAATGGAAGAATAAAGATGAATAATTGCAAATGAAAGAAATTTTCATCTTGAATCAGTTGTTGAAATATTTTTTAACCATCTAGAGCCTTCCAACAATGGAATGGGTTGCTTTATAAAACTCTGCTCTTTTCATCATCAAAGGTATTCAAGCAGAGTCTGAATCATCCATTCTATGATTCATTCACTTAATAAATATTCATAAAGATTTATTATACTTAAGGCACTCTGCTGAGACTATGGAAGAAGCAAATATCGATCAGACTGAATTCTTCTCAGATAGTGGAGTTAAGACTTGAACTAAATAATCAGAATACAAAGTAGAAAAGTAAATGTGTCCTAGGAAAAGTATAAATAAAGTTGTACAGGAATGCAGAAGAGGGAGACATGATTTCCAGATCACAAATGCTGGAGTAGTCTTATCTTTCACCTCACAATCCATTCTCTGCAGAACATCAGGAAATCATTTCATATCAGGGGATTAACACTCTTGGATAGTCATCCAAGGAATAGAGTAAATGCAGAATCTTTATACTGGTTTCTAAGGTCAGATGTAATCTACCTTCTGCCTACATCCCCCATGCCCAGCCACAGAATCTTTCTGCATCCAGAACACACCACACTCCTTCCTCCTAAGAAGTTTCCGTTTGTCAGTTCATCTGCTGAATACTCTACTTCCACATCTAGTTGTGGTTGGCAATTCTTTATTCTGTTTTCAGCCGCCATGATATTTCTCTCATGAGGCCATCTTGACTACCTTATCTAAATTAGCTGAAGTTAAAATCTCTCTATAGCTATCATCATTTTATTTTCTTCCAAGTATGACGAAGATCTGAAATTGGTTTTTGTTGTTCATTTATTTTTAAGTTACTCTTCCAACTAGAATGTTACAAGAGTAAGGATCTGTCTCTCTGGTTGGCTGCTGTTTCTCTAGCATCTGGATTATGCCCAGCACAGTAGGTATAAAATGAGCATTTATTAAGGCTGACTGAATAAAGAATTTTTTACACAAGGTCAGAACTCTGACAAGAATCTTTAATTCCTTCTAATTCTTACATTTTGTGATATCATTTCTCAATCATTCTTCTCAGCTAAGTCACCATTTTATTACTCCTAGGACTTTGGTCATTGCTTTCCTCTTGCTCTATAAACATTCTCTCCAACCTTCAGGCTCCAATGAATATGTATCCTTAGTTGTTTCTTTACTAACTCTTTCTGAATCATGATTAACTTTTCTTTTTATAAATTCTTAAAATTTCTACTAATTCATCATATCTTTTCCACATATTACTTTGATATTACTTTGTCTTGTCTTCTTTTTTAAAATTTTATTTATATATTTACTCTAATTAGGTATATATGACAGCAGAATGCATTTTGATTCATTGTACACAATCGCAACACAACTTTTCATTTCTCTGGTTGTACATGATGTAGCATCACACCATATGTGCGGTTATACATGTATTTGGGGTAATGATGTCCATCTCATTCCACCATCTCTCCTGCCCCCATGCCCCCTCCCCTCTGGTCCCCTCCTTCCCCTTTGCCCAATCAAAGTTTCTCCTTTCTTCACATGCCCCCCACCATTATGGATCAGCATCCACTTATCAGAGAGAACATTTGGCCTTTGTTTTTTTTGGGGGGGGGATTGGCTTACTTCACTTAGTGTGACATTCTCCAGCTCCATTTATTTACCTGCAAATGCTATAAAAAAAAATATGGAACACTTCACAAATTTGCACTTCATCCTTGTACAGGGGCCATGCTAATCTTCTCTATATCATTCCAATTTTAGTGTTTGTGCTGCCAAAGCAAGCACTGTACTAACTTCTTGACAGACATTAGAGTACCTATGATAGTGCATGATAGTGCTAGCCAACTAAAATTTGATGTAAACTACATATGTAATTTTCTAGTAGCCAGAGAGTTAATAAGAAACTGGTGAGATTAATTGTAGATATATATATATTTTGTGGGAGGGGGGACCAGCGATTGAATTCAGAGGCATTCAACCACTGAGCTACATCCCCAGCCTTATTTTTTGTATTTTATTTAGAGTCAGGGTCTCACTAAGTTGCTTAGCACCTCACCATTGCTGAGGCTGGCTTTTAACTGAGTAATTCTCCTGTCTCAATCTCCCAAGGCACTGAGATTACAGGTGTGCACCACCATGCCTGGCTTGTAGTCATTTATTTTAATATAACAAAATATATTGGTATTAGTCCCCATTTTCAGTTGCTACAACAAAATATCTAAAACCAGGTACTCATAAGGAAAAGAGATTTGTTTAGCTCACTGTTTTGGAGACTAAAAGTCCAAGATCAAGTGACCCTATTTTTGACCTCTGATGATGGCCCTGTGACTGTGTCACAACATGGTGGAGAAGTAGGAAGATAAATGACTACATGTTACAATCATGATAAGTAACCACTTTCTAACAACCTACTCTTATGAAAACTCACTGAGATCCCATGAGAATTGCATTATGATCCCCTCATGTACTACTTACCCCTCCAGAGGCCCCACCTATTGAAGGTCCCACCCATGGTCAACACTGCCACACTGAGGACAGAGCTTTGAGTCCATGACTTTTGGGGAACACATTTAAAATCATGGCAATATCTAATACATTTCAACACTTAAAAAATTATCAATGATATATTTTACATAACAAAAAAGTTGCTCAATGAGAAATCATCTTACACTGCTTTAATATTAAAACTTCAAATTTAAAATAGTTAAATAAAATTGGAATTCCATTCCCCAGTCATACCAGCCATATTTCAAGTACTCAATTAACTGGATATGGTTAGTAGTTATATTTACTATACAATTAAATGGTAGACAGAGTGGTACAGAAACATGTAGTGCTTAATTTATTGGGTACATAAATTAATGAGTAGGAAATGATTTAATTTTTAGTAAACATATATAAAACATAAATGAATTACATTGTTTATCCAAGTGTGTTCCTAGGAAGTAGCTTTAATAATAGAAAAAAAACACGAAAGTAAAAATAATACTTAGATTAATGGATGTCACAAGACCATTTTGTTTTGGCAAAAGTTGTGTTCCATATGCTTAAAGAAAATTCTAATCATGGGAAAAATTACCTCAGGGATGTCCCAACTCCCTCAAGATTTTGCTTCCTTATGCCTGTTGGGAGCTCTGTAAAACACAGTAAGGGAAAACTGGGGAAAAGGCTGTCACCCCTTTTTTGTGATAAGAGCAGATTATTACCACTCCTGCAGCTTTACTTTCATTTGAGCCTCTATTATATAAAAAAACCTAAAATAAGTAAATAAACTCATATATTTATGTACACATACGTAAACACAAGAGGAAAGAGTGAAAATATAAAAAAGAATGAAAATGTAAATAGAATAAGAGATAGGAAATAAAATTTCAAAGGGAATATTCTAGAACCTAACTAAATAACCATAAGAATTTTAAAACAAAAAGAGCTTAGTTAAATTTGACTATATTTAAAAGTCATTTGACTTGAATTACAAAGATAAAAAAAATCAAAAATATTTAAAACAAACTCTATGGAAAAAAGCTACAAATTTAATCAGTAAATATAGACTATTTCTATCACAATTATAATAGCTTACAGTTGTTCAGCACTTACCAAGTTTCTGGCACTGTATTCGCTCCACTTTTCCACAACAAACCCTTGGGTAATATTCTCATTTTAGAAATGAGGAAATTGGGAATCAGTAGTTAACAGCATATCAACACTGCCAGGAAATGGAAGAGCTAAAATTAAAAAGTGAGAATATTTAGTATGATTTATTTTTTATAGAAATGTATGTTTTCTTAAAGGATGGTGTTATCATTTGAAAGTATGCATCCCTCCAAAATTCACATGTTGAAACTTAAACCCTAATAGTATAGCATTAAGTAGCAGGGTCTTTGTGAGGTGATTAAATCCCAAGGGCAGAACCTATAAGTGGAATTAGTGATCTTATAAAAGGGTTGATTTTCAGGAACTTGATGCTTTTTTGTTTGTTTGTTTGTTTTGTTTTTTTAATCTGTTCATTACTTCCCCCATATAAGAACACAGCAGTCAAGCTGCCAACCTGGAAGCCAAGCGTGGACCCTCACCAAACAGCAAAATTCCCCACACTTCAATCTACAACTTCCAGTCTCCAGAACTATAAGAAGCAAATTTCTGTTCTTTATAAATTATACATTCTCAGGTGTTTTGTTCTAGCAACATGAACTAAGACAAGCAGTTACACTCATAAAGAGGTAGAAACAAAAATCCATAAGAAAATACCTTCCTCCCTCAGAGCCCTGTCACACCCAGCATCCCCTGCAAAGAGCTAATATATCCCACTCAGCCAGAGATCCTTGCTCTTCCCTGAAGTTCCCCTCAGATATAAGGATTTTTGAGTGCAGAATTTACATATTCACATGAGATTATTCATGGGGGCAAGTAGGGATTTGGAGGAATCTTTTAAAAGTCAACAGCTCAGTGGCTAACCTAAAGGCTGAGCATGCTGCTCAGTAGAACAAAGTGCTTGCCTAGGATGCAAAAGGTCCCAAGTTCAATCCCCAGTGCCACACACACACACACACACACACACACACACACACAAACACAAAATATGTAACCCAAAACCCATGAGTGGCAATACTTTGTGTTTCCACCAATTTCCTAAGGACAAAATTTACCCAGTGCCAATAAGACATACAAGCTAAACTCTATGTGAGTGAAATTTAAATCTTAAATTAAAAAGAAAAAGAAAAATGGATCAAGACATGCAAGCAATACCCTGTCAGAAAAGAGGAGAGCAAAATGTTCACTATTCCTACAGAAAATAAATAGGCAAAACTTAACTCAGAAACAAAATCCACAGTAAGAAATATTTTTTTACCAACAACTACAATAACATTTAGTCAAAGTAAAATTTGACTACCAAGTAACACAATAGATTTACATCTTTTCTAATGTAAAATTTTGGTTCTTCTGCATGTTATCTAGTAGCATAACTTTTCTTACTTTGTGAACTTATATTTTTCTGGATATCTCTCTGATTTTTTTCTTTGCCTAAAGTAACCTCCCACATATATTTACTCAAGTTGTGTCTAAAATAAGTGATCAATATCAAATTAACCTTGGAATCTCTGTAGAAATGACATAGCTAGAGACCTAGAGCACTGTATCAGAGATAGATGGGCCTGGTTTCACC
Source organism: Ictidomys tridecemlineatus (assembly GCF_052094955.1). NCBI lineage: Eukaryota > Metazoa > Chordata > Mammalia > Rodentia > Sciuridae > Ictidomys > Ictidomys tridecemlineatus. The sequence goes on from NC_135477.1 coordinate 106,030,752, forward strand.
ACCCTGGATAACATAAGGAGAGCATTCATGTCCAAAGAGTATCCTAAGGTGTGTAGATGCCTCACTGTCTCTCTGTAATGTTTCTTCCATTTTGATAATTTTGTCAGAGCACACAGGCAATATTTTTTTCAAATTTGAACCTTATTTTGCATTTTTTGACCTGTCTTCCAAATAAATAAATGACTGTAACTTAGTATAATAATATTTTAAAAGAGGAAGAGGAGTGAACTTCAGCCTCAATTCCACACAAATGTTGATAAGACTCCTTAAATTATATCAGGAAATCTAAAAGACTTTTTTCCTCAACCTTCACTAGAAACAGAATTTTAAATAGAATCCCCAATTTGTTATTAAATAAGCAAGATGTAAATTATAAATGTATTCAAAACAAATAACTCATGAAAAATAAATCGCACTCTTAAAAAAACTGTAAAATGAGATTCTGGATTGCTAACATAGCTTTTGCTGATCGGTAAGAAAAACTGAAAAAGTAACAAATTAGTCTATTTTCTATGCAATTTTTATTCTATGAAGGGAAAAAAACCTTAATAAGCCAATATAAATATTCTAGATCAGCTTAGAAGGAACACATTTTAGCACATATGGTGCAGTGAACTGTCATAGAATCATATATAATGGTATTTTTTGTTACATATGCATACATGCATACAATGCAACCTGATAATTAGGTCAATATCATTCCCCAGTACTATGGCTTTCGCTCCCCTCTTCTCCACCTGCTATTCTCCTTCCTCTTTTCTGCTGATCTCCCTTCAATTTTTATGAATTCTCTCTCTCTCTCTCTCTCTCTCTCTCTCTCTCTCTCTCTCTCTCTCTCTCTCTCTCTCTCTCCCCCTTTCTCTCTCTCTCTCTCTCTCTCTCTCTCTCTCTCTCTCACACACACACACACACCTTTCTTTTTCTTTATCCTTACTAGCTTCCAAATATGAGAGAAAACGTATGACCCTTGACCTTTTGAATTTGACTTATTTTATTTAACATAATGTTCTAAAGTTCCATCTATATATATGTCTGTATGTGTATTTGTGTGTGTACTCACACAAAGAGACAGATATAGATATATATTTAAAGGAATAAAGGAAATGTATCTGTATATAGATATATAGATAAATAGAGATATAGATAGATGGATAGATGTACATATACATTTTCTTTAATCCTTCATTCATTGATAGACACTTAGTCTAATTCCATAGTTTAACTATTGTGAACTGTGCTGCTATAAACATGGATACACATGTATTACTCTAATATGCTGACTCTAATACTTTAGAATGTATACAGAGTAATAATGGTATAGCTGAATCATATGGTGGTTCTTCTTCTGGTCTTTTCAGGAACCTCCATATTGATTTCCATAGTGGTTGCACTAATTTACAATTCCCCCAACAGTATAAGAATGTTTATTTTTCTCCACACCATCACCAGCATTTATCATTGTTTGTATTCTTGATGACTGTAGTGAGATGAAATCTCAGAGTAGTTATTATTTGCATTTACCTAATTGATAAATATGTTGAATATTTTTCATATATTAGTTGGTCATTCTAATTTCTTCTTTGGAGAAGTGTCTGCTTAGTTCATTTTTCTATTTATTAATTGAGTTATTTGGGTATTTTGATGTTGTTTTTTGAGTCCTTTATATATCCTGAATATTGATCCTCTGTCAGAAGAGTAGTTAGAAAAGATTTTCTCTCATTCTGTAGGTTCTCTCTTCACATTATTCATTGTTTTCTTAGTTGTGAAGAAGCTTTTTAATTTGATGTCATCCCATTTATTTATTCTTGGTATTATTTCCTGAGCTTTAGGTGTCCTGTGGAGAGAATCAAATCATGCCTGCACCTACATGAAGGAGTATCAACCCTATGTTTTCTTCTAAGAGTTGCATACTCTAGAGTCTAATACCTAGGTCTTTGATTCATTTAGAGTTGACATTTGGGGAGGATGAGGTCTAATGGCTAATCTCATTCTTTTGCATATGGATAATCAGTTTTCCCAGCAACATTTGTTTTGTTTGTCTTTTCTCCAATGTATGTTTTTGGCACCTCTGTCAAGGATCAGATGACTGTATCTGTGGAAGTTTATGTCTGTGTCTTCTATTCTGTACCATTGGTCTATGTGCCTGTTTTGATACCAGTACCATGCACTTTTGTTGCTTTAGATCTGTAGTATAATTTGAAGTCAGGTATTGTGATGCCTCCAGCATTGGTTTTTCAGCTTAGAACTGCTCTGGCTATTCTGAGTCTTTTACTCTTCCAAATGAATTTTAAGACTGTCTTTATTTTTCTATTTCGTGAAGAATGTCATTGGTGCTTTGATGAGGATTGCTGGAAGCTATACATTGTTTTTGGTAATATGGCCATTTTAACAATATTAATTCTACTTATCCATAAACTTGTGGTCTTTCCATCTTGTGTCTTCTTCATTTTCTTTCTTCAATGTTCTGTAGTTTTCATTGTAAAGGTCTTTCACTTTCTTGATTAAATTAGTTCCTAGTGGGATTTTATTTGCTTCTTTGTTTTGTTTTTGTTTTCTGAGACTAGGGTGAATGGATTTTTTTTCTGATTTCCTTCTCAATAGATTCATTACTGGTGTGAGGAAAACTGTTGACTTTTGTGTGTTCATTTTGTTACATGCTACTTTACTGATTTTGTTTATTAGCCCTAGATATCTTCTGGTGAAGCATTTGGATCTTCTAAGTATAAGATCATATCATCTGCAAATATTAATAGTATGATTTTTTTTCTTTTCCTATTTTTATCCATTTTGTTCCCTTCTACTGCCTAATTGATCTAGCTAGAATTTCTAGTTCTAAATTAAATAGGAGTGGTGAGAGATTTTAACAGAAATGCTTTTAGTTTTTCCCCATCCATTGTGATGTTGGCTTTATGTTTGTCATGTATAGACTTTATGATCTTGAGGTAAGTTCCTTCTATCTGTAGTTTCCTCAGTGATTTTATCATTAATGGGTGCTGAGTTTTGTCAAAGACTTTCTCTGTATCTACTGAGATGACTCTGTAATTTTTGTCCATAATTATATTTATGTGATGAATTATATTTATTGATTTGCATATGTTAAACCATCTTTACATCCCTGGGATAAAACCAACTTGGTAATGATGTATCTTCATAACATATTGTTGAATATGATTTGCTAATATTTGATTAAGGATTTTTACATCTAGGTTCATCAGGAATATTGATCTATAGTTTTCTTTTCTTGGTGTGTCCTTATCTGGTTTTGATATAAAGGTGACACGGGCTGCATAGAATAAGTTTGCCAGTGTTCTGTCCCTTACTATTTCATGGAACAATTTGAGGAGCATTGTTCTTCTCTAAATATCTGGTATAACTCAGCTGAGAATCCTTCTGGTCCTAGACTTTTCTTTATTGGAATATTTTTTTTATTACTGCTTATATTTCATTACTAGTTATTGGTCTGGTCAGGTTTTGTGTGTCCTCTTGATTGAATTTTGGCAGACCACATGTGTCTGGAAATTCAACCATTTCTTCAAGGTTTTCCAATTTATTGAGGTACAAATTTTCAAAATAGTCCCCAGAAATCCTCTGAATTTCTGTGTTGTCTGTGATAATTTCTCCCTTTTCATCTCTGATTTTATTAATTTGGTTCTTTTCTCTTTTCCTTTTGGTTAGTTTGGCTAAGGATTTTTTCAATCTTGTCTATCTTTTCAAAGAATCAACTCTTTGTTTCATTGATTATTTTTTTATTCTCAATGCTGTGTTGTGGGACCTGACGGGAGATGTTTGGGGTCATGGTATGGAGTCCTGACAAATGGATTATCATATCTCTCTTGGGAATGAGTTAGCTAGTAAGGGAATTTGGCTTCTTTCCTCTCTTCTGCCCTCTCCCACTTGCCTTTCCATTTTTCTCCTGAGTTGAAACAGAATGAGGCCTTCACTATTCTTCAGAACAGTAAGCCAAAATAAGTCAATTTTCTTTATAAATCACTATCAGGTATTATATTATAGCAATGAAAAATAGGCTAAGATGTCAACCTTGTTATTTCTCACACTGGCCTCATAACAACAATTATTTTAGTTTCCTTCATATTTTATGAGTATGAACTGAGACATTGATCTATATTTTTAATGTAAATATATTTAAAATGCTTATAAAATACTTCAGATCTAGTTAGTTTTTGCAGCCCTCCCTTACAGCACAAGAAACAACAATTTTCCAATGTTAATCTGGTTTTTGCAAATCTTTCCTCCAGAAATGAATAAAGAATCTTCAGCTATCAGAAGTATTTCTAGTCTGTTTGTAATTATATTTCTCAGTGGAAAAAAATCCCCTTTGAAAATTATATTTAGTTTATTTTATGCAAATGAGCACCACCCCACTCCAGCTAACTACCCCTGTGTAAATTGAGAAGGCTGATTCTTAACTCTACAACAAACAAGAGGGGACTCTTCCAAGATCACTTTAAAGATTTACTAGAAATAGGCTTCTATCTTCTACCTTTGCATTTAAACAGCTTAAGTTTCTGATATAAAATTGACTGGTACCCTCAATACACACAGTCTGCACAGATCAGAAGGAAAATGAGTAGGGAGCTATGGAAAGCCTCCCAGAGCCCTTCTCAGTCCCACCCCACCCCCCTGCAGAACTTTACCCTTTTTCCCATCACCCTTTACCTCCATCCTGTTTTCTACAAAAGATTCAGTTGGTATTCCTTAACTTCCTGTGCTTGCTAAGTTTACTTCGCCTACATACAGAGACTTTTGGCAGTGTTTTAGCTACTTGTACTCCAAAATGTTGTCTCTTGACAATGTTGTTTTGTTCCTCTCTGACACTGGCCCAATCTTATGTTCTGCCACATTAAAGTGACTCCTAACAAGGACTGTACACAGTAGATAAGCACTAAATATTATCAAAGGGAGTAATGTCATACTCTGTGTTTAAAATCATAAAATCTTATCTTTGCTTTCTCACAAGAATGTCATTATCTCTGTTTTCCACATGGGAAAACAGACACAGAAAGATCAAGTGACTGCCTTCCTTCAAATCAGCATCAGGCCTGGATGGGTGCTTGCACACTTTCTACTTCTCTGTGTTCTCCAGTGAGCCCATGTGCCCATCATCATAATATTATTTCATTCAGGAATTATTTACTCTTTCTTCCAGATCGTTAATAAAGACATTAAACAAAACCAGACCTCATGCTGACCTTATAGTCAACACATTGCTTGGAGTCATTAGAGTTTGTCCTCTAGCCAGTTCTCAGTCCATGTGACAGAGCACACAGCAAAGCCAATGCTAATTAGGTTGGCAAATAAGATTTATTGAGATACTGTATCAAATGGATTACAAAAATATAAATATATGTGTGTTAAGGTACATTCATTGTGCTTGCTATGTTTTTAATTCTATTGAAAAAGCTATCAAGACTGTCTGGCACTATTTGTCTTTATAAATATATTCTTTTATTGCAGAGCCCTCTTAGCTCTTTTGATTCCATTATCCTCTCAGTGTTTCAATCTTAACAGTGGTTCTGTTATTTTTTTTAAAGGAACGATTTCACAATGGGAATTCAAACAGTAATTCTTTATTCGAATATGATTTTTAGCAATATTAATAACAATTAGCCCCATTAAAGCATACAAGGTAAAGGAGGATTGTGAGCATCTTATTAAGTGTCTTGGGATAAGAATGAGGATTTCTGATTTCCAGTTCTCCTCCCTTGTAGTAAACAGTATAGTTCACAATCATAATTATTGCCCAAGAAAGGCTCATAGACCTGTGCTTGTAATTGTATCCTCCAAATGGAGCAGCTCCCATTCACATGTCTGATTTTTAGATTTGTTTTTCTATGAATTCCATTCCACTGTATTTATTTTCTAGTTCTGGAATTCCTTGTGTTTAACTGCTGCATATATATCTTTGTTGATACCCTATAAAACCTTACCTACATATTTTTCTACCTGCTTAAGCCATGTATTTTATATAATTCCACAGAATTCTTCTATCTTTTAATGAAAAATTGAAATGTCATAAAAGAGAAAGAAATCTCATTTAAAAAAAAGTCAAAGTGGTCTCTTGATGACTGCCCCAAAGCAAATTCTATATGAATGGAAATTGGATCAGCTAGGAATTAAATTAACAACCACCATATTTCCTTAACCACAATTACATATCCTTATATCCAAGATATTCACAGCTGAGAACTTTACCACTGACTAGCAAAAAAAAAAAAAAAAAAGCTATTTGCATACAGTTTTTGGCCTGCCTTTTAAAATTTTTCTATTCTGGGCGGGCTTTTTATTTTTACTCTAGATTTGAGCCACTTCAAAGGATACTATTATACTCTATATATATAGTGTTCCAAGTAACACAAACTTTAAAATTGCAATATCCATTTATTATAATCCCATTCTTGGAAAATAATATCTAATTTAAAATTCAGGTATTACATAGAAACCTGTATTAATTAATGGCACTCTTCATTGTGAGAGCAATGATGTGTTTTATTATTTTTGTTTATTAGTAAAAGCATAACATGGTATTTTAAAGGATTTAAAATATGCAGGGGAGGGGAAAGATCTACATTTTACTATTGGGTGAGGCGATCCTACATGTAACAGATCTTATAAAGAAATTCCATAACTTTATATTTTTGAAATATATATACTATATGGGTCATTTTGCATGTGGAATACTATGAGCTCATTTCTTTATGATGATTCCAAGTGTAGCAGCCACTGTGAATGAATATTTAGCAAAATTAATTAACATAAAATTATATTTACATGTAAGAAAAATGAAGGCTGTTCCAATTAAGAGTTGCTTATAGAATTCCTTGTCAGTTGAGTTTACTTTTTTAACCTCAATAACTTCTGCATGGGCAAGTTTACAGTTGCCTTACACTGAAAAAGACCAGAGGTGCGTTATTACTTGCAACAGCATGTGTACATGTTTTCCTTTAAGGGCATCAGCTCCTGTAAGAACAAAATTGCAAACCTGATTCTGAGTTCACTCCTATGTGGCATGAAAATGACTTTCTAAGTTGATTTCTTTGAATTTATGTCACCTATTTTGTTGTTGTTGTTGTCGTCGTCAGCAGCATTGTTTTATACCAGGGATTGAACTAAATGGCTCTTGACCACTGAGACACACCCCCAGCTCTATTTTGTATTTTTTTTATTCAGAGACAGGTTCTCCCTGAGTTTCTTAGTGCCTCGCTTTTGCTGAGGTTGGCTTTGAATTTGCAATCCTCCTGCCTCAGCTCTTGAGTGGCTGGGATTACAGGCATGTGCCATTGCACCCCAGCTATATCAGGTATATCATTTTAATCAAGAAGTATCAAAATTAAATAGTCATGTAACTATTTTAAATAAAAACATGTAATGAATTTCTTATAAGTTGATAATATCAAAACCTGTTTAAAAATGTAATTTACATTGTTAGATAACAGTTTCACTGTTGGCTAATATTTGTTTACAAGTTTCAGAAGAGTATGATATGAAAAAATTGACTTATATGTCATGTTTTGTAAGCAGAGGTACCTTAAGATAGAACGAGGGCTAATACTGTTGAGTATTTTCTGAGGTTTGCTCTGTGCTAAATACATAACACACATATCTTGTATGATTGTATCCTCCCAACCAACCGATCTCTGAAGCAAACTATATTATTATCTCCATTTCACAGAGGAGGCACAGAAAGGTTATGCACATTATTCAAAGCACACAACCAGAAAGCAAGATTTTTACACCAGAAGTCCTACACAGTGCTCTGGACCTCGAACTCATGTGGCCAGAAAACAGTGTACATCAGTGACTCCCAGACTTCCTCAGGGATCAAAATCACCTGGAGTGTTTACTGAAACACAGAATGCGGGGCCTCACTGTCTAAGGTCTCGTCTGAGACTTGCAAAGTTACATTTCAGTCATTTCCCAGGTGATGTGCTGCAGCTGGTCTGGGGACTATACTTTAAGAAACACAGATGGAGATGCCTTCTCTGAAAGTTAGGAAAATTAAGATATGCTCTAGACATTTGGGGAACAGAAATGCTACCATGTGATTAGAGATGGGAAAGAGGGGGCCCAGAAAGTAAGGTAGAAAGCAAAGCAGGATGTTCAGAAAGAAGGAGTCTCTAGAGAAGAGGAAAGCAGGAGCTAGAGGCTTGTGTCCACTGGAAAGCCTGCGGTTCAAATGAAACAGGTGGAAATCCTGCAAGGAAAACAGATGTTGAACCAAGGAGGAAGCCTCTGAAAAGGAACATTGACATGCCACTGAAATTTCAACTTAAAAACTGAACATTAGGAAAATATTTGACTTTTCTAAAACTAATCAGTTTTGGAGGCAGTAGATGACAGTCAAAAACTGCTGGTGATACTATGGCAATCACATTAAATCTTTGGGCCTCAGATTCCTACATCTTCATTTTATTAAATCTGGATCATCTCAAGAGTTCCTTCTTGTTTCAATAGTCTGAGTTCTTCTTTGCTTATAAACTGATTCTTCTCATTGCCCAGCCTAAGTTAGAACAGGGACATAGGAACTTATTAATGATTTCTTTTTAAGATAGGTAATATTTACATTTTTCTCTGGTTTTGGATTGAGTCCCAAGGCAACAGTACAGTTGATTTGCGATGTGTCTTTAGCAGCCAGGAAAGAGAAGATTGCATAATATTTGCTGCTGCCTGGGCCTGCCTTCCATGTCTGTAAAGGGCAGCAGTCAATACAGTCAATAGAAGAAGGGAGGTGCACCAAGCTTGTTTTCTTGGTTATAATTGACAGAGACCACTCAGAGCCATGCTCCACTTACTTTCAAATTAAGATAGTATGCAATGTCTCCTGTCCACTCAATTCATTTTATTAAAGAGTTGAGGCACTTTTTAAATGAAGAAGAGATGGGGATGAATTTAGTTATATGTCTGGGTCTCAGGAGAATTTAAGAGGCAGACATTCCATGCCAAAGGATCAACAAAAGAACAGTGCTTGTTTTCCTCTTGACAATACTATGGTAGGTGTCTTCCTGTTACCCAAGGTAGAGTCAGTAATCTTCCAGTCTCCAGGACTGCACTGTTTCAATGTTAACTCACAAAGTGCGTGATAATGGAGCTTGTACCCATCTTTGAGCAACCTTAGCCTGCTGGTTTTAAAACCTCTGCTTAAGCTCTCATGTTTAGTTAAGTAAACTGAGTAGTCATGACAGTGATTTTACAGTAATTTTTGTGTATAGTCTACAGTACTTTTCATGTCTTCATTTTCATTCTTTATAAATACTTAATTGTATGTTTTTATTAGATACAGTCTAAAAATTTGATAGGTGCGTACAATGTATAATGATAGACTCAGATTGATTAGCATTTCCCATTTCCTTAAATGTTTTTAAAATATGAAGCAGAGGGTGCCTCGGTAATAGAGCACATACATAGCATGCGCCAGACCCTGGGTTCAATCCCTAGGACCAAAAATATTAAAAATTTTTAAAAAATGAAAATTGTGATGCGATTTTCAATGCATGTGATACAATGGAAAGTAGCTTGTTCTAAGTCACATAATGAAAGGGTTATCAGAAGCAGAACTGGAAGCCAGGCCGCTGGGCCTTCAATCCAGTGATTCTATGGCATACTGCTTCTCTCAGACTTTGCCACCAGTTAAAGTTTTCCTGTTGTATATACTTCCCCCTTGCACAAAATCACACCTACATGTTTTCACTCACTCAAAGTCACTCACTCCCTCAAGGACACTCTACCACACCCATTGGCAGAGAGTCACACTCCCTCACACACACTTCTTCAATCCCACTCCCTGAACAAGCTCATGTGATGTCAGAAGAACGGGAGCAATGCTTACCAACTGCCTGCAGCTGAAGGCCTTTCTCCTTCCTCCCTCAGAGTCCTTGTGCCTGGGTCAAGTTGATCCACGCAGGGTTTGAAAGCTAATGTCAACTCCCAGCTGAAGGTTCCGACCAGAGCTGGGATTGTGTGGGAGTTCCCCGTGGAGGCTCTGGCCCTAGTTGTTTGAAAGCTAGATTGGGTGGCAGACATAAGGAACAAAAACTTCTAGATACAGTGGCACGGTCCTACACAAAGCTTAGTCGTCACAAGGGAATGACTACGAGAGTGAATTTTAAAGACAAGGATCTAATAATTGAACAGGACCAGGTTCCAGAACAGAATCCAGGTACTACAAATAGGGTGGGCCTAAGTAAGTTGAAGTTTTGGGGTTATGAGTTATCAGAGGATGAGCGGGCAAGGGGCAGGTGCCATGCCAGTCCGGAGGGAAAACGTTTGGCTATAGTAGGGCTTTCCTGGCCTCTTTACCCCTGCTGGGCTTCCTCACTCTGTTCTGTGGCAGCCTCTGACACAGGGTCAGACTGTAGCTAAGTCAAACCAGTGGCAAATCTTAAGGAATGCTCAGATTTTAGAATTAATTCCTTTAGAGCAGCCACAATAGATGTGTCCTCTTTCACCCACCCCAACTGGTAAGCTCACACATGTTGACTAGATGAGACGGAGTTTCTGAAAGTGCCCTGAACTCCTCCGGGCCAGTATGAAATCTCTCAGGGAAGCATCTACGTCTGGTGTGAGAGAAACCTAGAACATGTTCTCACACCACCCAGAAGCTGAGTATCAAGTTTATCCAGAACTGGATTGCAATGATTCCTAAACACAGCTTTTATTAATCAACAATTAGTCAACAATGTGCAGACAGGTAAGATAATCATTTGTCATATCTATCACCTTCTCTATTTGTGTAGCCTGTTTTATGTCAAGGCAAAATGAGTGGCCACAGCAAGGTGAGATTTGATCCCTGAAAAGTAGAAAAGGACACTACCTCAACTTTTAAGTTCCCCTTTGTCAAGGGCACAGACATGATCAACAACATCCAAGTAGTAACTATTCCTTTACTAATAATAAAGCCAGAAGTGTTTCACCAAAGAACATATTTACACTTCATCTTGCAATATGCTCACACACACACACACAAAAAAAAAAATTTATATAAAGAGACTGTGTTAAGGCAAAAAACAGAAGTGCCAGATTTCAGTCCAGTTTCATATGCCAGCATATGCAGATTCAGATATCTCATGTTTTGTCATAAAAGGCACAGGCCTGTTTGAAATTAAAACGAGTACTATTTCCTAATACCCTCTGGCTTTCATCCTAAACTAGCATCTGGACTAATTTGCCAATGAACATTTCATACTTTTAAACTTGAAAGAGAGAAATAGACAAAATAAGTTGTATATTAGGATTGACCTGATGTCCTAATTTTTATCTCCACTATTTATTTAAGTTTAAATTATGATATGAGTCTTCTTTGATCTTTTCTCATCAGATGGATGGTGAGTCCATTCTCAGTATTTATGGTGCTAGGATAATAGAAATTCTACAGTACTTTGGTTTTATTACTCAGACTTTCTCAAAGAATTGTTCCTAATGTCATGTAAGGAATCAAATACACCAACGTGTTTATTAGTTGTTAACATATCAGTTACAAGAAAATCTATCACCTCACTAAAAAGTAAATAAAATAACACTCAATTATAGAATAATTTTTAACAGTTGACATGTTAAATCTGTACAACAATCAACAATTATAAATACCATGTTTCTACATTGTATTCACTAGATACAATTATTTTATACAGTTTCTGATACATAGTTGTTTTTCCAAACCATATTCACAGTTTCATTCTATGTAGGTAGGTATATGTATATATTTATAGAGAGAGAGCCAAAACATATACTATTGACCATATAAGGTAAAATGGCCTGCATGTGTACAATACCACATGGTGAATGCTTGCATTACAATTAAAACCAGATCTCATGACATCTTTATGCATCTGAGCCCCAGCCATATGAGGGTAACTCTGTCAGCCCCCTCCACTCTTCATCAGTGTAAGCACATCTATTCTTAGACTATGAAATATGTGCCTTAGGTGTCAGGGGAGAAATTGCTGGCTTGTCACAGCTGCAGCCTAGTGGGGAGTACTTTGTGTGGTCTGTAAGCAGAACTTTCTGCCTCCCTCCCCGGCTGTGCATCTCTGAGTGGGAGAAGATACACCCCAGGTTTATGGAGACTCTTTGTGCTCTTCACACTAAGCTGGAGAGTTAGAAAGAGGCAGGCTTGGAGGGAGAGGTTCAGAGGCCAGTTTGTTCCCACTGAGCAAAAGAATAGCATAGAAAAGAGGCAAACAATTGTTCCTCTTAGGTTGTCTAGAAAAAAGACAGAGGCTACTAAATGAATGAATCATTCTTTCAGAGCTTCTGTACCAGACTGATAACTGTATGTGAGTCAAAACCGAATATCTTTGAGGTAAAATTTTTGAAAAATGTCAGGTAGAAGTTAGCAGAAGGAAAAAAATCTCAAAATTGAGTTCATTTTTATTCACTAGTTATGCTCTCCAAGCTTGTCTAAATAAGGAACAATATTTTTCAGGACTTTCAAACAAAAAGAATAGGTTTTTATATTTTATACAATGTTATAGTTGAATTTAAATAGTTTCAACTATGAAATTATTTTTATTAAAGTCCATTTCTGCCAGAACTAACCCAAAGCAAAAGAATAAATGTAAAAATGAGGCAAAATAATTTCCATTTGGGTTAAAAATAAAAAGAACGATGTGCATTCTTACTTGTAGGAACCACTAATGACATGTTTCTTCCCATGCAACACCTTGAAGATTACATTGCCACTTGTTCTAACTTTGGTTTTCAGGATACCTCAGGGATTATCATGGGAAACCCCAGCATCTCTGGTTTTGAGTTACTTTAAGAATATAGCTATTACTCATTTGTTCATAAAAGAGTCTAAAAAGAGTCTAGAATGTAGACTCTAAAACATTGTAAAAGATTAAATACTTTTTAATTTCCCCTAACTCCTTCCTACAGTTTATGTTTGAGTAAACATTTCAAAAGATTATACAACCCAGTTTACCCATCACTAGTACAGCAGAATTTAAATGCAATGGATCACTATAATGATAATAAAGGTGTCCTTTAGAGGTTATTCTAACTCAGTTAGTTGATTAAGTTTTCCCTGGGAATTGAAAGCTATGTTTATTTTTGTTGAAATACATAAAACTGTTTAAAAACTGAAAATTTTGTTTGCTTTTATTGTTAAATTAGCATATTTTACTTTCGAGCTGTTCATTTGAAGATCACTTTGTCTTCCTTTCAGAGGAAAACTTTTTCCAGATCCCTTGCACCTTTTTTCACACCATGGCATAGTCAGAAAAGTTTTCTTCTCCTTAACAGTAGTCACTTAAGCAGAATATACTCCAGTATGCCAGCTGTAAAATTGTCAATCAAGCAAATATTGCAAGTGTTTGGTAATCTGATAATACTTTACATTAACAGCCATTCTCTGATATCTTGCAATCAATGCTAGGATATTTAACTGGAACAGAGTCATGCTTTTTCTTGTGTGAAATCAGAGCTGTGATGAAATGAAGTCTGAAATCTCAACATTTCCCACTGTTTCACTGGGCTTCTTATTCAACTCAATCTCTTTATTGAAAGCATTTTGTTGTGACTGGCTATTTTCACAAGGTAGAAAGGTTTTATTGACAACAGCAAAGGACTCCTCTCAAATGCCAATAAAATACAAATTGCTTTATAAAGCATTTTCATTTCATTTTATATTAGAAAATGTGATGTCCCACCCAAAGTTAAAATTGTCTCATTACTTTTGTATTAAATGGGTTGAGTTTCATTTATTTACTCTTGCCAAATATAAGCTAACATGTTGGCATGCATGCCATGTGTAAACTCCGTTTCTAAGGGCTATGTAATAAGATGTAGGGGGCAGAGATTTGTCAAAAATTATTCATCCTGATGGCCAGAGTGGTAATATATGAAGAGCCTTTGTCCATGTGTGTTCCTTTGAATACTCATTTTGAATCTGCCTTAAGCAATCTCTGTGTGGAAAAGAGAGAGAGAGAGAGAGAGAGAGAGAGAGAGAGAGAGATGGGAGCATTAGGAAGCTGTTACATTCACCTTGATTCTAATGAGATACCAACATAGGGATTATGCATTGGAGCAATACTTATGAAAATGGAGTTTGGTGCTGTTTGTTATTGCCTCCGCATTTTCCATTGGATTTCACGTGACTGTGATAAAGAAACAGTATATGATAGCTAGACAAAGGGGTAGTCATTTCAGTTTATGTTTGAACTTCCACTCTTCTGTACAAATCAAACAAAGTGATATCCAGCTGTTTGCTTATTCGGACTATAAAACATTGTTTTATCATATATGTCTGTGTATATCTATAAATACATTATGTAAGCCATTGTGATATGAGAAAGTTAGGGTTTCAATTGCACCAGAATCAGGAAACACAGGGTGAGAATTCCTGATCTAAGCTCAGATCCTCTCCTCATTATCAGCAATATAATAGTGCCTTTCATTTCATGAACTCATTGTTTGTGACCGTTTATGTTATATACGAACATCTGGTAATGGATGACAGACAAGATTGCAAACCTGGGGAGGACCATTCTTCCTAAGGGCCACAGAATATTCTAATCCATCATCTTACATGCACAGTTTTCAGTCAGAGCAGCCTGGGGCAGCTGGGGAGTCTTTTCAGTGAACGCGACTATCCCCATGCCCACAGCCTGTCACAGAGAACACAGCCTATGACTCTAACTAAATCACTGGATTCGCAGAGAGAAAGCATCTTCTACATCAATGAGTATTTTTGTAGCATTTGTGAGATTATATCTAATCACATTTAAAAAACAACCAAAAGAAAAACTTAGAAAATATAAAAACATAAAAAGAAAAATTCCATTTTAATTTTGTTGAATGTAACCGTGACTCTTATAGAAGCTTCTACATTTCACAAAACTGGAATGTTTCTCAAGCAGTTGTGTAGACAACTTGCACTCAGTGTTCATATTTTATGACCATTCTTCTACCACAATAATAGATTTCTACAACATGGTTGGTTAAGGCTATGTGTTTTGATGTATAGATGGGAAAATCGTTTTCTTAACTACTCCCCTATTTTTTGACTTAAAAAATTTTTCTCTATTATAAATAAGGATACATTGCACTAAACTTAGCTTTTAGAATAATTATTTGAAAATATAATCTGTATTCATGGCAAGAAAAATTTAAAGGTTTTTAATAGCTATTGTCACATTATCTTTCAAGAGTTTATTACATAACAGTTTACTTCTTGGAAATTTTCCCTGTAAGTGGAACTATTTATGAAACTGTCTATGCTCATATTTTGCTAAAAACTTATTTCAATTAATTCAACTTTTGTACCTAATCTTACTTTAAAAATATAACCAATAAGTATGAAACCAACATCCAGACCTTGCCTTTTATTTTTATACTGAGCGAGGACACCTTGTTGAAGTTGCAGTGTAAAACATACTTGTTCCCTCCATCCCGACCTGATTTTACTGTCTTCCTCAGTACCCTAAGTCTTAAACATTCAAAAAATTAAAATAAAATTTAAAAATTTTAAAACCCCAAACTTTGATTTGCCACAATTTCATTGCCACTGTGTCATTTCTCATTTTCACACTGAAGGCTGAACATGAAGTAGATATATTAAGTAGAGATCTTTCTTCCTCAAGTACCTAAGCCAGTAGAATTGAGCCAAACATAGGCAATTTGACAAAACAGTCCAATGTTCGGTTCACATGTAGTTGCATACACAGAAGTGAAGGAGGCTCATGAATTTGGCTTTGGTAGCAGTGTGCGCTTCTCCACACCACAGGTCTGCAGTTTGATGTGAGCTGATTATAGACTTATGATGTCCCTTTTCTCTGTATCTATCTCTCTCTCCCTTCACTCTCTTACTCTTCCTTCCCTCTCCCTCCCTCTCTCCATCCTGTCTCTTGCATGAGAAAAGAATCACAAAAGGAATACCATCAATGTGAGAACACTCAAGTGAAGGTAAATGACAAGCAGCTGCTGCCTGGTGCCCCAAAATGCACAGATCAGGCCCTGTTTTTCCCTTATGAGCTGATCACAGCCTTGGCAATAATCACTTAGGAAAAGTTCTTTTTTATAAACTTTTGAATCTCCAAGCAAGTAATGCACAGATAGAGAGGGAAAGTTGGTAGTGTGATGGTGCTGGGAAGCCAAATGCATCATCCATTGAAACATGCGTATCTCTGTGCCTCATCTTAAAAATGATCAAACATAAAACTAATCAAGACTAAGTTGTCAAAAATACAGAACATAGAAAATGGAGTGTGATCTCTGAGATAGTTTTGGGACCATGACTTCTTTGTCCCATTGAATGTAAATACTGTGTTTGCTTCATCCTTTTTGTACAGTGTAAATGAAACACCCAGGGTAACATAACCCAAATTTGCTGTTTTTTAAACCAGTGGTCCATATTCCTGGCTGATCATCTTCAGTAGTATCCTTTCACATTGATTTTGAAAAACAGTCATTTTCCCTTTGCCCTTCATTTCAGCCAAGTTCCACCTTCTTCTCTATTTTACTCACTGTGGATGGATTCCAAACCATTTACCCTGGTCACAGAAGCAGATTTTTCACTCTAGGGATGACTGCTTATCTAGTTATTTTAGTGAGGTGTGCATTGTTGTTGGACTTTTTGCTGCAGCACCATTTTAACTCTCAAAGTCAATTGATCTTCAGTTAGTAAGTAGTGTTCTTAGTGAAACCCATAGTTCTACACACATGCACACACATCTGCTTTTGTGCATACATGCTTACACGCACACACATCCATACCACATGCATTCACCTACACACAG
Organism: Ictidomys tridecemlineatus; assembly: GCF_052094955.1. NCBI lineage: Eukaryota > Metazoa > Chordata > Mammalia > Rodentia > Sciuridae > Ictidomys > Ictidomys tridecemlineatus. Next base: position 106,047,503 of record NC_135477.1, read on the forward strand.
CACACACATAAGATTATACCCCAAACTACACACACACACACACACACACACACACACACACACACTTCTACCAGCACCTGGGAATACAAGGCACTTCCTAGCCTGAAGCATCATTCCTAAGTATGAAATGAAAGAGCTCTAACAAGAAATCTGCACATTTGCATTGCATATTTTGGTTTTGTTTGGGTGGTGGTGGTGGTTAGTTTCTGTTGGGCCCCAGGTGCACAGAGCTAAATTAATCATATTCAATTCAGAGCTCTTATCACCAATGATCTTGGAAGGCATCTTTCATTTGTGTATTTATTCCCATTTAGTCCTACCTTTCCCTCCCCCACCTAGGCAGCCATTCTAATGTGTTTAATACACATTTTTAATTTGTAAGGGTGTTCGATAAGACTTTTGATAAGTTGACAGCATCATACTGTTAAATTTTAAATGAACAAGTCATCTGTTTCTTTCAGCATTTAAATATTTCTAAGTGTGCCTTATGTCCTGGTCTTTAAGATAATAAAGACACTTCTTTCAATATTATCACTGTTTGAAATGAGAAATTATACCCCATCTGATTCAAATGTATGATATGTCATGATCATTGTGCTGTCATGTGAATCTAATTTAAAAAATATATTATCACTGTTCGAAACAAGTTAATCCCCTAGTGATTGTTCTCCAGATCTTCTAATCTCTTTCTCAGACTGAGTACTACTGTGCTTTGCTCCTTTGCTTCCATTTCTCTTCCATCTCTTTCATCTTCCAGAATGTTGCCAAAACACCATGACAATCATGCCAGCTATTTATAGGAATGCTAATGCATGGATGAAGCCAGGAAGTTTCAAAAGATGATTTTTTAATAAGCCATATTTGTCATGACCTTTTTATGTGCATATAGTTTTGTTTATTTAAAAAAAAAAACATTAAAACTAAGGCTTCCAAAGCTAGGTGCCTGGGAAAACAGAGAAAATGCATGTTCCTAATTCCTTCATTCTAGTCAGCCCATTAAAAATTTAAGGGGAAAATTTCTGTTAAAAGTAATCAAGGCATTGTTTAAGTAAGAACCAAATTTTCTAGACCTTAATTTCTGGGATTTGCTGGGTCAACAAGTTTTCACCACAGATTCCCTCCTTCTTCTTTGCTAATACATTATTATCCTTAGAAAATGGATGAGGAAGTTGAAACTTAAGGGTGATAACTCACTCACAGTCAGAAAGTTGTCAGGATTGAAATACAGCTTCTTTTCTTTTTAATTCCAAAATCCACATACTAAAACATTCTTTAAGAATTTACTACTATATTTAAAAATGTAGTAGTAAATATATTCAACATTACAGGTGTGTCTCTTTTACTCTGAACTCCTCATTTATTCAACAGTATGCCCAGTGCTGTGATAAGCATTACAGGTAGAGGAGTTAAATAGTAATGAGTCTTCTATAGTAAACTGAAGGCCTGGAAAAATCAAGCAGTATTTTTTTTACCTGCACACATATGGTCATTTTTATTCAGGTGAAGTCTCATAAACTGCATATCAAGAGCGTCCTTAAACATTGATGTGGCTGCATCACTGCAGTATGCTGATTGAACTCCTTTGGGTATAAACCGAGGAGAGGGATAGCTGGGTCAAATGGTGGTTTGCATCCCAAGTTTTCTGAGGAATCTCCATGTAGCTTTCCATAATGGTTTCACCAATTTGCAATCCCACCAGCAATGTATGAGTGTAACCTTTTCCCCACATCCTTGCCAACATTTATTGTTGCTTGTGTTCTTGATAATTGCCATTCTGAATGGAGTGAGATGAAATTGTAGACTAGTTGTAATTTGCATTTCTCTAATTACTAGAGATGTTGAACATTTTTTCAGATATTTATTGATAGATTTTATTTCTTCTTCTGTAAAGTGTCTGTTTAGTTTCTTAGCCCTTTTATTGATTGGGTTATTTGTTTCTTTGCTGTTAAGTTTTTTGTGTTCTTTATATATCCTACATATTATTGCTCTATCTGAGATGCATGTGGTAAAGATTTTCTCCCATTCTGTAAGCTCTCTCTTCATCTTATTGATTGCAGCTCAACTCACAATAGCTAAACTATGGAACCAACTTAGATGTCCTTCAACATATGAATGGACAAAGAAAGTGTGGTATATATTCACAATGGAATATTACTCAGCCTTACAGAAGAATTAAATGATGGCATTTGCTGGTAAATGGATGGAGCTGAAGAATATCACATTAAGCAAAATAAGCCAATCAAAAAACAAAACAAAACAAAGTCCAAAAGTTTTGTCTGATATGTGGATGCAATTCACAATAAGGGGAGGAGGCTAGGGAAGAATAGAGTTACTTTAAATTAGATAAAGCAGAATGAAGGGAGGTGAGGGGTATGGGGATAGGAAGGATAGTAGACTGAATCTGACATTATTACCTTAGGTACATATGTGACTACATGACCAGTGTGATTTTACATCATGTACAAGAGAAATGGTACTCCATTTATGTATGATGTGTCAAAGTGCATTCTACTGTCATGTGTAACTAAATAGAACAAATTTTTAATAATAAGAAAACCTAGGGGAACATGAACATAGAATTGAGCCCTCTTTTGTTTTATTGCAACTCCAACTGGTTCTTATGAAGAATGTGTTTCCTGTTTCTGATTGCAGGCTCACTTCCCATTGGTATCCCAAATGCTATACTTAATCGTGAGAACAATCAGTACATCTAATCACTTAGAAGAAAAGATGATATATTAGTACCGCTTTATTATCATGAGTACCCAAAATGATTATTTGGATTTCATCATCTGTTCCTAATTTTTGAGACATAAAAATGGCGTATAATTTGCTTCTGATTAAAAGATAACGATTATTATGATTTAGATATGAGTAGTCCCCCAAAAACACTTGTATGAGACAAGAACATTCAGAGGTGAAATGATTAGATAATGAGACCCATAGTATATTCAGTGCATTAATCCTGTGATATGGATTAACTAGGTGGTAACTGTAGGCAGGTTGGGTATGGCTGAAGGAGGTGGGTCCCTGGGGGCAGGTCTTTTTGTTATGTATTTTGTCCCTGGTGAATGTAGAGCTCTCTCTGCTTCCTGATTGCCAAGTCTTGAGCCTCTTTCCTCCTCCACACACTTTCACCATGATGTTCTGTTTCACTGTGGGCCAGAGCCTCAGAGTCAGTCATCTGTGGACAGAGATCTCTGAAACTGTGAGTCCCAAATAAACTTTTCTTCCTCTACATTGTTTTTGTCAGGTATTTTGGTCACAATGTTGAGAAAGAGACTTAGAAAAGGTCTTTTTTAAAATCCACATCACCATCTATTTGTTCCACTCTTAGAAAAGTTATTCACTGAAGTCCTTTAAACAGCAATACAGAAGATACATTCCAGAATTTTGTGTGGGCAATTTTGGGACACAAAGCTAATGAAACTGTAGTGTAGACTCAGTCTGTCTGATGACACCAGTTGGATAGTGCAAAATGTAAGCAGCAATCATAACAAAATGGACATGACATGGAAATACATCCCGGGCAAGAGGCTCACAGGGGCACCTCCAGGTCACCCATTCACATGAGTACCATTTTATGATTTGGTTCAGTGCTGCCCTGAGGTACACATTAACTTTAGCTGAAGCAAATTTCTGAGGTTTCCTTAGGAATGAGTCCAAGCAATTTCCCTTCTTTCTTCATTTGTTGTGTGTTGACATTAATTAGTACCTAATTCCTGGAGTGTGTTCAGGCTTCAGTGACAGACAGAAAGCCATGATTTTTGAGCAGATTAGGCACACAGCCTTCTGGCACAGTTCCAGAGGATGGAGAAACTGCCTGCTGCTCTCAGGAGTGGGTCCTCCTCAGGAGGGCTTGCATTCCTCATTAGGACCCAAAGATCTTAATAGAGAATAGAAAATGGTTCTACTGAATACTAATAATCATTTTGCCTTAAGAAACTCACCATGCCCTGGGTTGTTATTTTCTGATATCAATGAAGAAAAAAGGCAAAGTTGTTTATGACCATTCATGGTGACTGCATGAACCAGTATCCAAAGCAGGTCTGACTCCAGAACCCTCTGGTTTTACATTATTTTAAGTTTATATATTTCCTCATATATCCCCAATCCAACATCTGTACAAACAATGTCTATATTTCAATGAAAATGAGCCTTATGAAGGTTAACCTCATTACACCAGTTGGAATCAAAGTGTACAGAAGACTCCAAAACTAGTATGTGATGGTTTATATAAGAAGAGTAGTCTAACAATATAACAAGAGAAGTCTTCCTGGTCAGAGAGCTGTGATACTCCTGTATCTTTTTAAAACTTGACTAAAAATTTTTACTAAAGGTCACTGTTTTCCCTCAACCTGGTATGTTAGAATCTCCCTTAACAAAACATATTTTATGGTTAGAAATATGGAGATAGGGATTGAACAAATTGATGATAAATGCGGAGGGAAGAAACCAAAATTACATTTTTAAAAAGCGTGAATACTGCCCAGATTCTAATCAATGATAGAGCAGCCAGAAGCCTGAAGTAGTAAAAATACATCCAACAACATAAATTGTACCCAAGTGCAAAAATGAAAGTCAGATTTATAACCTAGCCCCATTTACAAAAGTAAAAAAATGCAAGTATACAAAACAATACGTGTCTCACAAGAATATATACACACAGAGAAACATGATAAACACATTAGATGAATTTTTGAAAGAAATAGCATGGGAATTAGAAATGGAATGAAGAATTTAATGAAGGTGGAACTTTCCCAGGACCCAAAATGATAATGAGCCATGAGACGAGGCATATGATTAGCTCAACTCTGCATCTGAAAACATTTTCCAAAGTGCCACAATAATGTCCTCAGCTGTATACACAGCATAGAATTTCTGGTTCCCAATCCTACCCTACTTTGAGATTTATCATGACATTGTGAAGCCTAATGACAAGCACATCACAGTCACACTGTTCCCTGTGTACACTTACAACTGTCATTCAAGAATAGTATCCAGAAATCCATAGGAGAGAGGACTGATTCTGGTATGTGCATGTTTGCTGCTCAGATATAAACAATATAAAGCTTAAACTTTCCTTCAAGAACATAAGGAAACAACCACAGGAAACAAGAGTAGGTATTATTTATTGCATTTCTTTTAGCTTTTTTGGTTTGTTACCATCTATCTGCTAAACTTGATCCACATTTAGGCAAAGGCAAGATTACCTTTTAGAAACTATTCCCTTACCAGCCAAAATATTTATATTCACTGGTCAGAATACAGACCAGTTATATAAATAGAATTATTTTCGGTAAGACAGTAAATGAACAGATATTTTCTTATCTTCCCCTTAACCCACACTCCAAGACATGAGTGCCAGTATTTGTATAGAGCCTATTATAGTCTAACATGAATATGTTTGCCAGAGGAGGCGAAAACAGTGGCACTACTAAATCAATACCTCACAGCAATTATGAAAACAGAATCTCCTAAAAATTAATTCTTAAAACCATTTTGGGGGGGTCAGAGAGTTGGGTTTTGCTTTTTTCTATTTTGTTTTGTTTTGGGTTTTGCCTGCTTCTCATCAAAGTTTAGTACTTCAGAAACCCTTCATATCTTATGATCTAAAACAATGCTTGTGAATACTTGTGGAAACCTCCAGCCTGAAGCTCCTGCTCGGAGAAAAGCCTTAATATTGAAAAATCTAGCAGATCTGATATTTAAATAGATGAGCTTTTCAAGAGGAGGGGTAATCTATGATAAGGGAACATTAACTTCACTTAAACTATTCATTTATAGTTCTCTTTTTATGACACCATTATGATCTTTACTTCTAGTATTGTTATTCTGTGACCACAGTGTGAAAAATACTGCAGAGATGAGTGACCATGTGCTTAGCTGCCAGTTAGTTTAGGTTTAAAAGTTATTTGCCTTTAGATTTTTTTCAACGCAATATACAAAGGAGGCCATTATCTGTCATTGTCAAAGAAATGTGGGCTGCAGTTCATGCAATTAAAATAACTCCTAATTACATGACTTTGGATGTGCTTTCTCCATAGTCTGTTTCAAATGTAATGAAACAAAGGCTTCATCCATGCCTTTTTAAAGTATCTTTAGACTTGTGTCTTCTTCCTGAACAAAAGATATGACATAGCAAAGATGTTTCATGGATCAAACTGGTGAACTGCTCGAAGTGAAAGAAAGATAATCCCAGTATTAGCCCTTCCTGAAAGTCGATTTAGGATAAATAAATGAAGTACTGAGCCTTTCTCTTCCTCTTAACATAATTCAGTATCTCCAAATTCTTTTTTACCTAAATTACTCTTTCATTCCCTTCAATATTTATTCATAAGAAAACCCTAGTTGTATGGACACTCAAAAAAATATTTAGTAAGCACTTAACAGTAGAACAACCATTGTTTTAGTCTCTAGAGTTATGTTTCTCTAAGTGTGATCTCCAATCACCTAAAAGGACTCTAAGTAATGCCCATATGGAAGACCACTCTCCATGACAGACTAACCATCTCATCAAGGAAAGGGCTACCCAGAACTCTGCATTGTTAAAAGCACCCCAAAATTATTTTGAAAACTCCAATTAAACAATTTTGTCTCTGTCATCACAGTCTAATTTTTAAAAATGAAAATATTGATAGGAGACAGCAGATCCAGATTTAGAATCAAGGGAATCTGATCAATAATTTGTGTTACTTCTGGAATAAAACCTTTAATTGACAATGCTATATTCTATTCATTTCAAGCCCCATGCGGAGTCAGTTGTAGCACAAAATGTTAGCATCTCTACAATGAATAAAACCATCTTGCCAGTCACACTGGACATGTAAGATAAGTGGAAAAGACACTTTTGTTTTGACCACTGAGATTTGGGGGACTTTTTCTTACAGCAGCATAACCAGTTAAACCTGATTGTTGTAGGCAGTCCTACCAGCCTTTCCTGCACAAGGAGAGTTAATGTCACTCAATCTCTACTTTAAAAAGAGGAAAAATCATGGGGAACTCCAAAAGTAATAGGCGTTCTAAGCCCAGAAAATATTCTACAGAATAATGTTAAAAATATTAAAATTAATTGGCTCTCTCCATTTGTTAAGCATTTGGCCATAAGAGTTTTTCCTGTTAAAATCTACAGATAGAGCTTGCCAAACAGAAACAGGGACAAAGATCCAAAGACTACAATGAGCTTAACATATTTATGAAACAAAAAAACAGCCATTGTAACCAAAATATGCTGGAAGGGAGGGAAAAGTACTGAAGGATGAGGGGTTAAGATTTAGATTAGAGAATTTGTTAGGGCCTGAATAACTCAGCTCTGTGAGCCATGGAAGACATTTTAGATTTTATTCTTAGTGAAATGGAATGCATTAGAAAGCTTTAAGCAAAAAAAAAAAAAGCCTACACAATGTGGTTTACATTTCCAAAAGATTACCCTGACTACTTGGGGACAATAAGGAAGAACCCAAATAATGAATTACAAAAGAGAAAATGCTTTTCCCATTAAATACCCTTGTGCTTAACTTTCATTTTGTAGGCCCAATATAGTTAGTTATATTTAATCTACATGTTATCAAAATACCATTTCTCCAAAATTGATATTAATAAAAATGCTTGTCTTTTTAATGGGATTACATCTTTCAATAAAACAAGACATTTATAAGGTTTATGATGTCACAGACACTGTGATACAAAGATAATTGAGACAACATATGAAGACCTAGTTCAACTTCCTAAGACCTTTTCATCCTGTTTCCAAAGAATTCTTCCTTTATCTTCAGTCACCATCAAGTTCCTTCACTTATAGACTCAGCCATAGGTTGTTCAACTTTCTTGGTTTCTTGTCCTCCCCACCACCATCCCCCTCCAACAACCCCTACTCTGTGTAAAACACCATCCATCTGAACTTGACTTCAAAGGTGGATTCTTCAGGAACTACACCTTAGATTTGGCCCTGTGGGACCTGAACCTCTTTTTCTCACTGTTCATGAATAAAGAGGTGGAAAGAAAAAGTTTCAGGTGGAGCATTGGAGGAAACAAGATCCCCAAGTTAGATTGAAGACCAGAATGAGATCAGTTGCACTGAAGCATCAGAGAGGCAGGAGGAAATGTGATTCCTAGATTCTGTTTCACTGCAGTAATATCTAATCAGCATGATTCAGGATCCTGTTATGGGGGATGCTAAAGTTAGAGACCTATGTACAACATACCCTTCAGATTTCAATAGGGCTATGTTGCCTCCAGCTAGTTTGAGTTAGGGAGAGATGATACTCTTCACAGCCTATTAAACCCAACTTGGATGCTAGTGCCTTCATACAGTAAATATGAATATATATAGGCAACCCTTGCTTTGCACAGTTCCAGTGTGAAAATTTCCATTACCGTGGGTTAGTTAAATAACACTGGTTCCCAGCAATATGGTTCACATTTCCATTGCCATGGTCTTCTAACTGTGAGCTCAGTCATGGGCAGGATAACAATGTTTCAGTCAATGACAGAAGGCATATATATGGTGTTTATATGGTGTTTCTATAAGATCTTCTTGCCTAGTGATGTCACAGTTGTGTTAGATTGTGTAAGTACACTCTGTGATGTTTGCATAAGAAAATTACCTAATGATCATTTCTCAGAACTGTGCCTATCATTAAGCAACACATGACTTTAGTTGCATAAAGTACAAATGTTGCTGCTAACCCTTCAGTTCACAAACCACAAATCAAACTCACGATATGTTTAAACAACAGGACCAATCTCATCACTTTTCTCAAAGTCTGTTAGTGATTGGCCACTGCACATCTGTCACTCAGTTAGTGGACCTGCATCACCCTGTGATAAGCCCATATGACATTTTACAAAAATGGGTCAGTGAAAGAGGCAATCCGTCAACAAATATGGAAGTGAAGCAAAGAAATGAAAAGCACCAAGCATAGAATGTCAAAAGCTGATTGAAATCTGCCAAAGCACAAAAGAGATGCCTCACTTTTTCGTCATGGAAGATTAATGCATGCACTGTACAAACTATTTTTGATGGTCTTTTACAAAGAAAGCATTTAATTCTGTTTTGGGGTTTTATTAGGTTTTAGCAAGACTTTGTTTGCTATGATGCTAGGGATCAAACCCAGAGATTTGTGCAAGCTAGGCAAGCACTCTACCAGTGAGCTGCATCCTCAGCCCAAAACATCTCATTCTTAAGTTTTATAGTATTTTAAGTTAGAATATGCTAAATAAATAATGGCTTTGCAATTTTTTCATTTTCCTATGCAGTATAGGTCTAACCAAAAGAACAATCTTATTTTCCACATTATTATGGAATCACAAGGCGAAGTTTCTATCTATGAGGTAATTTTTATAGCCCACATGCAAAAGAACTGCCTCTTTCATGTTACCTATTACTGTATTGTGTAATATTTTCAGTATATTTCAGTATATTTCTGTTTTTGATGTATTTTGTCTTAAAATTCTTTTAATTGCTTTATGTTGTTCACTAATGCTAAGTTCTTGCAAAGGTGATCGTTTTGTGAGGATAACATTTACAGAGCAGAAAGCTTGGATGTTATGTTCACTGAATTCTTTTCAAAAAATTCTCTTTTAGCTAAAAACTGTTTATCAGTTATTTCTCAATAGTGGCAATAAGATTATAAACAGACTCACTCTCAAAAGTCAGATTTGGGCAATAACATTTTTTTTTTTTTTTGGACAGTAGATTGCCTAACTCTTTAAAAGGATCTTGTAAAAGAACATTAAAATAATATAAAGGATTTTTAAAAACACCTCAATAAATGGTAAAAGCAAGCTAAAAAACATGTGCAATGTGATTCCATTTTGTGAAAGTACACACATACATACACGTGTGGGTATGCACCCATGTGCACATATTATATACATATATCCACAAATAATCAAACTAAAGATATAATTGAAATGTCAAGGGTGATTGTCTTTGGGTAGGATTATGGGGAGTTATTTTTCTGTTCTTTGTGCTTTTTGAATTGCCTACAATGGGCATATAATACTTTTTTAGAAAGGCTTTTTCAAAAATAATTCTGCTCTTACCTTTATATTAATGTTCTTATTAAAAATTGATCATTGGAGTGGGTACTGAAATGTGATTTTTTAAATCTCTCAATCTTTCCCTTTTGTTTTCTTTCCTATCAGCTCAGGAGGAACATCTTCAATGAGTCAGGCAGTCCTGGTGGTACTGACTCTCTAAGAAAAATATATTTCAAAAGATAAAGTTTTTCTTCACCAGAGCTAAGGCAGATAGGAGTTTAGTTGGGCACTCCAGGAGACTCAAAATTCAAAAGATCAAATTTCCTACCATGTAACTTTTAGAGTTGCCCTGTCCCAGGGGATGCCCCACCAGGCACTGTTGATGGATTGAAGAAGCCATCTGTGCAGTGTGAGTGGCACCGCCTGCATCTGCCTGTGTCTGATTAGTTGAAAGTACTTGACAAAATTCACGTGGTTAAATAAATCAGGAAAATGGTAACCAAAGCACAGATGTTTACCATCTTCCTGCTCAATCACATAAACATAATCTGTCGGGAAAACAATGCCTGCTGGACTGCTTCTCACATTCACACAATCATATAAAAACTTCATAAAACACCCTTGAGCTTTTACTGTGCATCGTTCTGTGTTTAACACCTATATTCATTTTCCCATTTCATCCTGACAAGGATCCTGTTAACAGGAAGCTACTCTTTTCATTTTATAGATTAGAAAATTGCAGCTCAGAGGTGTTTAGTAACTCATCAACAGTCAGACGCCAATCCCATAATATTAAGCACTGAGCAAGCACAAGTACATGGCCCTATTTCAAGCTACTTAGTTTCAGAACATTCTTCTGCAAACCTCAAAAGCAACCTAGTAACTAGGAATAAGCAAGCAACTATGTGTAGAAAGGTATTCCAGAACCTAACATGGAGGTTGTCATTTCATTAAATTCTTACATCACTGCCAATTGCCTAAAAGGTGGCAACAGATTTTATTTAAAGCATGAACAGTTTAGCACTCTTTTCAAAAACACCTTAGAATAAAAAAGCTGACAAAAATAACAAGAAACACAAATCGGAAATTAAAATAGCTTTGTATTTTTACTAAATAAAGAAAATTGTTTTGATGAACCAAAAATATTGTTTTAACTAGAAATCGGTATAAGAAAAGCAAAAATGAACCTCATTCTTTTTAGATAATTCTACAGTGTGCCTATCTACCTCCTCAAGATGACAAATAAAATTCTATCTTGGTTGAGGCTTCTTACTCAAGACATTACACCTAAACTGCTGTAACTGTCATTTCTGTTCTGAATTGCTGTTTCTCACTGCAGAAACTCAAAGCCCTTTTTTTCCACCTTGGTCTTCTATCTCTGACCTTTTAGGTTTTCCTGAAATCAAATTGCCAAATCCTGTTTTCTCTTTGCAGAGCATCTCCTAATACTCTTAATGTAATTTAGACTGACAGAGCTAAGCTACAATTTTCAATAATAAATCTGCAGATGAAAAGAAAGTTGGCCACAGGGGCACTCCAAACAAGTTTCCAAATGGAAAACCCAGACTAGAGCGGCCCCTTCTCCATGAATGGGTGCTGGCACCACAGTTGCTGACCATTTGCAACCACTACAGCTCCTGGCCTCCAGTGCTGGATGGTCCAGCTTTGACCATATGGCAGCAGATTATTCATAATAGCTATCATTTTTAGAGTTTTAATTATGTGCTCAGCACCTTGCCAGGTGGTTTTATATGACTTTATAGAACTTAACTAATAAAGTTACATATCTATGTGTTTATGTATTGGTGAGATTAGCAGGACTATTCAGTGTCTAAATGATAATTAAAAACAAAAATGGTACTTGGTTCTTAGCTCCCACATCAACAGACTTTCAGTAAACACTTACTATATGCTAGGAATTTCATTAAGCACAGATCTTACCTATGTGGAATAAATATTTTGGGGGATGGAAACATATAAATTGATACTATAATATAAATATATTAAGAAATTTATAGAAAAAAATCACATTTAAGGAATGGAAGCTATTCTAATCTGCCTAACTAAATTAGTGAAAGGACTCTTCCCCCTCTGTTAGCATGTTTTATTATCAGAGTTCTACAATATGGTGGTCTGGAGGAGAATGTCCATCATTTTTAGTCTCTTTGAAATGTTTAATTACTTCCACATTCAGTACAGTGCTGCATTTTACACCTCGCTAACAGGCTCTTTCTTTGTCCAGGTCAGTTGTCACTTACCCATGACAAAAGTTATATTTTTGAAGAATGTTTCTGAATGTCTCTAAATGGTCACATCTATATACAACCAAGCAGAGAATCATAGATGTGTTATGATTCCATTTTGGACAAAAAGAGGAAAAAACACACTGTTAGATGAACACATATTTGCCAAGAAAAATATTAGGAGGAAATGTGAAACAGTGTTAGAGTAATTGGAAGCTTTATTTCTTCTAAATTCCATTCTATATTTTACAATTTTATAAATAGAACAAATCCATATTTTTTAATCAGAAACAGTAAACATTATTCTATACAAATTAAAATCAAAAGAAGAATGATTGTAAAAAGTTTGTTTTACATAACATACCTTTCATTGTTGTTTAATTGAGTTCAAGAAGGGACCAGCATAAAAGTTTAAGCCGTATGAGTCCTATTGTTTTTCCCAAGCAATTCCTTTTTCTTACAAATCCAAAATAAAAATTAAAAACTGGGCTTTGTGAAAGTAGAAGTATCTACATCTAAACAAATCCTCGGCTTCCTCACTCAGCTCTCCCTTTTGGGACTGAAGAAAACTTTCCTATTGCTGTTGCTGTCATCTCTCAGTAGGAATTATCCTCAGCTGAAGGGAAGATGCCTTGTCCAAGGTCATGTTCCCTTCCCAGGAGCAGCCTACAACAAATTACTACCGATTCTTTTTTGGGGACAGTGGGGGTTGAAGTTGGAGAATATGAAGACTTTTCTCCCAAGCTGCAAATTAAGACAACCCTGAAAGACCAGCCCAGCTTCTGAGTTCCCCATGGAGTCTGCTGAAGCCTTGTGGAAGTGCACCCCAACCCAACTTCTCCCTTTCTTCCTTTTCCCCATAGGTATTAATTCTGAGAACATTATCAACAAGTTTCTGCACACTCTATGCACACTGGTCTCTGCATTAGCATCTGCTTCCTGGGGAACATGATCTGTACCAGAACTCTTGGTTTATTACCATTTTATGTGTTGCTTAAACCTATATATCTTCATCCATTTTCTAAGCAATATCCATTACCAAAAAATAGAGTGGCACATTTTTTTTTTTTTTTGAGATTCCAGTTAGCTTGAGAAGTCAGTGAGTTTGGAGTCAATTGTTTTCTAACATTGTCCAGAAAAATAATAAAAATTGCAACTCTTTCAAAGTCTACCAAAATGTTAATTTGTTTTTAGATGTGGTACCTTAACTCTTTATGTTGATTCATATACAGTCCTTGAAATTAAAAAAAAAAGAAAAGAAAAAGAATTGTTGTTTATTAGGGAGGATGGGATGTAAGAGGAAAGCAGCAATTATAACACGTGTTGTGCCCAATTGCTTCATTAAGAATGGGCCCCAAATCCTTATAAGTTTGGAGATCAAACTGCATTGAATGTTCAAAAAGCATGATTCTAACCATGGTCAACTGAGAAAAGTAAAATTTGAGGAAGTCAATAAAGAAAGTGTGGGATGGCTATACTCCAAAGCTTAGACAATCCCCTGTTTCAGTGGGTTAATGTAAGACATAAAAGCTAGACAGAGACTCAGTTGGCAATCAACAATATACTAATTGATACAGATAAAGATCTGTATCAATGTTGAAACCACTAATGTTGAAATCACTAGGTTGGTGGGAAACAGAATAATCTCATGATTTACATAATAAAGAATCCTCCTACAGAGGATTACCAATACCTTTGTTAAAGAAAGATCTTTCATACACTACCTTAACCAAGTGCATCTAAGCTTTGTATCTTGTGCTTCCAGATGTGATGAAATGAGAAGTAAACAATACCACCTATGCACTATTCTTGCCAACAAACTATTTATAACTGAATCATGAGGAAACAATCAGAAAAGCCCAAACAGTGGATGTTCTACAAGACAATCTATCTAAACTCTTCAAAATGCTCCTGTCACTGAAAACCAAAAAAGAAAGTGGTTCTAAATCAAAGAAAGGAGAAAGGAAGGAAGGAAGGAAGGAAGGAAGGAAGGAAGGAAGGAAGGAAGGAAGGAAGGAAGGAAGGAAGGAAGGAAGGAAGGAAGGAAGGAAGGAAGGAAGGAAGGAAGGAAGGAAGGAAGGAAGGAAAGAAGGAAGGAAGGAAGGAAGGAGAAAAAGAAGCTTTAATTAAGGAAATAGTTTATTATAATTTGGGAAACAATCAAAAATTTTTATTATGCATTCTATATACTATTATTAGTTGCATCATTTTTAAATTCTTAAGAATGAAAATAGTATTGTGGTAGTATAGGAAGATGTTTTTATTCTTAACTAGTGCTGAAATATTCAGAGCTATAGTGGCTTGATATTGTAGTTTACTTTCTATGGTACAAGGAAAAAAAGAAAATTAAAGTTTCTTTATTAGATAGGTAGGTACATAACAAATGTAATAAAGGGCTAACAGTGGGTGGCTGTAGGTGGAAAGCATGTGGGTGGTGTTGAGCTACTGTTTAAACATTTCTGCAGACCTGAATTTTTTCAAAACAAAAAGATGGGAAAACAAAAGACAGACATGTCTCTAAAGGTAGTAATCTGAATAATCTTAGTCTCAGAGTCACTTCCCACATCAGGGGACTTTGCCCACACCATTCACCAAATGGCATTGCTGAGAAGTGTCAGAGAGTAGAGAATGGAAAGGCAAGCTGTAGCAGGTCTGCAGACTGTGAGCTCACCTCATCAAACCTCAGTCTGGTGAATTTTATTGCCTTAATTCACTTTTTTACAAAATGCCTAGACAGAAATGTTAACATCTCTATCTACACACAAGAAAAAGCTTTGGAGTGCATGGAATTTAGCATTAAAGAAATTATAACTGATATTTGCTCAGATTTGTTATATTTATTTACTCCCTTGAAGAAAAATATTTGCCTTCTGTAAAAAGATTCTTTGAATTCATAGGAGAGCAGAGCTGATCCTGCAAGTTTGGTTGTGGGGATGTAGGGGTGAATTAAAATCTACATTTTCAAATTTAAAATCATGGCCTCCAAGAAATAGAGACCTTTGGCTATCTACTCTAAAAGTTAAAGGAGGTGGTTTAAAATGTTATACAAGTCACACCTACCTAGAGCTTGACACAAAGGGACATTTCTAATAACAATAGGACTCTGCTGTTCAACTCTAACCTGCTCTGTGGTGCCAAATCTATCCCTAAGCTCACTGGCAGCATTTTAGCTAGGCTGTGAGTACTCAGGGGTCATGAATTGGAGGGACACTAAAAAACCAAAGGGTACAGACATCACTTTAACTGTCATTTGCAAGGCTGAGGTAAACCGTGAAAGTACTAAATAATAGAAAAGAACTTTCTTTCCTCTCCTCAGTGAAACAAATCTTAAAATATGAAGATCAAGGACTGTGAGAGATAACAAACACCAAAGAACTGAACCCTCTTAACAGCAGGTGGTATCAGCAGGCTTGTCTTTTGAAAAATGTGTCAGATCCTTTTAGGACTATGTAAAACACTCTGGTTCCTATGGTGATGCTAACAATACTTTGTCAATCATTGTGATAGCTAGATCTACATTACCTAATTTTAAAGGCACCTTGAAATTTTTGAAGGCTAAATTTGTTTCTCCTCTAAATTGATTTTGGTCGTCAATCATAGTTGTGATAATTGGAGGAAATAAACTCAGTTTGTGAGATATACCAGCAACCAATATTTCTTGCCTTTTATAAGGCTCAGAGAAAGAGAAGCCATAAACTGTAAATCCTTTCACAAAGGCACAAATCAAAGCACATGTCTTCAGTATGGACAAGACTAAGCAATCCATTAGTCTTCAGGGCTATGCCCAGACCTTCACTTAGGGTATGACACTCACTACAGTATTTCCCAATCTCAAGGGTGGCAGTTTATTTGTCTGGTCATTCCTTAATTAATTTGTTTCTTAGGAAGGGGCATTTTCTAATAAAATTTAGTAAAAACATCTCCACAAGTCCAAGGCAGAACTAAACCACAAATCTTACCACTGCCCTGTGCTAAAAGCATCAACCACATATTTTGAGATTGGGAGAATAGTAAATATAGGTTTTCTGATCCTTCTGTGTTTCTTAAATTTACTCAATTTTTGTTTCTTGACTTGTTTTTTTACTGGCTTTTGAATCCATACTTAAATAAATAATTGAACTTTGCAGGTATTCAGAATGTAGAAGAAAAAAAATTGTTATATAATTCCTTCCAAAGTACAGATGGTGCATTCCATGCTCTGAACCCTTGCCATTTGTCTTTTGCAGCAGGGTTTCCTGCCATCATCATGATGGGAGAGATATTTTCTTCTCAGTTCAATTGCTCTTCAATGCACCACCATTGTTCCAACAGTTTTGATTAGAAAGTGGCCATGCACTTCAATGCTCACAAACTTACTCTATGGCTTCATTACCACACTCATAAAGTTATTTTCAATGAATTTATTTAAAAAAACCCATTCAATTTCTGAACAGGTAACTTTTCTTCAGAATACAAAATCTATTATTATTAAGCAATATTCCTGATGGCATATATTGGAAAAAAGTCATCTATGTTCACAAAAAAAAAAAATTCATGAAAATAAAGTCTTTCTACCATTAACATAATTCTAAAACAAAAAATTAATTTTCATTTGCAATGTTAAATGAGAAAAGTAAAAAAAATTATTTATTATAATTAGCCTATGTGGTTTCCATTTATAAAAGATCATAAGTACATTTGTTTAATTTTCTTTAATAAGAGGTAGACACTATTGTTTTGCCTCTTTTCAGGTCATGATAATGAGAATAGCTCATATTAACTGAGCACTTAAGGTCATCCCTGCCTGTTATCTCATATAATCCTTATATCAACCTCATCAAGACAGATTCATTACTGTTTCAGCTTCATAAATAAGGGAACTAAAGTCTGATGAAACAAAAAGCTGGGCAAAAAGCTGGTCTGAATGCCTAGTTCTGGAACTCTTAATTACTCTATTGATTATATACCATAGCCACCACTGTCTCCTAAATAATATATATATATATATATATATATATATATATATTCTCTGTCTTGTATTAGTTTATAGTTAACTAAGTGTATCTCCAGAAGGAAATCATTATTACAAGTTCATTATAATGTTATACATAGACATAAAGTCTGCAGACTTAATATGGATAAATTGATTGAAGAGGTGAGTTTTTTTATTGTTCATATCAGTTTAACTTATTAGACAAACAATGGGTGGCCTCAAAGGGTACTAAGTCAGAGAACTAAAGCAAAGATAAAGCAAAACAATGGGCTTATGCCTCAGTCACTGAAAGAACAGCTCTGATTAGACTCTAGACGTCAGAGAATAGTGCTGATATCTTCACTCTGCCTGTGGCATGCTTTGCTTTCATACAAAAATATGACTACAGTAGGAGGTGTGTGTGTGTGTGTGTGTGTGTGTGTGTGTGTGTGTGTGTGTGTGTGTGTTGAGTAGAAGTAGATTGCTTCTATTCCATCTCCTAGAGGTCTACATGAATATAGTAATTTTCTCTATATCTAGTGCACAAAAGGAACTCAATGAACATTTATTCAGTTCATAAGTGATCTCTACCAATTTCCACAAATATGATGGAAAAATAAAATAATTCTTTGAAATTATAAAATTCAAAATATCACTTAATTATCCACTAGTAACATATCCATATCATTTCTAATTTAACATGACTTATTTTATATCTTCCTGTTGGTTGGTTTGTTAGGGTTTCTGGTTTTGTTTGTTTGCAGATCATTTTCAGGAAAGAGAAAATATTCCATCCAGAAGGGGAGAGTGAAGGGATTGAATTAGATTTGGGAAAGGCAAAAAAATTCATCAAGCAATGTAAGTAGAGTAAATAACACTCATTGAGTGCTTATTATGTGACAACATTGTTCCAAGTGTGTGGCATGATTTACCTTATTTAAGTAAGTACAGGTTGCTGCACAGAAAACAGATGACAAGGGCCAGAGACAGAAAAGAAAAATAGATTCAGCAAAGGGGGACAGTAAAAAGTAAGAAAGAACCTGAAAGAGAAAGGCAGATGCTAGAAGGAGCAAAAGGAGAACAGAAAGAGTTTGCAGGGATAGAGAGCTGTACTTTTCACTATTGTATCAGCTGCCAGTACACATTATCCAATTTTATCCCCACATTATTCCTAGAGGAAGGTTTCACAATCCTAATTTTATCAAAGAAGAAAGAGGTTGCAAAAGCTGTGGCCCTTAATCACGATTACAGAGAAAGTAGCAGAGTGAGAATTTTGAGCTGATGCTGAAGCACATTGTTAGATTGGATATGCTAGGATTAAACCTGCCTTAGCCCAGTACAAAGTTCTATGACTTATTAACTTTTCCTTATCTTACTTATTATGAAAGAGTGAAAAGCATTAATAGAATCACATGTTATACTCTATACATATATGGATTTGCTCACTTAGCAAATAAATTAGGACACAAATCACAAAGAGAGAAACGAAATGATCAGTATGATTTTCCAGAAATGCATTTTGTACTTCTTTTTTTAAATTAAGCCTAATAGTTCAATGATTTATGTGGAAAAAAAAAACTAGAAGCAAACATATATATGATGCCCAGTTCTTTATTCACTAGAAATCAATTTGTCTAGAAACAGATCTGAGCCCTCCATAAAAACAGCTGTGTTGGAATTTCAATTGTCTGTGATGTGGTTCAGATCCTATTTGATTCATTGTCATGTTCACTTTCAATACTTCTCACCAGCACAATGAATCATACCACAATATTTGAAACCATAATCTATAAATATTACCATTACACAAACTTTTGTTCACATATAGAGAATGCTATACATTTTCTCAAATTTATGCTTTCCATTTTTTATAATAGCAGGCTTGTCAGGTAGAAATAATTTGAAACTTCCAGGGAACTAATGTAGGACCTTTGGATAGCCACAGCCCAATCAGCAGATGCCAAATTAGAGCATTCCAGAAAGGGAAACATTTTGCCCAGAAGAATGTTCTGGACACTTCCTGGTCTCAGAGAATTTCAATGTGAGGTTGAAAGTTACTACATAAATAACTATAAATAGATAGATGATAAACAGAAAGATGGATAGATAGGCAGATAGACATGCCCTCCTGCTAGTCTACCAGAATTCCAAGTTAATGGAAGTTTTAAAAACTAGCACTTTTTTGTGCCAGACAAAAAAAAATGGTCTTCGTTCTGAATTTGTTTTCCCTTTGTAGATGGGCCCACACATATTTTTCTTCCTTCCTACTTCTTTACCTCACTATGCTGTCCCTTGCAAATCAGAATACAGAGTTAATCATGTTTAGGAGAGAAAAATCATTCATACACCTTTAGCCAGCTCATTCTTTCCAAGTCAGACTGACATGTAAGTTTCAGAAAAGGTTGTTATGCTTTAATCCCATTCCCTGTGGCTTCACTTTTGTTTGTCTTCCTGTCCACCTTTTAGACTTAAGTTGGCATTTCTCTCAGCAAGCTGTGCTAGAATGAAACATCAGCCTGAAAGTCAGTTTAGGCAACTCTGGCCACCTACCCCTCTATTAGAATTTCCTCTCTGACCATCAGCTAACATCTTCCAGGGTCAAACAGAGAGAAAAACTTTAGGTTCCAATACTGCCCTTCCTTTAGGAAAGTAACTGTTCCTCTTCCCACTCGTTTCTATTGTCTCTTTGGGATCAGGTGTCTGACCCCTTCAGCCCTGTGTTATCTTGTACCTTTGGCACAGGCATACTTTCAGTTATGAATTCATTGGTATAAAATGAGATGCCATGAGTGCTATTATTTTTTCAATATAATTTATTGTTTATTCTTATCAGTTATATATGACAGCAGAATGCAATTCAATTCATATTACATTAATAGAGCACAATTTTTCATGTCTTTGGTGACCATAAAGTAGAGTCACACCATTGGTGTTTTCAAATATGTATTTAAGGTAATGATGTCCATCTCATTCCACTATCTTTCCTACCCACATGCCCCCCCTTCCTCTCCCTCCCCTAATTTGAATTCTTTTTTTTTCCTATCTATATCCCTTTAATTTATTTCTTCTGTCTAACTGCTTTGGCTAGTGTTTCAAGAACCATGTTAAATAGAAGTAGTGAAAGAGGGCATCCTGTCTTGTTGCAGTTTTTAGAGGGAATGCTTTCAATTTTTCTCCATTTAGAATGATGCTGAACTGGGGCTTAGCATAGATAGCTTTTATAATGTTGAGATAAATATCTGTTATCCCTAGTTTTTCTAGTGTTTGGAACATGAAGGGATGCTGTATTTTGTCAAATATTTTTTTCTGTATTACTGAAATGATCATATGATTCTTATCTCTAAGTCTATTGATGTGATGAATTACATTTATTGATCTCCATATGTTGAACCAACCTTGTATCCCTGGGATAAATCCCACTTGATCGTGATGCACTATCTTTTTGATATGTTTTTGTATTCTATTGGCCAGAATTTTATTGAGAATTTTTGCATCTATGTTCATTAGAGATATTGGTCTGAAGTTTTCTTTCTTTGATATATCTTTGCCTGGTTTTGGAATCAGGGTGATATTGGCCTCATAGAATGAGTTTGGAAGTGTTCTCTTTTTCTATTTCATGAAATAATTTGAGAACTATTGGTATTAGTTCTTCTTTAAAGGTCTTGTAGAGCTCAGTTCTGTATCCATCTGGTCTTTGACATTTCTTGATTGGTAGACTTCTGATAGCATCTTCTATTTCATTGTTTGAAATCATTCTGTTTAAATTGTGTATATCATCCTGGTTCCATTTGGACAAACCATATGACTCTAGAAATTTATTGGTGCCTTCAATATTTTCTATTTTATTAGAGTACAAATTTTCAAAATATTTTCTGATTATCTTCTGAATTTCTGTAGTGTCTGGTGATATTTTCTTTTTCATCATGGATGTTAGTAATTTGAGTTTTCTCTCTCCTTCTCTTCATTGGCATGGCTAAAGACTTATCAATTTTATTTATTTTTTCAAAGAACCAACTTTTTGTTTTGTCAATGTTTTCAATTTTTTGGCTTCAATTTCATTGACTTCAGCTCTAATCTTAATTATTTCCTGTCTTCTACTGCTTTTGGTGTTGATTTGTTTTTCTTTTTCTAGGGCTTTGAGATACAATGTTAGGTCATTTATTTGTTGACTTTCTTCTTCTTTTAAGCAATGAACTCCATGCAATGAACTTTCCCCTCAGTACTGCCTTAATGTTGTACCAGTGTCCTTATTTACCTCTAAGAATTTTTTAATCTCTTCTTTCATGTCTTTTGCAACCCATTGTTCATTCAATAGCATATTATTTTGTCTCCAGTGTTGGAGTAGCTTTTATTTTTTATTATATCATTGATATCTCATTTCATTCCATTATGATCATAATGGAGGGTATAGATCATATGCAGGGTAGTATTTCTACTTTTTTGAATTGGCTAGGAGTTGCTTTGTGGCATCATATGTGGTCCATTTAAGAGAAGATTCTATGTGCTGCTGAGAAGAAAGTGTATTTGCTCATTGATGGATAAAATATTCTAAATATGTCAGTTAAGTCTAAGTTATTGATTGTTTTATTGAGTTCTATAGTTTCTTTATTCAGTTTTTGTTTGGAAGATCTATCCAGTGGTGAAAGAGATGTGTTAAAGTCACCCAAAATTATTGTGTTGTGGTCTATTTCACTCTTGAACTTAACAAGAATTTGTTTGATGAACGTTAATGCTCCATTATATATATATATATATATATATATATATATAATTGTTATGTCTTGTTGACATATGGTTCCCTTGAGCAGTATGAAATGTCCTTCTTTATTTCTTCGGATTAACTTTGGCTTGAAGTCTACTTTATTTGATATGAAGATGGAAATCCCTACTTATTTTTACAGTCCATGTCAGTGGTATGATTTTTTCCAAACTTTCACCTTCAGTCTGTGAATATCTTTTCCTATGAGATGGGTTTCTTGGAGGCAAGCATATTGTTGATCTTTTTTTAAAAAAATTTCAATGTGCCAGACAATGTCTTTTGATTGGTGAGTTTAGACCATTAACATTCAGGGTTATTATTGAGACATGATTTGTATTTCTAGCCATTCTTGTTTATTTTTGGCATTTAACTGAACTTAATTTCTTCTTTGATTAGTTTTTCCTTTAATGTAATACCTCCCTTTGCTGATTTTCATTGTTGTTTTTCATTTCCTCCTCATAGAATTTCTTCCAAAGGATGTTTTGTACTGCTGGCTTTCTACCTGTAAATTCTTTTGACTTCTAGAAGGTTTTTAATTCATCATCAAATCTAAAGCTTAATTTTGCTGGATATAAGATTCTTGGTTGACATTCATTTTATTTCATGGCTTGGTATCTGTTGTTCTAGGATCTTCTAGTTTTCAGGGTCTGTGTTGAAAAACCTACAGAAATCTTAATAGGTTTGTCCTATATGTAATCTGACTCCTTTCTCTTGTGGCTTTTAAAATTCTCTCCTTATTCTGTATGCTAGGCATTTTCATTATAATGTGCCTTGGTGTGGATCTGTTGTGATTTTTGTACTGTTGTGATTTGGTGTCCTGTAAGCCTCTAGTATTTGGCTTTCCAATTAATTCTTCATGTTTGGAAAATTCTCTGATATTATTTCATTGAATAGATTGTTCATTTCTTTTGTTTGAAACTCTATTCCTTCCTCTATCTCAATAACTCTTAAATTTGGTCTTTTTATGTTATCCCATATTTCTTGAATGTTGTGCTCATGGTTTCTTGCCATCTTTACTGTGTCATCTACATTCTTTTCAGGATTATATATTTTGTTTTCATTGTCTGAGGTCCTGTCTTCCAAGTGGTCTAATCTGTTGGTAATGCTTTCTATTGAGCTTTTAATTTGGTTTATTGTTTCTTTCATTTCAAGGATTTAAAAAAAAATTTTTTTAAAGAACCTCCATCTCCTTATTGAAATAATCTTTTGCTTCCTATATTTGCTTATGTAGCTCTTTATCAAAATGATCTTTTGCTGCCTGTATTTGTTCTCTGATATCATCCTTTAATTAACAAAACATTTTAATTATGTACATCCTGATCTCCTTCTCTGTCATTTCTTCTGTTGTGCTAGGCATGGATTCTAATAATGTAGTATCTTGATTTGTCTGGGGCAACTTTTTCCCTTGTTTTTTCATGCTGTTCGTGTGTCTTTCCTTCTAGCACTGAGGATCTGCAGCCTTACTATTTTTTATGCTTTAGGCCTATAGTGCCCCTGCAGGGCTCCAATACCTCTCTTGCCCAGCCAGTGTTCCAAGCTGGGAGTTGCCACAACTAAAGATGGTTACAATGGTGTCCCAAGATGGAGGCAGCTGCTTTCATAGATGTAGTGTTGGGATGGGTGGGTGAGCCTGGGCGGTGTTGTTGGGCAATGTGTTCAAAGACGCAGCTCGGAGCCAGTGTGGGTTCCTTGGGTGTTGGCAGGGCTGACCTGGGCCTGCCTGCACTCCAAGCTCAAGTGCTATGACTATATATGCTAAAATTACATTTCTTATAAAATTGAGATTCCCAAATTCTACTTAAATTCCACAGATATCTATCATGCACATCTTCCATATAGAGTCATCTCGTGCATATTAAGAGATGTAAGACACAGTCTCTGTCCACCAAGTTGGCTATGCTTCAGTCCTACTATGCCAACATATGGCAAGTAAAATATGACAGGTGTATATGTGCCTGGTGTAACTGATCACAGAACAAAAGCAGAAACTATGAAAGAGAGAGGTACTGCTAAGGGAAGAAAGGCCACAGGTGAGCTAGTTGTCAATAGAGCGTATTGATAGCTGAGGAATCTGGAGTTGGAATTATAATCAAGAGGCTTACAATTCAGACAAAAGGAAGTACATGGAGAAGGGAATTTTTAAAGTGCAATTTGAAACAAGCATCACATTTTCATACACAAACTAATGTTTCCTTTAAGCCTGATAAATTGGTTCTTGAATACAATGCTCAGAGTTTTAATTCTGTCATGCAGACCAGTGATTCCCAAAACTTTGCCATGGGCCAGTGATGGTTTAAGTCTAAGTTCTCAGACTGGAGAAAAATAAAAAATAAATAAGTAAATATAATTTATAAAGTTTTTTCTTACTTACTTGTTGTTTGCTTGTTTGTTTGTGTGGTACTGAGGATTGAAACCAGGGACATTCTACCACTGTGCTACTTCCCCAGTCCCTTTTTTAAATTGAAAATAAGCAGTGAATGTAAGAAATAAATGTATGGGATTGGTGAGTGGGTGAATGCCTGAGATAAAGTTACATTCTGAGTCTGGAGCCTAAGTCACTGGAATATCCATATGAAAAAAATGAGAAATAACCAGAAGATATTTGGAGGAGAACTGGAGATGTGACTAAGCAAGCCTTGTGATGTTGAGAAAGATGAGAGAGGTACACCTGATATTCATCTGTATGGAACTAATAGCTGAGAGAACACGTAAGAGATGGTAAAAGAGAAGACACCTTCACCACTCAATTTTCCTTCATTAGTCTACATCCTCTCATGAGAGGGACCAAGTTAGAAATTTATCTTTTTTAACAGTAAATTTTGATTTTTTTTAATATCATCACTTTCCATTTCCATATTGGTCTTCTCAAATACTAATATTTCAAAAAAGAAAATATTAGAGTTTTACAACATCCTTTCTGTTAGTGCATTTCTTTGTTTCCCCACACTTCCATTGAGTTCAGCATCACATCAACTTGGACCAGGCTGATAATTAGCAAAATAGCAGTTATGTTAGCTTTCCATTGCTATGACAAAATAACTGAGAATTATTAGGAGCAAAGGTCAATTTTGGCTCCTGGTTTCAAAGGTTTTACTTCATTGTCACAGGCTCCATTGCTTTTAGGCCTGTGGCAAGGCAAAAACACCATGGCGGAAGGTCATGGTAAAGGAAAACTTCTCACCTCATGGCAGGCAGGAAGCAGAGGAAAAGGCTGAAGGCAAAGCACACCCATCCAGGACATGTCCATAGTGACCTACTTTCTCCAACTAGGCCCACCTCCTACAGTTTCCACCATTTCCCAATAGTTCATTCAATTTTGAACTCATCAGTGGATGAATGTTCTGCTTTGAGGCCAAGTTTTCAATGCAAGTGCCCTTGGGAGATGTTTCAGATCCAAACTGTAACTTAGTTATCAAGCCTAAGACATGTATATCTTTTATCAACTATAAAGAGAGAGAATGAGATTTCAACTAGAATGACACTTCAGCTTTATGAGAAATTGTGTAACATCGATGAAAGACTGGTGCTCAGATTTTAAAGCTCTTTGAAGATACATTGTCCCAGATACAATTTACAATTTACTTTTTCCATGGAAATAATAGCTAATATGTATTGAGCATTTTCTATCATCTAAGCATTTGACAAGCACAATTTCACTTAACCTTCAAAAAGCAATTATCAGATGAAAAATTATAGTGTATTTTTTTTCTTAAGTAGCAAGAGCAATATTGAGAGAAAAAATGAACATTTGTCTGAAGTCACCAAGTACAAAGTGACCAAGGAAAGAGTAGGACTCAGTTGTTTTAGTTAGTATTCAATCTTTGCCAAGTACCAGAAAGCCTAGCCAAAATCAATTACAAGCAAGGAGATTTATTTTTTAGGGTTTTTGTCGTTGTTGTTCTTATATTTATATGACGGTAGAATGTATTTTGACATCATATACATACATAGAGTATAACTTACTCTAATTAGGACCCCACTCTTGTGGTTGTATGTGATGTGGAGTTCCATTGGTCCTGCATTCATATGTGAATATAAGAAAATTATGTTGATTCATTCAACTGTCTTTCCTATTCCCATCCCCCATCCTTCCCTTTATTCCCATAATCCAATAAACTTCTATTCTTTTCTACCCCACCCACTTATTGTGCGTTAGTTTCTATATATAAGATACAGGGCTTAATTTCTTCTTCTATGCCACATATTTATGCCAGAGTGCTACTCCAAAGAATATTGAGGCTTTGTTTTGGGGGATATTGGCTTGTTTCATTTAGCATAATAGTATCCAGCAATACTATTTACCAGCAAATGCCATCATTTCATTCTTCTTTATGGCTGAGTAATACTCCATTATGTATATGTACCATGTTTTATTTATCCATTCATCTGTTCAAGGACACCTATGTTTTATTTATTCATTCATCTGTTCAAGGACACCTACGTTGGTTTCACAGCTTAGCTATTGTGAATTGAGCTGCTATAAACATTGATGTGGCTGTATCACTGTAGCATGCTGATTTTGAGTCCTTTGGGTATAATCCAAGAATGGGATAATTGGATCAAATGGTGGTTCCATTCCACGGTTTCTGAGGAATCTCCATACTACTTTCCAGAGTGGCTGTACCAATTTGCAGTCCCACCAGTGTACGTTTTTCCCCATATTCTTGCCAACATTTATTGTTATTTGTATTCTTGATAGTTGCCATTCTGACTAGAGTGAGATGTAATCTCAGTGTAATTTTCATTCACATTACTCTAATTGCTATTGACCTTGAACATTTTTTGGTATTTGTTTACCATTTCTTTTTCTTCTTCTGTGAAATGAAGAAATTTGGGTTTTTTGTTTTGTTTTATTTTGTTTTTTGGGGGGGGCAGTTTTTGTTTGGTTTGGTTTGGTTTTTATGTTCAGTTTTTTGAGTTCTTTATATATCCTAAAGATTAATGATCTATTTGAGGTGCAGGTGTCAAAGATTTTCTCCCACTTTGTAGGCTCTCTGTTTATATTTTTTTTATTGTTTCCTTTGCTGTGAAGAAGCTTTTTAGTTTGATACCATCCCACTTATTGATTCTTGATTTTATTTCTCACCCTACACAAAACTCAACTCAAAGTAGATCAAGGACCTAGACATCAGACCTGAGACTCTGCACCTACTAGAAAAAAAAGAAAAATCTAGGCCCTTCTCTCCATTATGTGAGCATAAGAACCAAATTCCTCACCAAGACTCCTAATGCACAAGAAGTAGGCAAGGAAATTTATAACTTTACATAATTAAAACATCCAGAAGCAGGGCTATGGCTAGCTTCGGAAGGAACCCAATGTAACTCAATCAATGTCATAACCATACAGCATCCCTCTCTCCATACTTATCCAGCTGTCCGTCTGTGTTGGCTCTATTTTCAAATGTCTGAGTCTGTCTGAGTCTCCAGAAGTTCCAGACCTACAGCCAAGCTCAACCAAGGACAGCAGAAAGCCTAACTGTCTTACCCAGGAGCCCTGAACAAAACCTCATTCCATCCTTTCATTTTGATGAGATCACAATTATGTCCCCAAAAGAATCACTGCTCAGTGTTATACACTAGCATTGACCAAGGCTGGTGCCAAGGCTCTAGCATTTTTTGAATGCAAGGAAAAGATTACTCAAATGAAGAAGTCCAGGATGTGATTAACAGAATTAGACTGCCTAGAAGCTGGGTGGCATGATCACTACATATCTCCAATGATATAATTTTTGCTGAAGAACCCGAGCTTTTAACCACTAAATGAATCCAGATAAACAATGAAGATCTATAAGGAACAGAGATGAGGTTTGTACATTAAAAGAAGAACACTGCTCTTGTAGCATCTTTTGTGAGTCTTTAAAAACTTGCTACTCAGGACTGGAGTTGTGGCTCAGTGGTAGAGCGCTCACCTAGCATGTGCGAGGCGCTGGGTTTGATCCTCAGCACCACATAAATAAATAAATAAATGTATATTTTTAAAAATCACATCAAAAAATATTTAAAAAAAAAAAGCTTGCTTCTCAAAACTGCAGATACCTTAATTGGATAAAATAGCATGTGAAAAGAACTAGACCTGTTTGTTCAGTCACAACCCAAAGGAACACATCCATCCAAAGAGATGCTCCCTGGGGTCCAGAGGCATGGAAGCGGGATGGATACTGCTCTCTCGTGGTGACTGAGAAAGAGATACAGGGCTTAATTTCTTCTTCTATGCCACATATTTATGCCAGAGTGCTACTCCAAATTCCTGTCCATCTCAGAGATTTTCTTCCATTTCCCATTAAGACATTGGATTTAGGTTGAGGCAATGAAGCATTAGGGCCCAGTGCTCCTTTATCCTTTTAGAGCCCACTGAATACTCCACAAAACCCAATCCATTTCTGTAACAGGTTCCTCTCTGTGAGAACAGGACAAAGGGGAGAAACCCTTGATCCTGTTTATGATTGTCTCTGCTTCTCTTGAGAATATTACTAGGTTGCTGGTTCCCCTTTATCTCAAAATCCTTTTTCTCCCTTTAATTTTAATGGACTCTCTGACATATTATGGTAAGAAGAAAACAAAGTACATGGGTGCTTGTTATTTTGTGGATATGTTGATGAAATGGTTTATAATGCAGTTAAATCCCAGCTCTTTGTACTTAAAAAGAAAGAGGAGATACTCCATTGGGCCA
This sequence comes from Ictidomys tridecemlineatus, assembly GCF_052094955.1. Lineage (NCBI taxonomy): Eukaryota > Metazoa > Chordata > Mammalia > Rodentia > Sciuridae > Ictidomys > Ictidomys tridecemlineatus. Next base: position 106,076,110 of record NC_135477.1, read on the forward strand.
TCCTCTGGCAGTAAAAACAGCTAAAAGTCTATTGCTTCCTTTCTTTAAAATTCCAGCTTCCTAGCCAATACTGCCAAACAATGAATCGTTCACTTCTGCCCTTTATGTGCAGTGAATGCAGAAAAGAGTTTGTATTTCAATAGGATAAGGTATAAATGAGAATTATAAAGACGATGTTCTTGTATAATTTCAACACCTCAATACTTCACTTAGACTCAAAAATTTTAAAAGGAATTGTGCATATATACTTTTGCACTTACAGAATAAAAATATATATTCCTATTGAAATGTAAGCACGAGACAAATGGTGATTGGAGTCCTAAGTGAGAATGGGGTTATGATTTCTCTTTTATCCAGAAATTTTTCAGAAGTAATTGAAAAAAAAATGTTATAAACCATTCTGTTTGTTGTTACCCTTTATTCTCAGTCTTCACTTATCCCAGTTGGTTTCTAATATTAAAAATGAGCAATAAAGCTTTTCAAAGGAAAAGAAAAAGAAAACAGTGATAAGACCTGTTCCTATTCTTCACTTTCACTGCTTTATTCTTTAATAAATGTGGGTAAACGGGGAGCCTGAATTTCAGACTGGCTTCATTCAGCTTGCACCCCAGGATCGAGCCTTGGCTTTCTCCCTCTGTTGCCTTTTGTTAGCCAGAATGTGTGCACCACAAATACTACACATACTGAATAAGTAGGTAGAGCATCCGAACAATGGGATGGCCAGTCAGGCCAGGGCCAGATTAACTTGTTAGCAGAGTAAGCAGGCTTTAAGGGCCCCAGAAAAACTGAGTCACCAGAGACAGAAATAAAAAGGGACAGAAACAAAGAAGACAACATTTCTACCTTAACAAATGTACTCATAATTTTAGTTTTTGTAATCAGAGTATCTTTAAGAAACTATTTTGATTTCAGCGCACAAAATGGTTTTTCATAAAATAACTTGGAAAGTTACTTTATATTATATAAAAGAGTATATTTTCGTATTTTCAGAATAGGCCTACAATTAGCTCTCCCAAAGCCTGTTAACAGCTACAGGCTTAACAGTATACAGGGAACTACAAAATGTTTTTTTTTAATCCTAAAGTCATCTTCTTGGAAGGAAAGATATCTGAAACCAAATCACAAAAGGAACCAGAGAGTTCTCTGAAAGCAGCTTTTCCAATTTACCTGTGTCTACCTGCCAGGAATTCCTCATAGGATAAAAAGATTTGGGACTCATTTTCTTGTTTCAAAAAAAAAAAAAAAAGAAAAAACAGCTAACATAAGATTTCACATAGAACACATAGAGCCCAGGACATTGGCTTCCTGGAGTTGATATTTTAGGGGGTCCTGGCCATCAAACTACTCAATCTCACTCTGTAGCTAGAGGCAGGGCATTTGTAAACCACTAGTAGCTTACTAAATTTTGAATCCCATTATGCAGTTTTATGTTTCCATCAATATATGTCAAGGTTCATTTCAATAATTTAATATGTAAGAAAAATATTAAAGACATGAGTTCAAACAAGTCTGTCATAGCTATTTAATACTGCCAGGAGTATCTGTCATTTGGGTAAAATTAAAGTGGAGATTCTTATAATCATTCTCAAAAAAAATATACTTAAACCTTACAGGTTTATAACAAAAATTTTCTTCCATTTGTTTATATATCTCATTGTTTATTTTCTAAGAACATAAATAAATATATGTTATGTATGATAGGCATTGTTATGTTAAGAGTTTGCATTTTGTTTAAATATACTGTACATGATTTGATTGGCATTTTAAAGTGTTAATAAGAAATCATGTAATACTGAACAATGATTGCATTAAGATAAAATAGAATTAGCTGGGCACGGTGGAGCACATTTATAATCCCAGTAGTTGAGGAGGCTGAGGCAGGAGGATTGAAAGTTCAAAGCCAGCCTCAGCAACAGCAAGGCATTAAGCAACTCAGTGAGACCCTGTCTCTAAATAAAAAAATACAAAATAGGGCTTGGGATGTGGCTCAGTGATTGAGTGCCCCTGAGTTCAATTTCTGGTACTATAAATAAATAAATAAATAAATAAATAAATAAATAAATAAATACAATTATTTTGTAGGGAAACTAAATTATACAGTTAAATATGTATAATTATTTGTAATTATATAAAACAACAGAGTGAAAATCTGAAGAAAAAACAAAATTTTTGAATATTGGTTCTCTTTATACTGACCATAAAATTTAAAATTTAATATTGGTTCTCTTTATACTGACCATAAAATCCAAAATTTTTGAATATTGGTTCTCTTTATACTGACCATAAAATTTAAAATTTATTTCCTCTCCATAGAGACTCTTCTGTGTTTCCTTCAGGTTCCAACCAGGGTATCAATATATTTCTAGAAGCTTTATTTCAGATGCAATTCAAAGGGACAGCAAAGTTAACAGCAAAATTCTTTACATGAAGTAATTTTATATGAAATGATCTTATCAAGGATTACATGTATTTGTAAAGATAAAAATATACCCTGAAACTTTCAATGGCATTGCATAAAAGAAAAAAAACTATCTGGACACAAGCAATGTGTGTTAATTAGATTTCATTGTTGAAATGTTGAAAATAAATAAGATTTGACTGTGATGGGCCTGTCATCATGTGAGTTCAGTTACCTAAATATGTTTCTTGGAACATGCCTACTTCTCTCTCTAAACAATTCTTAGACTTACTGATGATGGCTACTTTATTTTCTTGTTATCAAATTCACTTCTTCCCACTAAATCAAAAGCTCCCAAGAGAATACATAGATCTTTGAAAGTTTTCTAAAATCAGTCTAACAAATGCAACAGATAAATTCTGGTGCAGATGAAAAAGTTCTGAAACTTGTCAATTGTGACTTGTAAAGTTCTTTTTACTCTAAATTTAAATGCTGTGCTCAATTTTGATAATCTAAACTCTTTATGTGTATAATATTTTCTCCAAGTTAAGAAGCTTACCAGTATGATAGTGCCACGGTATTTCCGTTTTAGTTACAAAAACCATGACTGAGTTGCCATCTGGCTGCTTTCATTCACTTACTGCTTACCCCTGACACACCCTATGTGACACAGACTACCTGGTGAACAGATGGACTCTGAACACACCAACCTCATGTTCTACGGGAATAGGTTAATGAACAACAACAACAATCATATGCATAAAATAAAGAAAATGATCACAAGTTAGAAAAGTTATGTGGAATAAATGAACAATAGGCTGAAATAGAAAATAAAGCTGCAAGACACAAGGGAGTCCCTACTTGGCATAGTATAATTAGGAAAGGCCTCACAGAGCATGTGACATTTAACTGAGACCCAAAGGGCCATAAGAAGACAGCTTTGGGAAGAAAGGAAGAAGAGATTTCAGAGTACAGACACAGTATGTTTAAAGAGACTGCAGAGGGAAAGAGCTCAGCATCATTGGTGAAGTATTCAACATCTACAGTTCCTGAAAAATAGGAAGTGAGAGAGAGAACCAAAGATAATGAAGAAAATAGTCAGGACCCTGAACATTTAGTGCATTGAATGATAAGGAATGTGGAACAAACTCTAGTGGCAAGAAAATCAATTGGACAGTTTTAAAGAAGAGCAGCTGCTTTTACATTTTAAAATGTTTGGGTAGAATAAAGAACTCCTTCACCAAGGCTCTTCTACTCATTCATCAGACTAGCAAGAAGCCAAAGCTTACTTTACTACCTTATGCTCCTCTCCTGTTTGTAAACACTGTTCCCTTCCCACGAACATAGTCCCACATACCCATCTGAAGCTTAGCTGGAGAGCACACCCTGCACCCTCTACCATTCTTTTCTTCCACAGTTCATTCTTTAAAATTAATTGTCTCTGCTTTTTATATCTTCTGGGTTACAGTCACCTCTGTAGTTACTGTTTCTGACATTTTTTCATGGCACTTTTCACTCTGTGTACTTTTTGCTTGGTTGAGTTTTTTTTTTTTTTTTTTTTTTGCTCTTCATTTCCACTACCAGACTAGCAGCTCCACAATGGCAGGAACTACATCTGATCAGCCACGTGGTATTCCCAGTCCCTGCACTTGTTTTGGTAGCTTTAAATAAACAAAAGACTTACTGAATCTTCACCTCCACCATGAGAGTATTAATAGCAACTTAGATTATGTTGAGAGCTTGGGCAACTGCCACTACTCAGCCTGGATGTAAGGACTATTTATTCTTTGCTAATGTACTACTAAACTCACAGAGATATAGGAATTACAATTATGGTTTCAACATTAGCCCAGTATTTCTTCCTCTATATAAATGTTTCTGAATATTTTTTTTTGTCTCACAGTCTGGAAGAGTTATTTCTACCAATAAATAGTCTCAACAATTTCTGAGAATTCTATGCTAATACAACCATGATTGCTACTTCCAAACCAATTACAGGAAATTAATATGGGTAGAGGAATTATAATATAGGAGCATTTAAATTTTCTTTATAAAATGTGGATGAACCTAGAGGATATTGTGTTAAGTGAAATAAGTTAGACACAGAAAGATACTGCCTGATCTCATTTATATGTGGAATCTAAGACAAAGTTGATCACATAGAAGAAAAGAGTAGAATAACAGTTACCAGGAGCTAGGGTGGAGACATAGAAATGCTAGAAATGATACAACAAATTGTATACAAATTGAAGTTTCCATTCTACTCAAATAATGCAACCACCTTATTCTAGATCAACATGTTCTTATCTTCCTCAGAACTAAAACCACAAAGAAGAGTTAGGGAGCACTACTCACTCTAAAGCACCTAACTTCTCAGTTTGGGGGATAGAATAAGAAAAACAGATGTAATTATTGCTGAACAATTATTTCTTAATTTCCAAAAAAGCATTAGTTACCTCTGATCTTTGCCTATGAGAAGAATGAGAATTTTTATACATTTAGCTATTCCATAAATCTAGCTTGTAATGTAATTAACTTTATAATGAACTTGTAAAATATGTATGCATTTTTTTAATCTGTAAATTGGGAAAAATCTTTCTTGCACGCATTGAAAATACATACTCTCTAGTCATATACTGTCTTATGTAATCAGTATTCAACAAATATGATATAATAAATAAGGAAATGGTTTATCACTTTACAAAATGCAACTAAGAACTAAGTATTTTTAGGTAAACCAGTAGGTTTTAGAAATCTTTATTGTTCATCCATAGGACTGGTTCTACTTACATGTCATCATAAATTAGTGTATGAACTATGTTTACTCCTGAAAATAATTTTGGAGATTTTGTTGTTGTGATTAATTTTTGTAGTACAATCTACACCATACCAAGCAAAAATTTTAAAATGATTTGCATGTTCAAATAAACTAAGCTTATCTACATGTAATGAAGCAGCATATTTCAAAAGTACGGCTTAAGGAAAGGAAGCAATTTCCTATATAGATATGTTCAGATAGTATGATGAGCAAAAATTTACCAAAATGACTTTTAGCTATCATCTTCATATGACATGTCACTAATTTAAGTATATTTGTCCTTGCAACTTCTCATGTTCTTCTTCCTTGAAACTTTCATTAATGATAGATTTTTTAAAATAAATAAATAAAAACCACTGACTTCAAAATTTGTCTCTGATTAATTTTGGGGAGAAAAACAAACAGGTCAAGAGATGGAAATGGTAAAAAGTTGTTGCGCAGGTTCAACACTGGATAGATGACTGACAGTAATTAGCTGAAGTTCAGGAATTCTAAGATATAAAAAGTGCCTTAAAGGATTAGTTGAAGGTTAGCATGAAAAGACTTCTTAAAATTACATGAAGCATGAGGCCTCAGAGAAAGTTTTCTTTTGTAATTTAATAGGCAAAAACCTGAAAGTGAAATGTCCATATGACCTTCACAAGTCTATGTGAAGTATTTCAGCTAGTTGATAATAATTTGATTTGGACAATATTAACTGCTAATAAAGTTTGGAAAAATCTACTAAGGATGTTGTTTTACATGATAAAATAACATTTGTAAAACTGAGTCAAAGCTCAAGGGAAAAACACAAGGAAGAGTAGATTTTAGAAAGCCAATATTTTTCTCCTAGTTGGGCACATGTAATAATGAACCATGAACAATGTTGTAATTAGATCTTCATATTTTAGGATGTTTATCTTGAAATTGTCTTCAAGCTTACAGAAAAGTTGCAAATAATTACAAAAACAAAAACTTTTGCAGAACCATTTGAGAGTAAGTTGTTGTTTTGATGCACATTTAACTTCAAGTGCTTTAGTGGATAGTTACAAAATATTCCACTAAATAACTATAATATAACCACTTGTAGCAGGAAATTAACACCAACACATTTCTGTCATCTCATCTTCACATTGTTTTCAAATTTTGCCAGTGGATTTAATGATATCTTTTATATTAAAAGCTCTACTACAGAATAAAAGTCAGTTTGAGAGAAAGAAAAAAAATAATAATGCAGAACATTGCCACAAAGAGTAGCCCATGTACTTAATTCCTGGACAGAAAACACAGATTTCTTAGTTCCTTATCTATCTCTTTCTTACCTGAGGTCATCAAAACATGCATGATAAATAGCCTCTCTTCTATCCATCACTTCAACTCTGTACGATTGGCATATGATTAATCTGTCTGCCATCAAATCTCACAGTATTTGAAAGTGAAAATAATTTGGACACTGAAATACAATCACTACTTTGAATCTCTTACTCAAACTCAAATGCCAGAAAGAAAAGCTAAAGTTGTAAACTTAGAAGAAATCTTAAACTTCACTTAATCCAAAAATCTCTTTGTTATCAAAGAGTAAACCAAGGGCTGGGGATATAACTAAGTTGGTAGAGTGCTTGCCTTGCATGCACAAGGTCCTGGGTTCAATCCCCAATACCACAAAAAAAATAAAATAAAATAAAGAGTAAACGAAGTCCAAATCAAGTCCCCTAGCGGTAACAGCATCACAAATAAAACAGGGAGACTTCCTCAAGGCAGCAGATTAGAGGTACCCAGAATTTGTCTACGTCTCTACAACATAGAATTAAAACAACCAGAAATTAGCTGCTCACTGAAGATGGTTGACCATGGGAGAATACTGGAGCTCAATAGTGGATAGACAGCAGCTCGGAGAAACCCAGAGAACTTGGATAGCAAAATCAAGAGTGAAAAAGAAAGCACCAGCACCAAATGCAGAGAAGTTCAAAAAAGGGAAGGGGAGTGCCCCTTCCTCCACTGAGTTAGGGGAGAAAGAATCCAGTGAACACCAAAGGTATCAGATTCAACACCCTGCAGAAATACCAGCTAAACAAAAGTCACATGATTTTCAAGGTGAAATAGCTCTGGAGAAGTTCTTTGCTCTTCCCAGCACATGCTCATAGAGCTGTGATAGGGAACAATTTTGAGACAGGCCCAAATATCTGAGCTTACTGGCAATCAGCACTGGGAGAACAGAAGGCACTTTCCTTTTGAATCAGCAGTTTTCCAGGTCAACTATCAGAGTCTGGAGGAGTGAACAATTGCATATGAAGGCACACTGGGCACACCACAACCATATGATCCAGCCATATCACTCCCGAGTATTTATCCAAAGGAAATGAAGTCAGAGTACAAGAGGCATACCTGCATGCCCATGTATTCTGTGGCACTACTCACCATAGCCAAGATATGAAGTCAGCCCAGGTGCTGATCAACAGATAAATGAAAAAATATATATATGGTATATATACACAATGCAATATTATTCAGTAAAAAAGAAAAATGAAATCCTGTCACTTGCAGGAAAATAGATGGAACTAAAGCACATAAGGTTAAGTGAAATAAGCCAGACACAGAAAAACAACTATTGTATGCTTTCTTGTCATATGTGGAAACCAAACAACAACAACAACAACAAAAGATTTGGAAGTATTGGAAGTAGAAGAGGGATTATAAGGAAAGGGAAAAGGGATGGAGAGGGAGGATAGGGAAGAGAACAAGAAAGGGCAGAAGGGAGGGTGAACATGAAAAAAAAACATGGTATGTTTATGAATGGAGCTGTCACAGTGAAACCTGCTAATTTGTACAACAAATATGTGTTAATAAGTATCATTAAAAAAAATAGGACCATAGGATCAATGATGCTTATATAGAAAAAAAAGCCATGAATACAAGACTTGTGGGGAAAGAATTAAAGAACTAAACACAAGAAATGTAACATGCATGAGTAAGTATATCCTTAAATTTTTTCCATGTGGGGAAAAAAAATTATTAGAAAGATAACTGTAGTTGACTACAGCAGAGTGAGGGAAGGCAGAGTTGGGGAGGTGAAAAGAAGAACACAGAATTGAAGAAATGGAAAGAAACTTTTAGATGGCGCTTCAGTCTCTACTGACTTTGTTTCTGCTTGGAGCCTTTCTTTGAGAGTAAGATTCAGAGATGTCCAGTTTATCTAATAAGTGCACAAGTGGTCCTGTGCCCTCCTTTGGCATATGATTAATCTGTATGCCATTTGAAGACTCTGTCTGGGATCCATCCAAGGTGTTTTACATAATTATTGGGCACTTCATCTGATGCATATGGACCCATAAAATCAGAGAAATATTGCAGTTCTGAATTGGCATTACTGGCAGTGAGCACCTTTCAGAATGATGTCTGGGCTTAGAGTCAGGAAAGCATTCCTAGATGTGATAATCATTAAGCTATGGACTCTCCTAAAAGGGAAGCATAGGAAACTTTGCTGACTGAGTCATTTAAACCCAGAACTGAATTGACCAAAGGGACACACACGGCACAGTCAGAAAAGAGGCTGGACAACCCCTCCAAAAAGCTCATTTCTTCTCCAGATCCTCAATTCCTTTTGGAATTTTGTTCTTGCTATTAATCAACTGAAGAATGCAAGAAATTTCAAAAAACCCTACATTGTTCACCATCCAGAGCCTGATTATTTTGTTTACATAACAGAATTTATAATGCTTTTTTTCTCTGGAAATCCCTTCTATATATAGGAACAAAAGCCTATAACCTAAGTAGGAACATATAGACTAAAATTATGTCTATCTTTAAGGCCAACTATGTGAAACCTTGACCACATGGTGACCATAGGTAAATTTGGCTAACCCAGAGCAAAGAGCAACAACAAAATTAATGTGGATGTCAACAAGTTCATATAATACCCCACTCCTATCAAAAGATATACCTTAGGCTTCTATTGTGATCATTTCTATTGTTTTAGACCCAATTTTAACTGTCTATTTAACTGTTTTAAGGTCTTCAGTCATTATTAAAAGTAACAAATATGGATAAGTAGAAAGATTCTTAGAGGCAGGCACACATACCTTGCAGAATAACTCACCAAACTGAGATCCATATGGGATAGGTATTAAAATATCAAAAACTTCAAAAGCTTGTAGTTTCCTAATTATATTTAAATAATATCTAATATAAATAGGGATAAGAAAATCTACCTGACACAAGAATTCCTAAGAATCTACTATACTATATTATAACATTGGGATTAAACTCACAAAATCTTAAAGATATATCCTGGATTTGAATCCTGGTAGGTGTACCTGGCAACTACCAGTGTCTCAGTTTTCTCTACCATAAAAGGGGTGTAACAGTAACATCCATCTCATAAGACTATTGTGATATTTATATGACTTAATAAAATGTGATTCAAAGTGCATCAAAAACAGTATGAGCACTATGAATTAACTATGATAATTATGTATGTGCATATAATCTGAATAGTCTACATCATACCAATAATGATAACTTTATAGAATGCTTCAGAGGATCCGTGAGAGATAGGCAGGACAAACTTTAGATTGAAAAACACTACTTTAGCACATTCTGACTTTGATCACTTGCTCGGTCCTTAGGTAAATCTCTTTCAGCCCCCAAATCTCAGCTCAAGCACCACCTCCTCTTAGAAGCCTCCTGTAACCAGTGACCAGATGGAATAACAGCTTCTCGCCAAAGTTTTCTGGGCTCCCAAAAGACTCCTACCATGGCACCCTGCAATTGTATTTTGGACTCCTTCCATTAAACTAAATAATTTATCTCATGGTAAGGATGGCCTCCTTCAAATATTAAATACCCAATTGCTAGTGCATAGTATGTGTTCATTAATGTGTTGTTTTAATACATAAAATGAATGAATCTGTCCAATTGAAAGCAGGACAATTCACAAACGATGAACTCATCAAATGTACTAATATATCGAACATGTTTTAAAGAACATTATAAAAATGTATTCAGTGGCCATAAACATATTGTTCTTAGTATTAATTATTTATCATTGAATTAGTTATCATTGAATTGGTCATCTAGTGATTGGCTTGTGTAAAACTAGTTTTCAGCAAATTGGTTTTAGAAAAAATGGTTTATTAGTGAATTGATCAAGAGCCTATGACTCAGTATATTTGTCCATTTTCATCATATATTACAGTAGAGTGTATTTTGACATATTTATACAAACATGGAATATATATTATTCTAATTAGGATCCCAGTCTGGTAACTTTTCTTACTTAGTAAATAGTTACAATGATATTTTTTTTCTTTTTAAGCAAACTGTATATAGTAAAATAACTTTTTGAAGTTGGATGAGGATACATTGGAAGTGTTTTTATATATTCCTGGGAAAATGTTGTTACCCATCTTATTTATGTTGCTAGAATGAATAAACCTAATTGTACCTGAATTAGCTATGTGCTACTCTAAAGAACATTTTTGTTGTCTCAGAATCAAATTTATTACCTGCAAAGAACAAAAGTATTTATATTATCTTGCCTTGTAGCTCCACGTGAAATTCAACTAAAAAGAACTCAGTGTAGAACTACACTGAGTGTTTATTACATATGACAGCTTGCTGACAAATTTCAGGGGGAACTCTGTTTCACCACTATTTTTTAATATAATTCATGGGTTGTTCATAGAAGATGGCTACAAAAATAACTAATCATTTTTGTAAATCCAACCTAAATCTAAGGAACTAATCATAGAGCTCAATAAAAGCATATTCTTATTATTACTCAGTTGTCACTTGTGTTTAACTTACTATCTTGAAATGATATGCAATTAAATTAAATTAGCTGTATCCTATGTAACATTTCACAATGAAATATTATATAAAGTGACTCTACAATCCACAGTAGCTTAAAAAATTCCATCGTCCTTTCAGAATGCATGAATTTTTTTCTTTCCTTTCATCTTAAATTATATGCTTGTGATAGCCATTTGACTATATTCTATAAATAAAGAAAAACATTAGGAGTTCAATATTGTCTTTAGTTAAACAATACATGTAAAATCTCTTGTCAAGGTAAGAAGAAAAACTTTTTCAACTAACTTCAGTGTACGCTGATCACATTTATGCTAACATTGTGTTGTAGCACCTCTGTCCACAGTTTAGCTGTTCCACATTTCCACACATCCTGAGTGAACTACAGTCTAGAAGCCAAAAGGAAATGCTGCAAATATATTCTTCAGCCTGCCAAAGCACACAGGATGAATCAGGAAGGCTATTCCTGCCTTCCTGCAAAGATGTGTACATTTCTCTGTTATAAAAACTACTCATTTCTCTGGTATCTCTCTCTCTCTCTCTCTCTCTCTCTCTCTCTCTCTCTCTCTCTCTCTCTCTCACACACACACACACACACACACACACACACACACACAATATATATATATAAAGTAGTCATATAATTGTCAATTCTGTGCTACATATAGTTCAAGGAAGGATAAGTTCTGAATATTCATAATGCTTTCCTATTATATTTGAGCTAATTAATATTCACTGTTTAGCATGTTCTGGGGATAATATTCACTCTACAGCTATTCTTATAAGCTTTTCCTTACTAACAACAACTCTTTCAACAGTAATTATGCTACCTGATTCATAGTTATACTTTTTCACCTGAACATATTTCTACTGAGTATTTGTTATTATGGTTGCACATTGCTTTTTTCACTGATGAAGAGAACGTGTCCAATTTCTCCAGTCCTTGTTCACGACTAACAATATCAGTGGGTGTTGGGACAATGTTCACTGATTGGTTGAACGTAATGCAATTACAGGAATTCCTTAGAAAATACTTTAATTAGATAATTTTTCTAATTTTAAGAAAGCTGATGTTTTTAAAATCATTATTTCCTGGTTAAAAAAGATACCAGGGATTTCAACTGCATGCCTTTTCTGATCTGAATGTGACCAGAGTGTCATATCTTGCTGTTCTATGAACAAAAATGATAACTGAGCTTCTTTGAGTACTATGAGTAGAAGATAGGAAGAGGAGAGAGTTTAAGAAAAAAGAAAGTTTAAAATTTCAAGAAGCTTAGCATTGTTTGGAACACAAGCTGTGTTCCAAAAGCTCAGACTAGTGCAGTGAAAGAATAGAGGTTTTTCAACTGTAAAGCACATCCTGTCAAAGAGTATATCTAAAAAACCCAAGACTGAAGTTCCCAGGGAAAGACATGTGAGAATTCAGTGATTCAGCAGATTTTAAGTGCTTATTTCCTTAGGCAGAGGTTAAACTTAATGTCAAGTGTTGAGTGAGGTTTGACTGCTTTTCCAGCTGCCCAGGACATCTTTGTAAACACAGGAGATAGAGATGAATACAACTCACTTATTCGTGATATTTGCACAACTTAAATCTTTTCGCATGTGCCTGGACCAGAGAAACTCTAAAAAGTCTTAGCAAATCCCAACATGATTTGTGAAGAAGCTTCGCCTTCTACACTAACACCACAAGCATTTAAGGTAGATGTATTCCAAGGTGATAGGCAAGAATGCATACTCTAGGAAGCATGAAAAAAAGATGCTTCACTTAAAAAAGGATAAAAGCCTCCTTTTGGAAGAAAATTTTTGCCTGTTCATGCAATTGCCTTTAGTAGCTGGTTTATAATACTGAGAAATTTTATATTTGTGTTCAGTATGACACAGAAAATTACACTCTACAGACTTGGAAAAAATAATTAGAAAGAATAGAAAAATGAGTTAGGATGAAAAATGCATCTTTTTTTTTCCTCCTAGACTATTTTTGAAACTAAGGTTTTCTCTTCCAGGTACATTTGCCTATTTCCTCTTATAATTGGATTTTTGATGAACTAATATTTCTTTGACAAGTTGTCCATTTTTCCAAGTCCCTGCCAATGAGATAAAATTTGAAAGTGTTTACTTACAGCAAATAGAATATAAAATAGTCTATAAAATATAAAAAATATGAAAAGTATTAGCTCAAAGTTTGCTATAAAGCCCAAGGTAAAAATGAATAAATACAGACATCAATGAAAATTCCACAAATATGTTGATCTCTTAAGCAATATAAAAGTTTTTCCTTAAATTCATAATGTCAACTTAAATATTAATGATCCTAAACTCCATGAACATTTCTCCAAAGTTCACATAAAAATGGGTAGAAAGAGCCACATCTGTGTATAATGAAGACTATGTAAATTGTCTGGAAGCAATTTCCTTTTGCTCATTTGCTGTTCCAGTTCCAGAGGCCTATACAATGGAACCATATCCCCATCCCCACCAACCTTGCCAGAAGGGTACCACAAAGGGAGAAAACAGTTAATGAGGGGTGGGAGAAGACATTAAGGACCATCTGAGTCCCAGAGACAAAGCTGAAAACCCAGGGTAGAAGATTGCCAGATTATCACAGCCCATCTGAAACCACTACAAAATAACAAATTATAATTCATTTGGTACCTGATAATTTTTAAAAATTCTTTTCAAGGAATGGGGGTTCAAAGGTCACTTCTAAGAGTAAAGAGGTGGTCCAACAGCAATATCTGCTACTGAATTACTTTAAAGCAAACAACCTTAGAGAAATTGCTCCTCTTTGTACGTCTTGCTTTTGACAATGAATGGAATCAGGCTATTGAAGGACTAATCAAACCTGAACGGGTGTGGGACGGTCTTGACATAAACTCCTCCCGTGGGTTTTTAAAGCATCAGCTGTGGCAGATGAGGCCTGCAGTCAATCAGATGTGTGATTGCATCATATAAATGACACCCGCTGGAGTTGCCTTATTTGCTCTTATGAAATTCCTATCCGTTTTGAGACATAAATAATTCAAGCAAATGGCTTTAGACACCAGAGGCTGCCAATTATTGCTGTGTCACCAACTCACCACCATTTGTTTGGGTCACCAGAGTATTTCTTTTAAAAATACAAGACTTCTAGAGCCAGAATAAGTTCCATATTAAAGCAATGTTTCCTTCCAATTTCTTCCAAACTAGTTTTATTTGTATTTTGAAAGAAAAAAATAGAAGTTTATCATTTAGAATGTCTTTTGTGTCTCTGATTCCTCTACAAAAGTTCAAATATAATAGGGTTGGGAATTAACTAATATAAGCAATTACATCAAAAAAAAATGAAACCAGTACTTTCAGTATTTTTAAAAGAACTATAAAATTCCCAGAGTATAATCAACACATTTAAGAATTCAAAAAAAGAGAATTACAATGCTTGCTTCAGCCTAATATCTGAAATGAATCCAACATTTCCATTTTAAAGCCACTAATCCAAGAATAAAGAGGAGATGAAGCAAACTCAGACAGCTATAAAAGAGCTATGTTTGGGACTGAGCATTGTGGCTTTGTCTGCAGTCTACAGTTACCTCTGGTACAGTCAGAGTTGCTAGGTGGACTCCAAGGTCATGTTGCCTTCCTGATCTGTCCCCTCTGTCAAAAACTGGTGTCCCTTTTATTGGTTTTGTTTAGTAAGAATCATATTACCCCAAAGCATGCATTCAATTCTCTGTTTCAATTCTATGTTGTTCATTATGAATCATCATCATATGCTTTTCCTTTAAAATTTTTAATCTATGGCCACAAATTCTACAGACTCCTCAAGGTAAACAAATCTAACGAAAATTACCAGCAGCAGTATGCCTTTTCCTTGGACATGAGCAACTTCCAGAACTAAAGCTACTTAATTTTAGTTCTGCTCCTCACAGAAAGGAGGAGGAAAAATTAAAAAGTTCCAATGCTAAGTTAGTAGTTGAGCTTCTACGATTTAAATGCTGTTCAGTGGTGATTCAATGAAGTCCCACGTGCAGCCAGTGCCAGTCCAAAAGTTATCAGGCCCATCCACACTGTTTCATCATAGTGAGGACCCAAATTCTGTAATTATCCTCATAATCAAAGTCAATCATTCCAAAAAGAAGAAAAAAAGAAAGGCATACTTGGCACTTCTGAATAATAAGCCTTATTGTTCCATGACTTGTGATGTCTTCCCACAAAGTTAGTCCATCAATTTTTTTCTTCACTTTTAAGATCCAGAAAGAGGGTCCCTGATGTAAGGATATCACATATAGCAAGTCAAAACACAAAATGCCAATTAAATATGGATTTTTAGATAAACAATAAATACTTTGTTTTAGTATGACTATCCTACAGAAAAAAAAATGGGATATACTTGTACAAAAAGAAATGACTCATTGTTTGTTAATCTAAAATTTAAACTTAAATTCGAAACTTGTATTTTATCTAGCAATCCTACCTGATAGTATCTAGTGGATACTAGAGAAGAAAGGGTCCTTAGCCAAGGTAAATCAATTGCAGGGTGAAAGTCAGGTGCTAATCAGCACAGGAGCCTGCAAGCAAAGGGAAATTTGGCTGGCCTTGGAAATGCAGCTGGCTTAGGAGAGGCTGAGTCCCAGGGAGAGCAGTGTTCAGCAACAAAAGCTCCAACAGTGTCCATGGACTACTCCATAAAGGATACACACCTGCTCCCAAAGGGTTGCCACCACAAGGTGGCTTCCTGTGAGTGTTCTTTTGAGACTAATGATGAGTGACGAAAATAGTCAGAAAAGGCCAGCAAAAGGCCTTTCCTAGAGAAATTAGTGATGTACCTTGTCCTAATAATTAGCCCTCTTTAGGTATCTCTGACTAGTTCACTCATTCATTCAAAGGAGTTAAAGGCCAGACTTCAAATATTTATTACTGGAGAAGATTTTGAGAAATATTTCCTAAGAGAATTTTAGCAAAAATGTTATTTATATCTTTTGTCCAAAAAATGCCTTAAAATAGTAGAAAATAAATTGGATTTATATCCCACATACAATAGGTAAAACTGTGGATAAATATAGAAGATGGTGGAAGGTGGTAGGTATAACTAAGGCTAACTGATATTTTTTGGAGACAATTTTTAAAATATTTTTTTTAGTTGTATATGGACACAATAGCTTTATTTTGTTTACCTGAGGTTTTTGTTTTTTGTTTGTGTTTGTTTGTTTTTGTTTTTTATGTAGTGCTGGGGATGGAACCCAGTGCCTCACGGACACTAGGCAAGTGCTCTACCACCGTGCCACAACCCCAGGCCCTGGATATAATTTTTAACTGAGGTTAATTGATAATTCTGGAGATAATTTTTGTAACATTTTCCTAAAAGACTTGATTCTTGTGTTTATCTTCAATGTGATAACCCTAAGCCTTCCTGTGCCCAATGCCTATGAAAATTTCTAACCAAGGGCTTTATGATCCCCAAGGCAATCTACTTTGTGATCCTCTTTGCCCTGTCAAAAACATTCTTAGGTAAGAAGGGTAGAAGATGTTGGGCATGTTCTCTCCCTTGATATGGTTTCTCATTACATCTCTATCTCTTATCTCCCTCTATATCTAGTCACATAGAAACTGTTTAGCAAGTACAATTCTAACATATGAAGCAATTAGTATAACTTTCATAACAAATATTAAAATAGTCTTAATAGGCAAATAGTTTCAAGAACTGTACTATCTTTTATGGTAACCATTATCTATGTGTGTGTGTGTGTGTGTGTGTGTGTGTGTGTGTGTGTGTAAGTACATTATATCATACTCATTATATTTTCATACTGAACATGGAAGGAAATATATCCTTTTTAGGTACCACTCTATTTGACAACTGTTCTAGGAAAATAAAGAGGAGGGAAAAAAAAAAAGACATGGATGAGCAATTAGTTGGAGAAAATCTGACACATTAGGCACCATAAATTCTACAAACTCAGTCACTTTGAGAAAGTAATGACAACATAATGTAAATATACACTTCAAGTATAAATAAAGTTTGCTATTGCAGTCGTTATTAATATAGCCCATTCTGAGGGTTCTCAAACAAGGCAATCAGAGTAAAATTTGTTTACCACTTTCTACATGTTTGATCATGGGCAAAATATTTGATCTATCTGGGTTTTTGCTTTGTTCACCTACAAAATGGAGATACTAAGCGACCTACCTTTTCCAGTAAGGCCACCTCATTTATGGATGCCCCTGTAGAGTACAATAAAGCACATGCTGTGTAACTGTCTAGATCACCCCTCCTCACTGGAATTTGAGGGAATATAAAAAGCAAATTCATTTAAAGGACTTAGACAATAGATTAAAGCATTCAATAAATGTTAGCTATAAGAAAACTATTTTACAAATAGCAATTTCCCAAAGGGAAGAATCAAATAGTATTATTTGAAACTCATTCATAATTAGGATTACTAAAAAATCTGAATTTCCCTGGATTGAAAGGCTCTCAGAATGTAGAAATTTCAGTTTGAAAGCTAGAAGAAAAAAAAAATCCCAGGCAAACTAGGATAAGTTAATTTCCCATAAAAAGGAAGCAATGTATTTAACCATAAGAAACACCCAGGAGTGAAAAAGATTTATTCACTCTATGCAATGATTACCAGTATTAGTAACACCATCTGGCTAAACATTATGAATTCTTCAAACTAAATATAAGGGTCAGTGAATGAACAGGATTAACATGCTTCTTCTTGGAATTAATGCGGACATCTGCAAGAAAGACAAAGTTGTCCAACTGGAGCAGAAAATAGCACAGTGCCTGTGGCTTGTGGCTTTTAAATAACAGCACTGGATACCTCAGTATAGGATCAAATGGCTGAGTTAGGACTTTTTTCTTCCTTACTTACTTCCTTTCTTTCTCTCATTGTTTAAACAGGAGTGAAAAGGTTGCATGTATTCCCTTGGTCTTCATCCCTGGAAACCTCCATGGCAAAGAAAACTGCTCACCAGGATATGTTTAATTGTGTAATTGTGATTGGGTATCTTATCACTGCCCCTCGTTTTTACTTTTTTACTAACCATAAAAGAAGAATTGCATTTGCTTGCTATGTATTTATGGTATTGCCATTGTTCTAATGTAATCTACACCTTGGCACTTGGAGAAATGAGACAAGAAATGTTGTTGGTAATTGTTTTAATTAAATCGAGTGTTTATGATTTCCTCTACAGCTCTTTCTCTGCACAGCCTAGAGCAGGATCACAGCAGGCAGCAGCAGTCAAATCAGCAAAAGCCCATATAGAATCTGCATGGTGGTCCTAAAACTAGTAAGTTGCCATTTTATTCTACAGGCCTCCCTTCAACTGAGCATAAAAACTGGATTTTATTGGGCAAGCCACAAACACTCAAACATTTTTGTGCAACTCATGGACCACAGCATTATTGCATATCTGCATTTATTTGCAATGCTGAAAGATAAAAGGGAGGATAGTAGGTCACTCCAAATAGACATCTCCTTACTCTTTAGAAGTTGAAGTGTGCTTTTTTTTCAGTGGGAATATTTTATTACCTCATAGCTCCATTTTTAAAGTGGTATTCAAGTTGTCCTTTCTTTTTCCCATAAGGAAAGTAGTTAACCTGAGCTCCTGAGCATAAGTCCATTATGTGATTCTGCATCCACTTCTTCAATCTTTGTCCTTGTGAACATGTAAACAAATCTTGGTATCTGACAATTTCATTATTGATACATGATTACTAAA
This sequence comes from Ictidomys tridecemlineatus, assembly GCF_052094955.1. NCBI lineage: Eukaryota > Metazoa > Chordata > Mammalia > Rodentia > Sciuridae > Ictidomys > Ictidomys tridecemlineatus. Next base: position 106,094,814 of record NC_135477.1, read on the forward strand.
CAAGTCACTAAGGAATTTGGGGAAGAGGTTGGTATTAGATTGTTATAAGTCACTAGAAGACACTAGAGGAGAAAGGCAACACAAATACCAAGAACTTCAGAATTAACCTCTAGTTTGGGGTGATCAATAAAGGTATAATATTTTCCAAAAACAGAAATAAATGTCATTTTTATTTCACTTTAAATATTTATTTAGAAATTTTTGAGGAGAAAGTAGGGAGGGATGACTATCTTACTTTTTGGATACTATTTCATCAGAATCAATAGTAAAATCAGTTTTTACTCTGAATTCTCACAAATTGACCTGAATATTAGGTGGAGTAGGAGAGTGCTGGAGGGAAGAGGAGCTGTTAAAATTAGGTGGAGGACACCCTACAACAGAGTCTCTGTCAGTAGTGGATAAGTTCCCATCCATAACAGTTTGTCTTTAAAAGCTGTTAAATGGACCCTCATGGCTAATATTTTTGAACATCAAAGGAGTATTATTTAGTGATATAATTTGAAACAATAGGTCAAAGATTGAGTTTTCATTATGGATTCCACATCATTAGCCCTGTTCACAGTATTAGTCTTTTAACAAATATCCTTCAGAATTTCAAGGCAGAACACCAAGCAGGTCAACCACTCAAGCTTTCTCCCCTGTGTGTAAGCTCCTTTGAAGTCAATGAAACTGCTTGTGGAGACTAGAAGAAGAGACCAATGCTTTAGGATGAAAATCAGACTAAAAAAGAAAAAGGAAAAGATTTTTCAACTTGATATTGAGTTAAATGAATTGAGATCCAATTTAGCTAGTCTGCAGATTTTTAGTCTCCATAATTTCTTACGTCTCCATTTTCTTCAAAATCAGAAGCACTAATCCTGAATTGACATGTGGAAAACTCAAGGTTATCTCACCGAGTTTTGCAAATTATCACAGACACTTGGGCCTAAGGCTTGGAACAAATTAAACCATGCCTAAAATAAGTCATGTCCCAGGAAGATAAGTTGTTCCATAATAATTGAAACTACTGCCCTTGGCAACTGTAAGAGACTTTTCAAAATCTCTGATACTGAAATCAGAGCCTGATACTAGTAAGAAAAGACTACACAAAGTGTTGAAGATAAGTGAACCTTCTTAAATATTTTTGGTAAAATTCGTCTGTAAAATAAATACCTAGAGATACTCCTTGGATTCAAGAAAGGAAAGTGAGTCTATCTCAACATGGGAGAGCCATCCTATTTCAGAATACTTCCTGTGAAATTCAATATTTGGGTTCAGCAACAAATCCAAGATCCATATATATTTCTAACAAGTGCAATGGCACACACCTATAATCCTAATAACTTGGAAGGCTGAGGCAGGAAGATTGTGAGTTCAAAGCCAGTCTCAATAACTTAGCAAGGCCCTACGAAATTTAGTGAGAAACTGTCACAAAAATAAATAATAAATAAATAAAAGGAGTTGGAGGTACAGCTCAGTGGTAAAGTGCCCCCGGGCTCAATGCCCAGTACCAAAATAAATAAAAATAATTGATACTAATGTACTGTATCTCTTTCCTAAAACCCATGATTTTATAAAGATAAAAATGAATAATTGGCAAGAAAAGAAAGTTACACTCTATAATAGATTACCAACTAATAACTAGAGGAAATAATGAGTTTACAAAATCACAATTCAGGAAGAATAATGTTAGTAATAGAGCTAGGCTAATCTATCATTGCAATTAAAACTGGTCACTGAAAATTGTGATAGGAACAGGATATTTTACATAGTCTCACGAACACTTTTTAACATCTTAAGTGCAAAACACTTTGCTGATTAAATTTACATTGTAAAACAAAGGCAAACTGCATCTTAACCAAATTTTTCAGAGTCAACATAACAAAAAAAAAAAATCAAAGGGACATTATATGTGATTCACTGAGAAGAGCATGACATCCCTTCTATGCCATTCCTAACAAAACTTTATAAATCATGAGAAAATGTCAAACAAACCTAAATTAAGAGACAGTCTACAAATAACTCTGCTCTCCAAAAATGTGAAGATTTTGAAAGTACATAAAAGACTGGGGAACTATTTCTCATAGAAGGAGGCCAAGAAAATGACAAATAAATATAATATATTATCCTGAATTAGATCCTGAACCGTTAAAGGACATTGTTGGAGTAATTAGAAAAATGTGGATAGTCTATGGATTTGATGGTGATCTCACTAATATCTTGATTTTGATCTGTGCTTATATAGGATGAGATATCCTTTTAATTAAGAAATAAATGCTAAAAAGCTAAAGAAGAATGAGGCATCATGCCTAAACTTATTCTCAAATGACTCAGAAATGTAAACAATTGGAGACTGATTAAAGAGCATACTGGAACTCTGTGTATTTTACTACAAGTCTTATGTAACTTTACAATTATTTCAAAATAAACACTTTTAAAAATAGAAGTAGTTTCATTTGATTGTGTGTGGGGGGGGGGAGTACCTGTTTTTAAAAGAAATAATTTTTTTTTTCTAGATGAGTGATTCCCAGTGTGGTGTTCAGACCAGCATCATCACCAGACAACTTGTTAGGAATTTAAGCATCACAGTTAGTGAAGAATCTGCAACTGGTGGTGAGAGACATTATGCAATGCTTAGAACCCAAAGGATAAGAGAGGAAGGCCAAAGGATTCATTTGCAAGTAAGCCCCTTGGTTAGTGGGGAGACATCTCAGGAGCCAAGCAGAGGCAGGAACCCAAGGAGACTAAAACCTGGGGAAGTGAGTATTTAGACAAAGTAAAACTGTGGGATCTCTCAATTTGTTTTTATTTTGGGAACAACCTGGCATAACTGAATACAGAAATCTCACTATTCAAGTAGGCAGGGAAGAAGCAATGTGCTAACAGGAATAAGTGGCCTGAATGACATAGTCCTTTGAAACAATCTAGATTCACACATGCAACATACATTCACCAGTAAAATAGCACATTGAATATCATAGCATCTATAATGAATCATAATGAGCTTTTATTTTAAATCTGAAGGCCGTATATATTCTTATTGTTCTCAAATAAATCACATTTAGGGCTGGGGTTGTGGCTCAGCGGTAGAGCACATGCCTAGCATGTGCAAGGCCCTGGGTTCAATCCTCAGCACCACATAAAAATAAATAAATAAAAACAAAGGTATTGTGTCCAACTACAACTAAAAAAATAAATATTTAAATAAATAAATCACATTTAAATAGTGAGTATAAAAAGAGTGCCCAGCAATGATTATTTCACCAGAAAGGTACAAATCTCTAAAGCATTTTAGAAGAGAAAAAATGTCAAAGAGTTGCAGCATTAAAAGAAAATAAAATTATGGCATTTGCAGGTAAATGGATGGAGTTGGAAAATATCATGCTAAGTGAAGTAATACAATCCCCCCCAAAAAAAACAAAGGCTGAATGTTCTCTCTGATAAGCAGATGCTAATCCATAATGGTAGGGAGGGGGCATGGGAAAAATGGAGGAACTTTGATTGGGCAAAGAGGAGGGAGAGGAGGGGGTTATGGGGACAGGAAAGATGGTGGAATGAGATGGACATTATTACCCTAGGTATATGTATGACTGCACATATGGTTGTACACAATGTAGTAGGAAGTAGCACAATGTGATGCTACATTGTGTACAACCAGAGAAATGAAAAGTTGTGCTGTAATTGTGTACAATGAATCAAAATGCATTCTGCTGTCATATATATCTAATTTAAATAAATAAATAAATATTTTTAAATGTCAAAGAGATGGCACAGAGGGTCAGAAAAAATAGGGTTGAGAAGGTCTGAAGACACTGAAGATTGTGTTGTGTCTGATCTGGACAGACAAACTGCATGTTTCTTTCTTCAGAATTTCTAATGAACAGTAAAATTTATGGGGAATGAAGAGCCAGGATGGACGTTTTGAGAAAAGATCTTACACAGCAAAGGCTCAAGGAATCAGGATCATAAACCACAAATAAGAACCAGAATAGAGCCTGAAGTCAGATTTTCTGAATTAATATGAAAAAGGTATTTCAAACCCAGAGAATCTGTGAAAATCTTGTGATTGCAATGGAGCAGAAAGACAGAAGAGGCAAAGCTGCACAGGACAGCAGCATGACACAGTGCAAGGACTAGGAGCTAGAACATAGATGATGACTAGTCTCAGCAATGTCACCAGTGACTGTGTGGCCCAGACCAGAGACTTGTTTAGGCTTCCAAAGTCTCAATTTCTTCATTTACAAAACATGATCAGAATCATGATCTCCAACATCTTTTCCTGCTCTGAAAACAATATGATAATGGTGGGTAGTAGTGAAGATAAACAGAACACTCCTAGAACAAAAAAGCTCAGGAAATACGGATTGATTTAAAAGCTGAAAATCTGCCTCTCCTAGTGTTCTTGTAGGTGGCTTGCAGAAGCTGCCGGAGGAACCTACCTGCCAAGTCAGCCTGGTCCAGTGGCTTTGTCTGATGAAATTAGCACCTCCTTGCCCCTGGACTATCTTGAGAGAGGTTGCTAGAGACTTCCATTTATGAAGTAACTCCAAAACCCAAACTTGAAGCTATCAATCTGTGGATCCAAAGAGCTATCCCTTTGATCCATGAAATCAAATTGTTTTATTTTCAATCACAAGAGAAATATTTTCAAGCAACTCCTTTTGAACATTAAGATCCACCCAAATAAACAAGTTATTATAGAGATAAATTCATGAAATAAATCCTTTCTTAGGAATTAGAGCCTAGTGTACCCAGTTTTGCCCGAACTAGATGAAGGTGTGCTGAGCTCATCACTATTCATCTCTTCCAAACCAAAGGGTCACCAACCTGGAACAGCGTAGGTCCATATTTTCCTTGCATGGTTAAGTTTTTCTTTGAAAATCATTGTTCCAGCTCTCCAATGTCCTTTACCTGGCTCTCAGTAAACCAGTTGTAAATTAGCTATGCAAAGTCAACCGCTATGGACAAAAAAAATACATGGCCATTATCTGTGGCAAGCATTATGCTGTATTACCTCGAATGGTTGCTTAAATTTACCAAGAAAATCTGGAAGAAAAAATTCATGTGAAATTTGAATGCCAATGAGCGCTGGAGGTCATAAAGAGAAAATTTATATGGGAAAGGAAGGCCTTTGGATTTGGAAACCAAATAATTGTAAAACAAACTGTCTGTGGCCTAAAATAATAAGAAAGATAATCTGTTCTGCATCATGGCTAACAGCTTAGACCTGCTAATCTTACTGAACATTATTCTTAATAGTGCTTGTTACTAAATACAAGAAGGAAAATAAGCCTCATATACTATGAGCACCTAATAAATACTAATTACTAGAGGCAATATTCCTATTTTAGTGGTACCTTCCTATTCTAAGAATACAAAAAAGGAAAATACAGTACTTTCATGAAATTGCTCCTAATTAAATTTGGCTTGAATCATACTTCCCTTTCCAAAACAGGGAAATGTCCTTAAAAGTTAACTTTCCATAACAATCCCACACGTACCAACAAAAATACCATGTAAACTTCAAAGTAACTATTAATTTCATGTTTGTTGAATTTATTTTATCTTTATTATAAATTTAAAAAGTTAATTTGTGACATAGTTTTCAGGATCTTGTGTGGGTCAAGACAGATCCAAGTTTATGATTTTGTCTGTCCTAACTAGACACTGAGGAAAACTTGCAACCATCCCCTTTAACAGAAGGAAGGACTAATATCACAGTTGCTCTGATCTGTGGTGTGAAAACACAAAGATAATTCTATTTAGGAAGAATGTTCTTTAAAAGCTCATCTAATTAAACAGGGAATCACAGGTGATGAAATACACATACCCTCTGCTGAATGAAGAAGCTCTCTGGTCCTAGAAGCCAATGAAGCAGCCAATAAAATGAGGGATCTCTTCAGCATGCTGGTCTAATCTTCCCATTAATTCTGGAAACATATTCCCAAGGAAAAATAAAAGCATTTCCTATTCTAAGTTTTCTGCATGAAAGATATAGGTTAATTTTACAGAGAATAAATGATAAGCTACTGTCTTTCATAATATAAAATGAACACTTACAAATTCCAAATATTTTTTTCATTTCTAAAATTGTCAATTACTGGTTCATATTTCCAATGTTAGAGAACATCAGTAGGGGGATGAGGTTTATGGCTCAGCCATAGAGAGCTCACCTAGCATGTGTGAGGCACTGGGATTGTGATCCTTAGCACTGCATAAAAAAATAAATAAAGGAATGTTGTCGATCTACAATTACAAAAAAAAATTAGTAGGTTTTATTCTTGTGTAGTAAATACAATCAGAGACACAATGACATTCTCTAGTCTACATTGGAACTGAGAAATTGAAAATAATTAAAGTTGTAGAGATGCTAATAAAGGCTACTAACAGACTGGTACATGAGCTCTAAGGGAATGAGGGTTGAGAGATTGGCAAGTGAGGGAGAAGGGAAGGTTTGTAGAAACAGTTCCAGAAAAAGACAAGGGTTCACCTCAACATATCCTAAAGAATGATAATCTGAAAAAAGTTGGAGCTCTGAGAAAATAATATAATCATATTTTAAAGCTATTTGAAAGATAAAAGGAAAAGAATGGAAGCCAGTGGTCAACTCAGAATAGTGGAGCTTTGAGATGGTGCATTATCTTTTTTCGGGGAGGTAAGGGGTTACTAGGGATTGAATTCAGGGGCACTGAACCACTGAGCCACATCCTCAGGCCTATTTTTGCTTTTTGTTTTGGGGGTTGTTTTTGTATTTTATTTAGAGACAGGGTCTCACTGAGTTGCTTAGTGCCTCCTTTTACTGAGGCTGATTTTGAATTTGCAATGCTCCTTCTTCAGCCTCACGAGCTGCTGGGATTACAGGTGTGCACCACTGAGCCTGGGGAGATGTTGTATTTTCAAAATATAAAAAAAAAGCAATGTGAGAGAATGTTTAAAAAATCTTGGGCACATCATAATTCTCTTGGGACCTAGGAAGGGTATGACAAATAAAACTAGACATTGTGCCTAGATTTTTAAAAAAAAAAAAAAAGCCTACAACTGTAGGTATAAAGAAATTATAAAAAATTTCCACAGAACTGATGGCTATTGTGTGGTGGCTAAGTAATTAGAGACCTAGGGGAAAAAATAAGTCCAAGAGGAAGCTACTTAAATTACAGGATCATATTGGTCAAAATCAAGGAAGATCTTATTCCCATCTTTGGAGAAATATTCCCTCTCCCTCAACATGTCACCTATGCACACACATACAGTGACATGCTCTAAAATGCATGCTGAAAATTCGCTAACATTAAACAGAGGGAATAGTGAGAAAAATTATTTTGAACACTCCTCTTTAATGAAAGATTTTGAGATGCTCCTTCTGTGAAGAGATCAAATGTGTCATTGGTAGGATTTTAGATAATGTTTGTGAAAAAAAAATTATAAAATTTCTTAAATCAGTAATTCTCTAAGACATAGATCTCTTTAATAAATTTAATCACTTGAAACTAAAAATCTAAACACAACTAATTTTATCTCTTTTTTATCTCAATTTTCCTCATCAAATTTTTCACTTGCCTAATTTGGGTCAGTTTTGTGGGAAAACTGTGATAGAACTTACACAGCATGACACATCAATAAATGTCTGCTGTAGCATCTGACTTAATTGTATATAGAGAAAGTCATCCTCACCACCATAATTTGTTACATTTCAAAATCAAATCATTCTCTTCAGTAATAAAATTTATACCCTGGACTCCATGGTTGCTACATCTTTCTTCAGACACTAAGAAATGTTTTTGAAGAGGAAAAGGAAAAGGTATGCATACTTTGCTTTATGATGGTTTTCATTTTGAACTCTTTTTAGAAGTTAACATCTTACTTTGGCTAAATTGTCTGATATTTTTGACAAGTCTCCCTGGCCACAGAATCACACAGCTGGCCCACTGATACCTGCTGAAAGTAGCATTGGAGTGTCAGCCTGGGCGGGTTGGAGCACTGCCAGCCCGCAGGAACCTGCCATGCCAGTTAGGGCCTGAGGCTCCCAGGGCCATCAGTCAGAGCAAGCTGACCTGTGATGCCATATTGCCAGGCCCAGACATGGTGTGGATACCTGCTGCAGAAGCCCCTCCACACAGCACTGCAGCTCCAGAACCTGAGCATGCACATCTGCTTACTGCAACCTGTTGGGAAGCTGAGATTGTAGATGAATGGTAGAAAATTGAAATGGGGCAGATGTGAGTGGAAGATCCGACTCAAGAGTAAACCAATAGGGTTAGTACTTTTCCAAACCCTAATTAGCATAATTTTGGACCAATCAAAACCTGATTAGCATAAGTTTGGACCAGAAGTGTTGACCCAAGTGCCATATAAACCCCTAGACTAGCATACCCCTCTCACCCTGCCAGAGTTCTGTTTCTATGCACACATGAATAAATCTTATTCTTACACTCACTCATCTTGGTCTGTGGATTTCACTACTTGAATTCACAGAATAAGAACCCAATTTGTGGCCTAGGGAAACAGGAGTGTAGATTAGGGGACAATAAAACAAAGGAAGAGAAAAAACCAATTTGACATTGTGTGCTCCTCCGAAGATCAATGCCACAGTATATTAGGCTTGATCTTCTGGGCTTGTCCCAAAGAGTTGTATCAGAATTTCAGTCTTGTTCTACTGCCTCTGCCTACACCAGGGACATAGAATGACAGGTATTAATGACAAACTCTCTTGCACTTCAGGAAAAAAAAAAATTGTCCTATAGGATGTAAATTTCCTAACATACAGGTTACACGTGTATGATTACTAGACCACCTCCTCAAAATAAACTACCTACAAATAAGCCCTTCTCTCCTGCTCTACTTTCTGATAACTTAAGCTATTATCTTCTAATATTCACACACACACACACACACACACACACACACACACCTCCTTTTTTGTAGATTATTTTTGCCAGTTCTATGCATTACTATCCAGAATACTTCTTGGCAGGTACTTGAAATGTAGCATAATGTAGTGTGTGATCAGTAATGATTACATAATGCACTTGACCCTCAGTCCATCCAGTAGCTCATCAGATATGACACAAACAGTTCTTCATTTTGGATGACCAATTTTATGAAATTTAATATGAAGTGTTCTTCATTCAAACTGAACAACTTAAGTAGAAGTTTTCCTTTAAATAATGTTTTGGATTTCAGGTTTTAAAATTGCTATGAAATACCTAGTGATTAGAACATTGGTCTCTGATCATTCAACTAAAAATTGAATTGAATTTTTGATCATCCATATTAATTCACATGCTACTGAGAGGCTCTCTTTAAAGTCTTTGAAGTATAGCGGGTATTATCTCCAGATTATTAATGTACAAGAGAGCTCACTGTTTGCCAGTCTGCGGGCTTAACCTTACACAAATATTATTTTAATATCTGTTAATCCCTTAAGTTGAATGATATTTTTTCTTTTAAACAGCAAAAATAAATTTACTCTTGTTCCTGTGATAATGGATAACTGTTTCCCTAGACAAGGATTTTGGAAAATGCTGATACGGTGGTGCCAGGGTACTTTCATTGTTCATGCAACAAGCTTATGGAGTACACAATATGTTGGCTTTGTATAAAGATAGAGGCTTGGAAACTAGAAGGTGTGAAATTTCTTTCCTTAGTGCTGTTTGCTCACATCCTGGAGAGACTCACAAGGCTGATAAAGCCAGGCAATTGTTCATTGGAGGTCTTGTACAGGTTTCTGTGTGGGAAAGCTGTAAAAGAAGCACAAAAATAGCAGGATGTTAGAAGATTGCCTGAGAGAAGGCTCCAAGCACTTTCTGGAAGCATGCCAAAAGGCACCTCCTAAGGAAAGAATGGTGGTTGCTCACCCTGGATGAAAAAGACCTTTTAGTCAGTTCCCATTGAATACACTTTCCCTTCTCTTGTTTTGTAGCCCCCTGCAGGCATCAATTACTGGCACCCCAGGCTAGAAGATTTCCCACTTTCCTTAAAAAAGAGGTCTTTGGTGAACTGAATGCAGATTTTTTTTCTTTCACTTCCATGGCTTGAACTCTCCTTAAGGTGTGCTGTGTTTATATTATTTTGAAAATGGGAAAATCAAAGGGCAAACTGCAATATGACCCACCAAAGTGCCGAAAAATTCAAAATAACTTTACAATTGTGACCTCTTCAAATAAAAAGCCTTCATGCCTTGAAATTAGGGAACCTTTACTGGACAAGCACAGCTGTGGTTGGAGAAGATTTGTAATCCCTCTTGATTATATGAGAAGTGGGCAATTGAAAAGACAACTGAAGGGAGGTCAGAACTCTGAAGTCTGTAATGGCCCAATCTGACTATCATTAATGATAGGAAAGTACCACCTGAAATCTCTAACTAATAGCAATGCTGGCTTTTAAAATTCTGTTCTTAAATTAGTCATCATTGTGGATATAAAGTAGTCCCTGAGGTGATTTTTAAGAGAATTCTCAGTATGTTTCATGGAAAGTTTGCCCTTGTAAGATGACATGGAACAATGAACTCTTAAAATTGCTATGAAATTGAGAGAACTTTTGAATGTAGATGTTTGCTTTTTTGGCAGGGGCTGGGGGGGGCAGGATTATATATTGAACCCAGGGGTGCTTTACTACTAAACTACATAACTAACCCTTTTTCACATTTTTTTATTTTAAGACAATGTCCCTCTAAATTACCCAAGCTGGCCTCAAATTTGTGACTCTCCAACTTCAGCCTCCCAAGTCACTGGGATTACAGGCATGCCACACCACAGATTTTTGCATTTTAATATTTAAATCTATATATCAAATTATTTAAACATTGTAACCAGATTATGATTTTCTATCCCCAATAAAGAATCTCAAGGATATATGAAAGTTTATTTGATGTTGGGGATGCAAATCAAGTCAAGATGGCACCTGGCACTTTGCCAGGAGGAGTGGTTTGTGAAGCAACACCAGCAAGCCATTTAGATGATGAGGATTCCTTATTGGCTGACTGCTGTATCTAGATGATGTTAATTGAGTCAAGCTGTGTGTAATTAGTTAAGTATATGTACTTCTGCTGTCTGGCAGAGAAGCGGCTCCTGCTACCTTGGGTGCCCGCTACTTTGAGTTCTTGCTCAGTTCCTGCTGAGTTCACTCGCAATAAAGTAGTTCCCACTTCAATCTTCAAGTTGCTTGTCACCTCTCCACTTTGGCAACTTGAGCCAGTTTATATGTATATTACTGGAAAATATGGGTTTTTTATTTTCTAAAAAGTAATGTGTATTTGTTACTTTTTATCTCTGTAACTAAAGCAACTTACCATTGAGCACAATAAGGTTCAATTTAAATCCAGCAAAAAGGGGATAGGGAGAACGTGGATTCTACAGTTTATTATAAGTTTATTTTTAGAAAAAGCAGAAACCGTAAGTATTTAGGGCAAGTAAGTTTTTAACATATTATTCATACTGTGCACGTATAGGAACCCCAGGCTCCCTATTGACCTGGATATTTTCTTTCAAATCCTTGTTTGTCTACCATAGACTCACAACTACAATCCCATCAGGAGCCACCAGCACCACACTATACCAACAAGAGACAGAAAACACTTTCCGTGGGTCACACAGAAATGACCAAAAGTTTTATTGGTTTATGTTGTACTGTTTTATTGCTCAAGTATTGCATGTTCATAAAGATGAATCCAAGTACAGCTTGTGCATGGAGAGAAATGAGACTAACTCTATTATCTGTTTTCCAGAGATAATCATTGATTAACACTAGAGTTATGTGATCCCAATAGTCAAGAATGTTTTTATAAATGTATGTATATAATGAGTATTTTTTTCCACAACTTGCTACACTGGACACATACCATACTGTTACACTTTTGTAACTCAACTTTATATCTTAAATATGTATATGTTAACAAATAAATACATAATTATCTTATTACTGATACTGAACATATTATATTTCACTGTAGACGAACACAGCAGTTAAATCAGACTAATTACTTCTGAACCTCAGTCTTACTGACCAGTTGTGTGATTTTATGCAAAGTTAAATAAACACCTTCACCTCCATTTGTTCCTTCATAAAATATCGTTCATAAAAGTACCTATCTTATAGGTTGATAAAAGGATGAGATGAGTCAATATGTACAGAGAAGCTACAAGAATACCTGGAACATAGTAAGTGTTCAATACATATCAATTATCACTTTTAAAGTTGTATGATATTTCATACTATAATTCTCTAAAATTTATTTGTCAAATCTTCTATTGTCAGTGATTTACATTTTTGCTATTTAAAAGTTTGTGATTGAGGGGTAAGGGAAGAATAATACAAGTGGAAGAAATGTTTTACAGTAGAGGGGGTTGAGAGAGAAGAGGGGAGGGGAGGGGAGGGGAGGGGGGATAGTAGAGGATAGGATAGAGAGCAGAATTCATCAGACACTAGAATGGCAATATGTAAATCAATGGAAATGTAATTGATGTAACTGATGTGATTCAGCAATCTGTATACGGGGTAAAAATGGGAGTTCATAACCCTTTTGAATCAAACTGTGAAATATGATATATCAAGAAAGATGTAATGTTTTGAACGACCAACAATAAAAAAAAAGTTTGTGATTAATATCCAAGCACATATATCTTTTCATATATTTTGGACCATTTGGGAGGAATTAAATTCACAGAGGAAGAATTTCTGTCAGATGCCATGCATATTCATGTGTCCCTTGAAGCCTATTGCCAAAAAATTTATGAAAGTGGAATTCTCAGTCAAAGGCTGTACACATTCATGATTCTTTTGAAGCTGATTGCCAAAAATCAGAAAATAAGAGAAATGAGACCAAATCTATTTACCCTCAGAAATGCTGAACTACTTTTGCCCACCAAGCAAAGAATGAGAATATTCTTTTCAAAAACATCAAACATAAATTGAGTCTTTAAACCTTTGTCAATCTGATAGGCCAAAAGGAGGCTGGGGCGGGAGTATTGTTAATATTATCTACTTAAATGCTTCCAATTTTTTTAGCCATTTGTGTTTCTTTCTTTCTAAATTCTTGTTCATAGCCTACCCATTTAAAATTTTTATTTAAGTACTTATATTCTTCTAGTTGATAGATAAAAATTATTTAAACGTAAGGGAGAACAACCACTGGTGCTATATTCTGCAAATATTTATTGCCACTAAAGTTTTATAGCCAGTCTCCTGCAAGTATTTGAGGAAAACAGACATTCCTGATATCTCATTCATATGCTCTGAGCAAAAGCCAGCATTTCCATTGCCAGCTCCCTGGAGTGTAACACTGGCCAATCATCACTGGCCAATCACAACCCTAGAGGGTTGGTGTCAATCAAGGAAAGAAGGTCTGTTTGTATGGGAGTTAACCTTGCCAACTGTTCTGTTAAATCCAAGCCCAGTAGAATATGAGTAGAAGAGAGAGGAGAGAACTTCCAATAATAAAAAAAATAGAAATTAATAATAATAATAATAATAATAAGGCATTTCTCCTCTTGTAATGTGAAACAAAAGGAGAATATGAAAGCCACCACCTCATGATGAAAGTCACTGTCCTATCCTGACTACACTGAGGTGTTCAATTATTGAATGTAACTAGAAGGCTGTGAGATCTACTCAACATGCAGGTCAACATGATGAAAGGAAATGATTGGGGAAAATATCATAGTTTATATGTTTTCACCTCCTTAAGTTCAAGCAGTTTAAAGAACAATATGTAATTCTAATCAAAATATTTAAAGTCTTTAAAATTTATTCAATTAATTCCCACCATAGGAAAACCAGGTTTGATCAGGTATCCAAAGGGTATTTTAAATCTGTTTCTAGATAATATTTTTGAAGAATACATTTAAAATTATATAATATTAACTCTCCCAACTTTATGAGCACTTACTCTGCATCAGCTATTTCTCTAAATATTAGAGATAAAGGAAGGGAAAATCTCCTTGCCTTACCAGAGCTTATATTTTGTTAAGAAAAGCAGATAACAGATAAAAACCACACAAACAAAAAATCTTTATACCTACATTAAATCAGTTCTTTTTTCTTAATTTCTTTTTGTAATTGTTGATGGACAGATGCCTTTATTTTATTTATTTTTATTCGGTGTTAAGGATTGAACCCAGTGCCTCACACGTGATAGGCCAGTGCTCTGCCACTGAACCCCAGCCCCAGCCTTGGGTCAGTTCTTTACAAATTCTTATGAAGAAAAATCTTAATGATGAACTAGAGTGTATCAGTGGAAGTAAGAGGGTTTTTATACCTGGATAATGACAGAATCTTCTCTGAGGAATTAATATTGTAATAGAAACTTAGTATGAACAAGCTTGACAGGAGTATAAAAGAATGCCCATGGCTAAAAGTAGCTCATGGCTACTGCATCAATGGAAAATACTGTATAAGTAGGTCCATCTATATTGATTGACAAGTCTGATTAGTTTTAAAGTAAAACTGATCTTGGAAGAGTACAAAGTCCCCTCCATATTTAGAAAAAAAATTCAATATTTATCTAGTTCATGGGCTGAAACAGAATATAATGCAGTATATCTATTTGTACTTTCTTGGCTCCTGAGAAAGGCAGATGGTGTTGTGGGGTGGGGATTAGACCAAAAAAAAAAAAATCTTGAAAATTCATCATTTCAGTTAATTAATATTAATTCAACATCTACTCTGAGTCAGAGAATGATTCAAACTGATTTCATCAAAACACTTGTAATTCCTCCTGGCACCGCCGTTTAACAATGTACACCTCCAGACTTGAAGAATGGTTGAGAGACAGCAGTGGGTCTGTGTCTTATACAGAGAAAAGGCAGTGACGATGGCACACGTACCTAACAAATGATGGCATTTAGGATAGTCTGCCCCAAAATACAGCACCTTGGCTATGATAAAACAGCAGAAGCAGGCCACTATTACCTCCTCCACCACCAGAAGGTGGTGACAAGACTAAGGAAGGAAAGTAAAGGGGAAGGAGAGGTACTGAGGTCCTTATTAGAATAAGATATATTCCATGCTTGTATAATTATGTCAAAATGGACTATTCTGTCATGTATAACTAAAATGAACCAATAAAATAAAAAATAAGAATCTAAAATAATATTTTAAAAATTCATTTAGGAGAAATAACTCACATCATGGTGACCACAGTCAGCAACAATATATTGCATACTTGCAACTTACTGAGAATAGATTTCAAATATTCTCACTCACACAAAATTATAATTCTGAGTGATAGATATGTTTAGCCATCACATAATACGTACATATCAAAACATCATGATGAACGTCTTAAATAATCCGTGCTTCTTGATTTAAAAATAAGAATTCTTGAGTTCTACCATTAGAAGATAGATGACTGCCTCTATCTTGGGCTACTTCCTATACATTCCTTGCTCATCTTTTTCTCCCCCTCTACCCCTGTCCCCTGTGCTAGTTCATTCACCTTATTCCATCACACAATGACTTGTAGGAATTTCAGAGCACTTCTGCTCTCAGAAAGTTCCATCCCAATCACCACTGTCAATATTGTAAGGCAAATTAAGAACCTTCAAATTCTTTTTCAGAATAGGACTCAGAATGAGTATTTTTGAGACAAGACTTCTTTCCCCTCATGATTCCCTTTTTATGGTTACTATTTTTAAGAAGCATCAGCAGGAAAGACAATACTACATTCTGTTTCTTGAAACTTGGTGCCTGTTTTCCTTCTATTTTGCACTCCACATTTTCAGTCCTGAATACTTATATAGCTGATCTAATTGATGCCCGGAAATGAGGTCTAAGCACCTTCTACAGCAAGGATAATGTGGCCAGCGATCAGGCAGAGAAAACAGTGTGTGCTTAGACACCATCCATTCACATCTGCACCAAAATTAATTATTAATGAACTGTCCTTTTGTCTGTAAAGATGATGTCACTGACCTAAGACTGGACATTCCCTTTGAATTATTTTTTGGAAGTGGAGAGTGAGGGTGCAAAATCTTTCACAGTCCATTGCTCATTTCCTTTTTATCAGCAAGTTGCAGGTTGGCTGCCTAAGAGAAGTGGAGTCTGTGATCCTATACCAGCACATCAAGAAAAAAAAATTTTTTTAAGCATTTGAAGGAAGCAGTTAAGATTAAAGTATATTTGCTGCTGGGAGAAGGTATCAAATTCCTTTCAAATTCCATTGAAAGGAATATTGACGATTATTAAGAAATAAGAATCATGTATGTGGCATGAAAATAAAAGTCACAATCCCAGCTCAAGTGGTAGCGCGCTTGCCTGGCATGCGTGCAGCCCGGGTTTGATCCTCAGCCCCACATACAAACAAAGATGTTGTGTCCGCCGATAACTAAAAAATAAATATTAAAATTCTCTCTCTCTCTCTCTCTCTCTCTCTCTCTCTCAAAAAAAAAAAAAAAGAAAAAAAAAAGCCACAATCCCAACTATGCTTGAATAGTTTTAATGGGTCCCAAGACACTGAATTTTAACTATTCAAATGAAGATGGATTCTTAGGTAGACAGCATTTTAAGAAAAAAAAATGGTTAAAAGAAGAGAAACAAAAGAAGGAAGACATTGGTGCACAATTTTTCTGTTTTGTTTGCATGTAATTCTCGGTCACTGATAGTCTTTATTGAGTCTGAAGCATTAAAAAGAGTAAATACATAAACTTGAATTCAATGTGCATATAAATATTAAGTAGCTTCAAAAATTTAAGCAAAGAAAATATATGTTAAAGTGGTTTAATTTGTCTAGCCTTTCTACAAAATACCAGTTTGGGTTACAAATATACATTTTAAATATTCAAAATACAGTATATCTAAGCATATCAATGTTTGGGAGGAATTAATTTTTTTAATTATGTGATCATTTTTGTATATCATCTCTTACTTGTACTGCTTCTTAATCCCATAATCTCCATAGACAGCCAGAATCATTGTGGCAAAGAGCTCAGTTAGCTTTGGAGACTTGATGTGTTAGTATAGGGTCACTTTTTCTTTGGAGAAGAATAAACTATAAGCTTTTTGCCAATATTGTGTTATATATGGAAAAGCAAATACTGGTGGATATCATAGACTAAGTAGCAATTATTCCATGTGTCCTCATAGTTTGGGAGATTGTCCATGTATGGTATTATAAAAAAAAATACTATGTAGGTAAATCTTTTTATCATAAGAGATATCTAAGTTTCTTTCTCTTCCAAATTCCTGTAGTCCTTAATCTCCATGAATAATGGATATAACAAAAGAAACTCCACTCTTTGAATATAATCTTGAGAGTAATTCACCGTTAGAGTCCAAATCCATGAAACAGTGACATGATGTGGTCCAGTGAGCATATTATTAGCTTTTATTCTTGGTTTGCCAAGACATAATGAGTGTACATTTCAAGTTATTTTCAACAGCTACACAAAAAGACATTATTTAGCTGATGGAATAGAACCAAGAGACATCCAATGCAGTCATCCTATTTGTCTCCAAAACTCCAAATCCCCTGATGCCTGGTGAGATGGCAAGGTTCAGTTGCTAGAAAAAGACCAGGCAATGTGGGATAGATGTGTCCTAAGTAACCCTGAATCTCAATGTCTGCTTTTCCACTAAAGGCATTAATCCAAACAAAGAAAAATATCAGAATTTTAATAATTGTATTATTATAATTATGTGATTTTTTTATTTAATTTCACAAAAAATGCCTACAGCTCATTCTGAAACTCCCTCATCAAAAGTCCACTCCTTGCAAGCGAGAAAATATAAATTGTTATTTATAAAACTACTATATTTGAGGAGTGGCCTTCAGATTTCTAGCTAGTTTTCTTTCTGATTTCATCTTTGGAGACTCTTGACTACTATATTGTGTTGCTTACTAGCTTTTCTATCTTTCTCTTTCTCTCATCTTTTGAACAGTTCTCATTCTCCATCTCCTCACTACCTCAACAAATATTTTACATGCCTTCTTCTAAGGTGGATTAAAGACTTTACAAGGTTTTTATGACCAATTGTTGTTGCATCAAACGTTGCTTGTTTTTATACTTACACTTTCTCTTGGCAGATTTCATCAGACAAAGTGGTTTTTAAAACTTTATATTTTACAATCCAGTCTTGAATTTTCAGTTAATCTTGACAGACAGAAATCCCATTCCTATCTTAATACTCAATGTGAAAGTATTATATTACTAATAATTTTGCACCAGAGCATACTGTATTAGTATTGAATCACAACCAAAGTAGGAAATCCTATTAAAGCTTGTTTTCCCTTCATTACACAAAAGGCAGCATTGACAGCATATTTTGTCAACATTGAATACTGTGAACAAAGAGTGCTAAATCACATTTCTTAATCCATGACACCACCTTGAAAAACACGGTGTTCAAAATTTATCTAGATATTGTGAGGAAATAGTAGAACGTTACGTACAAAGTATGCTGGTGAGTAACTTGTGACTCAAGTTTCAGGTGACAGCTGTGCAAGGAAAGCTTTTCTTCTGTCGTCCATAATATGGTGATTGAAACTCTCTCAACTGCAGACCTCCCACCCTCATTTTAGCAGTCTGTGAAATTTCCCTTGCATCATTGAAATGCACTTTAAATGGGGTTCTCTTTAAAGACCACCCAGAAGTTACATCTGGTGTAAAATGCAGCTGATTGGTCCAATTTGCATTCATATGTGGTACAGGGAGGGACTAGACTTATGTGCTTTTGAGTGACTTGCTTAAAATTGGTCTATTTCCTCTGGGTCAAAGTGCCAAATAAAAGAACTAAGATCTTTCAGCTTTCTGGCTCCAAATTCTATGTAAAGCTGGAACACTTTCAGCAATAAGAAAGATGCTACTAACTATTCTACCTCAAGTAAATTGAGTCTGTGCAGGTAAGGAACAAGGCAAATGGGGGTATCATCATGAAAAACCTATCATTTCTGAAACCCTCGCCCACAAAAATTTGGCATCAATCTACTTACCTTTCCATGTCACTGACATTTTGTTATTAACATACACATATCAGTGTTGCTCTGGTTTGCAGGTGCTGATTAGTTGTTATTGGATAAGTGATTGCAACCTATTTTAAACCTTATTTCCAAGTCGTTATTTAGTTAAATATCATGTGAGAGAACAAAATAAATTTTTTTTCTCATTGTTAGCTAGGTTCATGACTGAGGCACCTATAGCAAAAGACAGATTAATAAGAAAATATGCATATATATTTAATATAAGACTTATCTGATGTGGGAGCCTTATGCCTAGGTATGATAAAGAGTGCACAGTTGTACAGACATACAATTGGACAAAAGGTATATGATCTAACAATTAAAAAAATGGGAGAAAACAAGCAAAGCTTCTTTGTTCGGATTTTTCTCTATGTCTCTGTGTGTTCAAAGATAGGAAAATTTTTTTCCTCTGGGTATATGGCGGGAACCTCTCATATAAGAGTCTTATGACTTGTTGAAAGGTCAAAGAATTCTTTTATGACTTAATTCAGAGGAGAAGGGTAAGGGAAAGGTCAGAGTGACCTTCCTGCTTTTGGTGTTTCTCAAATACCAAGGTGCCACATTTAGGGGTAGTATGTTCTGAACCCCATTAATATATAATATAGAACATTTTTATGCATTATAATTTTCTACTATTTTTCTGTTGCAAAGAAGTTTTGCCCATACTTAAACCCAATGTTGATTAAAAATAAGTAGCTTCTCACTTTTTTTTTCTTTTCTCTGTGTATAATAAGCCATGGCTAGGAAATACCATGAAATAACCAAAGAAAGCTTTTCTTTTTTAAATATCCTTGCTCTTCTCTCTGTGCCCTTTGCCTTCTTTTATGTTGCATCTTCAAACATTTCACCTGTTTTTCTTTATAAGACACACAGAATTAAATTATTATGTCCAGCACAGGGGCACATGCCATAATCCCAGCAGCTCTGGAGGCTGAAACAGGAGGATCACAAATTCAAAGCCAGTCTCAGCTAAAAGCAACATTAATCAACTAAGTGATACACTGTCTCTAAATAAAATACAAAATAGGGCTAGGGGTGTGGCTCAGTGATCAAGTGACTCTAACTTCAACCCCTGGTACCACCCCACCCCCAAAAAAATTATTACATGAGTCATATAAAATGTCAACAGAAAATCCTTTCTTTCTTCTTCATTGATCCTGGGCCTTTTCAAACTTTATCCAAAATGTATTTGCATGCTTCATTTCTGTTGCCTGGAATGAAATAAATGGATTTAATTGTGACACTAATATAATTTATTTTTAACCTAGAAATAAAGTCTAAAATTGACATTACACAAAGGTGCTATTCTTTTGACAATTTTCTGCTTTGTGAAAATCCAAAGCATTGTGTTATTGAAATATGTTAATCAATTAAATCTCTATGAAGCATCCCACATGTCACTTGACTTGAATGTAGCATGACCAAGATTTGTACAACATCACAGTGTATGTGGCTAGTTACAAAACATCAGAACATGAGTGAATTGATGAGAGGAAAGCCTCTTCATATGGAAGGACTGGGAATTGCAAAGGGAGATCTGTTCTACCCAAGGGGGACTAATCTAATAATGTTAATGATAATGGGAGCCAGGGTTCTCAGTATTAGTGCAGGAAGTTTCAATATGAAAAGTGGGAAATCTAGAAGGAATCCATTTCTTAATTGGAATTTGAGATATCAGTATAAGCTCATGATTTTAAAAGCATATATTTTAAAATACATATAAAAATGTGTTTATGTGCACATTTATATAACATGTATATAAAAAGCATATATATATATATATATATATATATTTATATTTATAGGTATACATGCATCCCTTGTTTACTTTGAGGTCTCCTAAAATACTTTGTCAGTAGACAAGGATGCATGTATACCTATAAATATATACATATTATATATATGCTTACCTGTTGATCTCCACAGCATGTACTTGTCAGGGAGCAAGCAGTGACACCCCACAGCAGATCTTAGTTTCTAAATATCATGGTCCACTAAAAATAATGAAGACTCCTTGGAGAAATCGTGGGCTCTCTCTCTTATCCAGCGAGGAGGTCCACAGAACAGGGTAGAGGAGAGTGTGGCTGCGGAGTCGTAATCAAGACATCCAGAGACCAAGCAGGAAGCAAGTCCGATTTTATTGCGCAGTAACCATGTATGTGTATATATATACTCAGGCGGTAGCTAAGCAGATTACAGGCAGCCACCAATGCAATGTCTGCTAACTATCCTTGCAGCAACCAATCAAGGTGTGAGCTGTGGAGGAAGCACAGGGACCACAACACATGGCTTCATGCCCAGGGCTGTGTCTATGGGGTAAGTGGCCTGCCACTCAAACACCTAGCACAAGGGAGTGGCCTGCCACTCAGACACTGTTACATTTGCCATGTATCCAATACCCCATGCACTTGCCCCCACAAGAAATGACAAATTTTTACTCATCACAGATGGTAACATTCCCTCTAATTTCTGAATCTTCATGACATTTTATGCTAATTTAATGGAAATAACGATGGCTTGCTTTGTACTCTGACCCCATTTCCCCACCAAAACATGGACATGCTCTAGATCTTTTAGGTCTTTCTGAATGATTTAGAGCTCAGTGTCTCATGGACAATGTAGGTTGTCAATTAATGATAGAGGAAGAAAGAAAGGAAGGGTTCTCCAGATTTATATATTTAAAATATTTAACATAAAATCCTTCCTACATAGGAAATCACAATAGAAATCAATATTATTGCCAAAAATATGACATAACTATAGCCTGGGACGAGAATTTCCAACAAGTAAATCTGGCTCTGCTGGTGGATTTCCTTACAAGGCTTACCTGTTGATCTCTATCGAGTGGCATTCTAATATTCTCCTTTACCACATTGACCAGTGGATGGAGGAAGCCTACAGTGGAATGTTCTATTCAGTTCTATTCAAGATTTCACTACCTGCTTTCCCATCTGCCCAACTATTTAGCATTTCCCTTCTCAGTCCTCTGAAAGAGAATTCAACTCTTTATGGAAAAAAAATAAATAAAGCACTTTTCAAAACATTAAAAAAAAAAAAAGAAAAGAAAAGAAAAACCTTTGAGAACTCCTAAAATACTTGATGTCTTAGACACACACAAGTACGGATAACTCTTCATTTGGAAAAACAATTAAGAATTAGTAGAATAATTATCCTTTTTACTTGCTGCTTAATGGTATTAGTACTTGATCATGATTTTATTCAATATGATTTTCCCAAAGCATTTTAGACAAAATTATGGAATGTTAAACATAATTTTTATGTACTGAATGCCAAAAGTGAGTACAGATACGATATGGACACCAGTCATTCGTTTTTGTTTTGTCTTTCTGTCCTGGGCATTGAACTCACAGCCCTGAAGCAGCTTAGGCAAGCACTCTACCACTGAGCTATGTCCCCATCCCATTTTACTTTTTGTTTTGGACAGTGACCCCGGGACACTTTTTCTCTGAGCTACATCCTCAGCCCTTTATTTTATTTTATTTATTTTTATTAAATTTATTTATTTACTTATTTAGGGTACCAAGGATTGAACACAGGGGTGCTTACCACTGAACCACATCCCCAGCCCTTTTTTACATTTTATTTAGAGACAGGATATCACTGAGTTGCTATGTACTTTAATAATCTGCTAAGGCTGGTTTGAACTAGTGATCCTCCTGCCTCAGCCTCCCAAGTTGCTGGGATTACAGGTATATGCCACCGTGCCGTGCCCAGCTTCATTTTGTTTGGAGACAGGGTCTTGTAAATTGCCCAGACTGACCTTGAAGTGGCCATCTTCCTGCCTCAGCCTCCCCAACAGCAAGCAGCTAGGATTAAAAGGAAGCATCACCACTTTGGCATCATACAATTACTTTTACAAAATATTGGTACATCTGAGTAAAGTCTAATAAAACAATACTTGTCAGGTTAAGTTTCAAAACAGTGTATGTATAAAATATTGGACACAAAGTGTTTTATTTTTTGTTTAATTGTTGTGCAGGTGCTGCTGCTGTTGCTAGAGGGCTTCATGCATGAACCCAGGGCCTCATGCATGCTAAGTACACACTCTAACATTGAGTTATATCTCCAGTCCTGGGAAAGAAGTATAATATGCACCCTGGATGGGTTAAGATCAAGATTCTATGCTATTACAGTTACATTTTCTGCCCTTACACTGTTTATGGAATTATATTTATCAAAGGTTTTTGCATATTATAAACTACTTTTTTATAGATGTAAAAAAATGAAATTGGAGATGTTTCATCACCACTAAAAATTTAGTACAAGTTAAAATGAGCCAGAGGTCCTTTCCATCCCATCATATATTTGGTTTCATATTGGACATGGGTATGCTGTTTTTATATTCCACATATGGGAAATCACTTAACCTCATTATGATGATAATTATACTCATGGAAAAATAGTGAAGTGTTAAGACATCACATACACCATAATTCATTTAGGGATTGATCTTAGCTCTATGGTCACGTGAAACTCCTTTATCAACATAAAAAGTCAGGTCTAAGAGTTCCCAAGGATTATAGATTATTTTCTCTGTAGAAGGTCTCCAGCAAATAGGCATCAATTTGATTTGACTATTTAATTTGAAGCTATCATTACATGTGCTAGGCTGTTATCATGTTCATTCGTGCTGACAAAATAAAAATAATTTGAAGTTTTCAACTTTTAAATATTTAGTGAAATGATCAATACACTTTTGTAGTGAAATATAAATGGCAATGATAAATTGAACTACCAGTAAACAATTTTATATTTTATTTTACTTCTGAATCATAAATCTTCAATTATAGCTATAAGATCTACAAAAATAATTGCTGGCATGTTCCTATTGATATCAATGCATCATGCATTAAGTATTGCCTTGTGTAACTTAAAATCAATGCTAATAACTAAGTAAAATATCTGGGAAAAGACAGTCATCAACTATTTTCTTGGAAAAGTTCTGTCTTGAGATGTAATTGATTCTGTCTTCTCTACTTACACACCTTCATCTCTTTTTCCCCATGGACTTAAATAAAATTATTTCTATATAAGCCAGTTTATATAGAAGTTCCTGTGTATCTATTTAATTAGCAGAATTATTCAGCTTAGTTAAGACCACAAATAATATTTAAATCAAATGTTGTTCCAAAGACTTCTTTCAAAATCCCTAAACTAGAATTTAACCTTTTATCTTATTAATGGGAAAAAATTATGCAGATTGTTGGATTAATTATTAATGACATTGACATCAGCGTCTTCTCCTTGCACCCGTTCCATTTTATATTCTCAAAAATGAAATTGAAGCTTTTTGCCTTTCAGTTATCTACTTTTGTGTGCTTCTCCTTAATGGAAAATTGGTTGTATATTCTTAATGTGTGCCTCTATTTTATACTCAGTCACTCACCCAAAGCACAAAATAAAGTTAACCAAAGCTGAGAGTGGTATCTTACATCTGTAATCCCAGCAGCTGAGGAGGCCAAGAGAAGAGGATCCGAATTCAAAGCCAGCCTCAGTCACTTAGTGAGGCCCTAAGCAACTTAGTGAGACCTTGTCTCTAAATAAAATATGAAAAGGGGTGGGGATGTGACTCAGTGGTTAAGGGCCCCTGAGTGCAATTTCTGCTACCAAAACAAAGAAAAAAAAATAACCAAAGAATGTTGAATGTTTATCCCAGTGTAATTATACTCTTTTTTATTTTAATTTTTTATTTGTTTTAATTTGTTATACATGAGAGTAGAATGCATTTGTGCACTTTGATATATCATACATAGATGGGATATAATTTCATTTTATTGAATGTACATGTTGCAGAATCATATTGGTCATGTAGTCACATATATACATACAGTAATAATGTCTGTTTCATTCCCCTATCTTTCTTATCCCCCCATTCTCTTCCCTCCCCTCCCATCACTTCCCCCTACTTAATCTAAGGTAACGCTATTCTTCCCTAGTGCCCCTGACTTATTGTGAATTAGCATCTGCATATTAGGGAAAATAGTCAGCCTTTGGTTTTGTGGGATTGGCTTATTTCACTTAGCATGATATTTTCCAACTCCAATCATTTACTGGCAAATGCCATAATTTCACTCTTCTTTAAAGCTGAGTAATATTCCATTGAGTATATATACCACATTTTCTTTATCCATTTATCTATTGAGGGTCACCTAGATTGATCCCATAGTCTAGCTATTGTGAATTGAGCTGCTATAAACATGGATGTGGCTGCATTACTATAGTATGTTGATTTTAAATCCTTTGGGTATAAAACAAGGATGGGATATCTGGGTCAAAGGGTGGTTCCCTTTCTAGTTTTCTGAGGACTCTCCATACTGCTTTCCATAGTGGTTGTACCAATTTGCAGATTTGTATCAACATGTATAACTATTAGAGTGTATACAAGGTAAACTTTCATCACTGGATGGATGAATGATGGAAGGATGGATTATATGTATCAGTTACCTTTGAAAAAATATGAGCTTCTTAACTGCTGTGTGTGTGAGAAATTAGATATTGAATTAGTTTTGAGTTGAGCAATAATTTCTGCATCATTTGCAAACATTTTTAAGCTCTAATTTTTTTATTCCAAGCAATAGTAAAATTTTATATAATAAATAATGTTCATAACTTTTGACACTTATTATGCTAAGATTTTATTTTGACTCCTAAATATTACCTGTTTTTAATATATATGTAGACATTAAATTGGAGCATTCCCAATGGGTTTCTTGGAAAAATTTCTAATGAGTAAGATGAATTTTGAATGTTAATTCTCACTCCACTAATAATGTGCCAGATGCCTCTGATTGAATGGACTAATTTTTTTCTTTCTTGCTTTTGGCTATGATCATTTTGGACCTGTTGTAAGACACCATGGGAAACAGACAAGCCTGTTTTATTAATTTGTCACAAACCACATGGATATTATGTTAGTGAGCCAAAAATTTTGAAGAGTCCTGATGAACACTGAATCCCATTTTTTTGGAATATGTAGGTCATGGACAATTATTGCAGTGTGAGTTCCCTAAATATCTTAGTCTTAACATGTACTTTTTGTATCTCAACTCTTTTTATTTACAATCTCTTAATATTCATACTCCTTTAGTCAACAGAACACACATGAATTTTTAAATATCTCTTGAGTTTGTATGTTCTAGGCCATTGGGGTTATCTCTGTCAACATTAGTGAATTTTAGAAAGGAAGATGTGGAGATAAATAATGGATGCACACTAACCAAGACAGACATTCTAAGGTGATTCTTAAGCTTAATTCCCCAATAGCAGCCTTGTTGGTTTGGTTCTTTCTCAGAAAAGGACACATTTTTAGACTTCTGTTCATTAAGGATTCTGGCTAAGTAAAGCCAAAGTTTTATTATAGAATATTCTAAACATGATTAAACATGTAATATTTTAGTTCCAATTTATTTTAGTGAAAAAGAAATTGGGAAAAAGTTAAAACTAGGGTAATTAATTAGGCAGCATTTAAAAGATTTTGAAAGTTAAATAGAATTTAAGATAGATATTTATAAGGCTATAAATAAAAATTATTCTATGAAAAACTGTTACTACTGAACCTGCCAACTTTTTCAAAGAAAGATATGTAATAGAAAATATCTTTTGCAACGAAGTATACGGGGTTTGTAGACCATTTCTAGCCAGAATTCTTTTTCCCATGTCAAGATATAATTGATAAATTTGTTTCTTATGTTAGGGAAGGCTCTGGTTAACATTTGAAATCAAAGTTCAAACATATCTTCCAACATCACTTTGTCCTGCTCCCAATCAAACTCTCCTCTTTCCTCCCATGTGCGTAGCTCAGCTTGACTTCAAATTGTCTTGAAGTCAGTGACAGTTCTGCACAGTAAGGAAGTAAATTGGAGCTTTGGTCGTAGGCATTCAATCTCACAACAGGGAGAAACTAAAAAGGCAGAAAGATATCACAGCAGTCAGAAGAAAAAAAAAAGATTTCTAAAATTCCAAAAAATATGTTGAAAAACATGAACTGGAATACCTGATTCCATTTTTTAGGCTCACAGTCAATATTCTGAATCATTATTGAAAAATTATTGAATGCAAAGCATTTTAATGGACTTTTATTGCTAATTCATGTTGAACCACCCTGGAGAAAATTCTCAGGCTC
Organism: Ictidomys tridecemlineatus; assembly: GCF_052094955.1. Classification (NCBI taxonomy): domain Eukaryota; kingdom Metazoa; phylum Chordata; class Mammalia; order Rodentia; family Sciuridae; genus Ictidomys; species Ictidomys tridecemlineatus. The sequence goes on from NC_135477.1 coordinate 106,121,885, forward strand.
ATCTCCTCTCCTGCTTATTGAGGAAATACCTGGGTTGAAGAAAAATCAACTTCATCAATAAACATATGTATGTATGTGCCAACACAAAGGTGGCAAACTCTTAGATTCTTTCAAATCTCTACAAAAACAACAAAATTAGTGGCATGCTGGGCCTCCTAGCTGTCTGCCTTTCCCACACTGGGGTTCTTTTACTGACAAGAAGCTGTGATTTGTGTTACCAAAAAATGTCAGCTCCTAATTTGGATGAAGCAGAGATGAATTATACATAGATCATTAGAAGCAGTGTAGTCTGTAGTAAATGAAAAATCTCAACAAAATTCAGCCCTGACATGTGGAGGGCCTTGAACAAGTCAATCAGCATTCTTCTGCCTCAATTAATTCAAAAAAATGGGACTGTGCCAAAAACTAATTACTAATGTATGCCTATCAATTATTTTGAGTTACTCTTAGTAAAAATATCACAAAAGATAAATCCTCTATAATGACCATTATTTAGTTTACTTTAAGACCAAAATATGGTTCTCCTTCCATATTCTTCCTGATTCTTTGAGTCATTGTTGCCCAACTGTTCCTGTCTGATTTATTTCTTAAATGATCATTTCTACTGATTTTCTGGCCATCTCTCATAGGATATTTTATGCCATTTCCTGTTTAGAAAATTAACAAATAGAAGCTGGGGGTGGAAAGTTCTTTCTGCATCATTCAAATGTTTATGCCAAGAAATAGGAATATTCTAGTTAAGAAGAAGGGCATGTTACTTCTTTTTTCAGGGACAGAGATGGGAAATAAATGGTCTCATTCTTTGATCTCCACTAGAAGTTCCATGCCACTACTGATTTTAAATTCTGAACAAATTTTTAAAGGTATATTGATTTTTTATGCGTTTATTTTATTTATTTATTTTTATGTGGTGCTGAAGATTGAACCCAGTGTTTCACATGTACTAAGCAAGCACCCTATCACAGAGCTACAACCCCAGCCCCAATTTTTTTTAACATGTAAAAGTCTTTTACTCTCATAGAGAAATCCAGGCACAGTGTAGGGCTGGGAGTAGAAATTTTAAAAAAATAAATAAATAACACAGTACAATGTAAACACACAAGACACATGAGGATAGGTGGTTCAACTAAGAATCCAAACAGCCTAGTATCACAGGATTTTTAAATTCCAGATGGAGGACACTTAGATAGAATGGCAATTATTAGAAACCCAAAATCCAGAAAGCAATAAAGCCAAAAGAACTCAATGTCACCTGTAAGAGAAATGACACTGATGATAATGCCAGGAATTCTAGTCTCGTGGACAAGCATATCTGAAATGTATCAACTGAGTAGCCAAGAAGTGAAACTAAAGATAAATGTTATCTTACAAAATGTATCTTCTGCCCCAGGAAGAAACAAAAGATTCATACTTTACCTGTATACTATTGAATCACAAGTTCTATATCACATGCATCATCAACAGAATAAACCGGTTTTGTATAATACAATTTTCATGTGAAGAAATGGAGCTAAGACTGGTAGCTTTTTTTCCCATAATGCCTTTATTTTATTTATTTGTATGTGGTGCCAGGGGTCAAACCCAGTGCCTCATGAATGCTAGGCAAGTGCTCTCCCACTGAACCACAATCCCAGCCCCAAGACTGGTAGTTTTTTAAGCCTATTTATAGATAAAAGGTGGAACCTTTTATCTATAAATACTCATATTTACCAATTGTTTTCTTTGGGAGCCCTGAGAAGACAGTGCATGAAGGAACAGAAACCATTAGAATTGACACAATTGATTTCAGTCAAATGTCTTTTCAAAAGCCATAAATAGAGAAATCTAGTCTGAGCCACAGAAGGAAAACAAGACAAATAAAGTTTTCATAAACTAAAGTCTCCTTGCCTTGGGCATTTTTCATATGGGAACTATTGCATTACATTAAATATTTAGTCATTTGTTTAAGATGTTTTTTTCACATTTTGAATGTATACCATCATCATAAACATCAAAGCACAATAGGAAAGCTGAATAGGACAAACCAAACTGGCCATCAATTGTTAATTTATTTTTATCTATGTCTGAATATGAAATGTAAGGATTGTATTAGGGGGTTGGGGGATTAAGAAGAGAATTATAATATTAGAATGAGCAATGTATGTCATTTGAAGATCTGGTCAAGAATGACCAGTGACTGACCATTAAAGCTTCCACCTATAATTGAAAATACTGAAATTGCTCGATTTTGAGTTCTCTCACCCACAGCAAAACCCCCGGAAGCCCAGCTGTCATTATTTTGGCACAGATGGTATTGCTGCTTCTCCTGCCAAGCCCACACACTTCCTTTGCCTTCCCCAGTTATTTTTACAACCCAACCAGTCCTCCCTTCAGCTCTTCCTGCTGTCTCTGAGGTACAGTCCTCCTAAGAGTTCCTACCCAGCTTGCTTATGCTTCATGAGAATAGCTAAGATTTAGTGGCCATCAGAATTATCTATTATTATTATTTTCATAAAGGTAACATACAGGAGGGCCTCATATGGCAGCACAGCCATCGGGGACATAGTGCACTGAACACACAGCTCCCTGGAATGACATCCACAGGGACTATGAAGTGAAAGCTCTCCCCAGGAGCACTGAGAGGCAGTGGCTCTGATCTCTGTGTTGACAGAAGTACAAAGAGTTTAAAAAACACATGAAACTGCTTGTCTCTTCCCAAACATCTTCCAGTTTTCTTCTTTTAAATAAGAGTGCAAATCACTTTTGTATTTTCAAGTCATCCAAAAAAAAAAAAATCTGTAGAATACAACCTCTTTCCTCTTTCCCCACACATTATTAAAAGAACTAAAGAAGAAGAAAACTTAAGTATCTAATTCCTCTTGCCAAAGGTAATATTTCAAAAATGAGGAAAGGTGTTGAGTTCTCTTATTTTGTTTGTTTTGTTTTTCAGTTGGTATACTGACCAGAGATCAACAAGAGTTCTTATTTTTAATATGTAAATATACAAATTGCATTTTGTAGAAGAGTATTTCACTTTTTTGAATATTCTTCATTATTAGGCTGAGTGGCAATTTTAATTCATCTAGTTAAATAATTGCAGAGTCTAAGTGGTTCTATTCACATATACTAAACTTAAAAAGATTTTTTTGGATTTTCTTTACCCATTCCCAAATTTAATATGGGTCAATTATTCAGAGGTGCTGTTGTAAATCTGAGCATAATATCTACCTAAATAATAATCCCCTGATATTATTAAGACAAAAAAGGACCCAGAAGATGATCTGTCTCCGTCTCATAGTCCCCAAGCATAACCAGTAACAAGAAGGAAGTCACAAGTACCAGAAGTCTCACTGATGGCCCCAATCTGAGGGAAGTCATCTGGTTAGGAAGAATTTAGCCAAGACAGAGCATATGGAATGTCCTTCTGGGTGTTAAACCCCTTTCTCCACAATGGAGAGTCAACATGGCAAAAGCCAAAAGAACTCTCAAATTACCACACTTTGCTTTTTCCTCAAAGGGAGGTAGAAAAGCCCTGTTACAACTCTGAAAAAAAAAAATATATATATATATATATATATATATATATATCCCACCACAAATTCTTGATGGATTGAATAACAAAAGAAAAGAGGGGTGAAAACCTCATTTAAAGGCTAGGGAAAATTTGAAAACTCTACATGAAAATAATTTGCTTTGTTGCAATTAAATGGCACCAGAATCATCTGGAAATTATCTTAAATTTTGACCTCTACAGACAAAGAAATAAAGGCAGAGAAATATGTGGAGAAGGAGATGGGGGGGGGGGCTTCTAGAAATGAATGTGTAGTAGAATTGAAATGGTGGACTTGCTTTGACCCAGGGCAACAACCTGGAATTCAGGAGCATCTCCCAAGGGGGTGGGATAGGGATCCTATATGGATGTCTCCATGGGGCACACAGAGGGAGTTCTCAGACATCTCCCACAGCCCAGTGCTGTCCCCTGGTTCAAGACTTTCTGCTGGGTTTCTCTTGCTTCAATACAGCTCTGTTGGCCTGGGTCTTAAGAAAACTCAAGCCTAGCTCTCTTCTCCAGGTGTCTGTCCACCTGGCTCCCAGAAAGACTCTGAAACATTTCACTCCCACCAGTTAAGAAGTCTTCTCCTCAATTCTTGCCTTATCATCCGTGGAAATATCTGCCCGATTCCTGCCTTTGGAGTTTTTCAGACACAAGGTGAGCACAGACTTCCTCATTTTGCAAAATGGCTTCCACTTTATGGAGGGTTATTTTGAGTTCCCTCTTCCAGCCTGCTTACTTGACTTAAGGAAAAAGGAATAAACCATGCTCCCATTTCTGTGAGTCAGAGGATAATACCTAAGTATTAACTTCTATGCCTAAAAATCCCTCTCAAAGATCCATTGATGAATCTCTAGTCCCCTCTCATTTAGACTACAATTGAGTGATGGTAACAGATCTACAGAAACACCTGATAAATGCCTGTGGCAGAGATATGTCCAGCACATTTTTTAAAATCATGAAGTCTTCACCCATTGATCTCAATAAACTTTAGGGCTTAGCCAATTTTTTTAAGTATAAGGCGGAAATTCTATTTACCTTCTGTTATGTAATGTTTGAGATACTTTGTTTAGAACCTTTGTTTGTGGCTACATAATTTGGATTGATCTAACTCATATTTGTTAAAATAGAATACATTGCTTTTTTTTCAAATATTAGGAATAGCATAGGATATAACTACACTATTTTCTCACAGACAGGCCATAGATTTCAGTCTTTTGGTTTAATGGTTTACTTAAACACCAAACAAGAAATTCCCTCCTTTTAACTAGTTAAAACAGACAATTCTTGCTTACTTCACTGATTTTTGATGTCACATAAATTCATTCTTGCTAACTTCACTGATTTTTGATGTCACATAAATTGAATCTTCTCCTATAATTCCAAATTTTCTTATATATATACACACACACATGTGTGGATATATATCCATATATATATATATATATCCATATATATATAGTCTGCTAGATGTATCTTTTAAATGTCTTGCTTTTCCTTCAAAATTAAACAAAACTCTTATGCTGAACAGACTATAGATGCCTATATGCACAGACTTACAGATAAATTTGAAGTCAAAAATAAGAACATCATTTTACAGAAAATTTGTGACCTAAGTTGTGTGACTTAAAGCAAAGCTCTCAATTTCTACAGACCACATTTTCTTAAATATACAATAGAAATAACAGATGTCCTTCAAAATCCATTTCTCCCTCTTCTTTCTAGAAATACAGCTAAACTAAATTTCCCAGGGTCTCTTGGAATTAAATGTGGCCATGTGGCTGAGTTCTAGTCAATGGAATATGAGTAAAAGTTATGTGTTCCCTGGACACCATCCCACAAAAACCTCTAGGTATCTCTTCTTGCTGTACTCTCTTTGTATATTCTTCTGGCTAGCTAGAATGCCGATGAGCCTCAAGGAGACTTACACAGCCCTGCTGACTAGATAAAAGCCAAGTACCTTCCTGGAATGTCTCAGTGTCTTTATTCATTTCAAAGACATCAAACACTGCCTAACCACTTTGCTTCTGCCCTTGTTGGTGCCCTTGATAAGCTCCCTAAGCTGGCTGGATCACCAGGTAAATCCCCAGGTCTGCATGGTCCCGAAATGCCATTTTTGTCTCTGCGACACACTCTGCTTTCACATTTGCATGAAATTTCACACTGTACCTGTAGTGTCTGGCCATATGAATGATTATTGCAGGGCAGACCAAACAACCTGGAAGTGCTGAAGAGTTCAAGCTCTATAGGATGAAACTGGACCACTGAGAAATATAAAATAGGAACTGAGGAAGGTAATTCTTTACCACTTTCTCCCTGACAGGGATAGCTCCTGGGTATGGTCTCTCACTGCAGTCCTTCCAGAGAAGTCACATACTTTCCGCACACACCACTGTGTCTCCTGGTGTGACATCACATCCAGTGTAGTAATACCCTGAGTTATCCCATTACTCTTGGCTTTCCTTGCCTCATCTCAGACCTTTGAGAGCCAGTCTGACTATACTCACTCACACAGCATTGGAGGATGAACGAATACAAGCTTACATTGTGTATGAGCCATCCTATATTTTTTAAAAACTACAGCAATTACTGATACCATAAAAGACACTATACCTAAGTAAGGACCGGCCTTGTAGTAAAAATACACACTACTGCAATTCACATCTGAACTCCTCATTTATTTTCAGTGTGACCTTAGAAGATTACCTAACTTTTGTGGCACAGGTTGCTCAGGTATAAAATGAAGACTAATAATTGTTACGCAACTGTGAATGTAGATCAGTGGTAGAGAGCTTGCCTAGCTTGCATAAGACACTGGGTTCAATCCCCAACACCACCAAAGTGGGGGGGGGGAGTCTCATATAGAGTTGTGATGAAAATTAAATGAGGTAATACACAAAAAACACTTAGTATAGGTACTGATAAGTAGTAGAAAGTGGTCAGTAGCTATTGTGATTATCATCATTATTCTAAGGTCTGTTTTCTAATTATTTATTTTTTATGATTCTGTGAAATTTCTACACCCATCATTCCAAAGAACATGGTGGCTCTCCTGTCTTTGTTTCATGGTTTTCTTCTTCACATCCCTCCTCTCAAAATGTCCACTTTAAAATAGAACTTGTACGGTCTTTTGAAGGACACCACTGCTTACTCCTGTGCTAACAAGTAGTTATGTAATTCACAGGTACACAGTCTCAAGTTACTCAGTTCAACTTACCATAGTTGAACACAGCAATCTGACTTTTCTAATTACCTAAATCTTCACTTTTCTAATGCATTACTTTGATCCCTCATCCTCTGCTTGAGGAAATTTTTGTTTTTAAAGAGCAATTTTTGGTCTTTGGGGAGAAGTATTACATATTTGGAGTTCTATATATTTGAAATCTACATATTTTCCCCCATTTGATGCAAATTTGCTCTCTTCATGGCCACTCCAACTTTGGTTAAAGAAATGGCTCCATACAGAGAGGCTCTCTATGCTGGGCTCCTTTTCCTCTAACGTGCCTTGAAAATGTCCAAAGGAAACTCTCCTGAATCCAGCTGCTGTATGTGTTTCCTACTGACTCATATTCAATATTCTTCATTACTCCTTAGTTCTTATTTGATGTCCTTTGCTTTTGCGTTCCTGCCTTCTCCCATGGTCTACTTCTGTTCCAGAGTGGAGCTACTCCAACACATGTCTATTTTAGGGACAGAGTTTCCACCATGGAAGTAAATATACCACAGTGTATCATATATTATTTTTCATGAATTAGCTCTTTTTCTTTGTTTAAAGAGTCAGAATGATTAACAGTAACATGATGGAGAATATATTTATCTTATTAGTCAGAATATTTGAAGTAAGAAAAAATGTGATGACAACAAAACTCTAGGTCAACAGCTTTAAAAGCATGAATTTTAAATGAACAAAAACTTTCCCTGTTGTGAGAAGAGAATCGTTGAGCAGAAAGAACAAGGACACAAATACTTGTGCTCCACATCTGATTCTGCAGAAACAGTAAATGAAACTCCCCAAGGACGTGGAGCCTGTTGTGCCCTCTCCTTCCTTCTTGATGCCATGCTTGTGTTTCAGTTTTAAGTCTGGATTCAGAGACCATCTTCACTTATTAGCCATGTCATTTTTGGCAAATGATGTAAACCTTTTGAGTTCCAACCTTTCACTGTAACAGATGAATAGTGTCTACTTCCACAGGTTATTTGGCAAATCAAATGTGACAATATGTTTAGAAAATTCTAGCACATGATCTTTCAAGTATTAGTGCTCAATAATGTAGCATGTTGGTCTCCTCTTCCCTTTCCTTGCTCTTCATCTCCTTGTAGTTCATTGAAATTAAGAGTCAGAGCTGAGCATGATCAGGAAAGAAAGGCCATATCGGATTCTAAGTAAGCAACGCCATTCTCATCTCCTTGCCTTCTTTCTAGATAGGCAAGCATAAAATTTGGCCTGAAAGGCAGAATTTAGAGCTACACAATTGGCTAAAACACAATTTTATCAATCTAAAGAACAGAAAAAGAAAATGTTGAAAAAATAAACATCTTTAGAGATTTGTTGGACAATATAAAAATGTCTAAAATATATAAGCAGAGTCACAGAACAGATAAAAGAAGATAGCAGAAAAAATATTATAAGTAAAACTGGCTAAAAATGTCTCAAGTGTGTTAAAAAATAAAAATTTACAGATTCAGAAATTTTGGAGATTCCCAAGCAGGGTAACCATGAAGAAAATGAAAGCTAGGTATGTAATAGTTGAACTGCTGAAAACCAAAGATGACAAGTCAACTTAGAAAGCAGCCAGAGGAAAGTGACACATTATGTACAGGGCTATAATAATTTGGATCACCATTAACTTCTCATTAAAAATTCTGAAGACTCAAAGATATGGAATAATATCTTTACAGGCTAAAACAATAAGACTATCAACACATTGTTATTTAATATCCAGTGAAAATATTCTTCAAGTACAAAAGCAAAATGAGGACATTTTTAGGCAAAATAAAACATTGTCAGCAGAACTGGACTAAAAGAAATACTAGGGGCTGGGGTTGTAGCTCAGTGGTAGAACGTTTGCCTAGCATGTGTGAGGCACTAGGTTTGAGGGACACCAACAAATTTTGTGAAGCACCTTTCTTCCATAAATTTGAAGAGGTAGGAGGTGAAATAAGAAAGAGCCATTATGAAAAAACTAGTAGGAGAAGGTCATCTAACTGAAGTTAGTCCTACCAAAAGCATGTAGAAACCAACTCACAGTCTAATAGAGTCTTATAGGAGGAATAAAGCACCTCACTCTACTCTTGTATATTCTTTTTTTTATTGGTTGTTCACAACATTACAAAGCTCTTGACATCATATTTCATACATTAGATTGAAGTGGGTTATGAACTCCCAATTTTTACCCCAAATGCAGATTGCAGAATCACATCAGTTACACATCCACATTTTTACATAATGCCCTATTAGTAACTGTTGTATTCTGCTACCTTTCCTATCCCCTACTATCCTCCCTCCCCTCCCCTCCCATCTTCTCTCTCTACCCCATCTACTATAATTCATTTCTCTCCTTGTTTATTTTCCCATTCCTCTCACAACCTCTTATATGTAATTTTGTACAGCAATGAGGGTCTCCCTCCATTTCCATGAAATTTCCCTTTTCTCTCCCTTTCCCTCCCATCTCATGTCTCTGTTTAAAGTTAATCTTTTTTTTTCCTGCTCTTCCTCCCTACTCTGTTCATAGTTGCTCTCATTATATCAAAGAAGACATTTGGTATTTGTTTTTTAGGGATTGGCTAGCTTCACTAAGCATAATCTGCTCTAGTGCCATCCATTTCCCTGCAAATTCCATGATTTTGTCATTTTTTAGTGCTGCGTAATACTCCATAGTGTATAAATGCCACATTTTTTTTATCCATTCATCTATTGAAGGGCATCTGGGTTGGTTCCACAGTATAGCTATTGTAAATTGTGCTGCTATGAACATCAATGTGGCAGTATCCCTGTAGCATGCTCTTTTAAGGTCTTCAGGGAATAGTCCAAGAAGGGCAATAGCAGGGTCAAATGGTGGTTCCATTCCCAGCTTTCCCAGGAATCTCCATACTGCTTTCCAAATTGCTGCACCAGCAATGCACAAGTGTACCCTTTTCTCCACATCCTCCCCAGCACTTGTTGTTGTTTGACTTCATAGTGGTTGCCAATCTTACTGGAGTGAGATGGTATCTTAGGGTGGTTTTGATTTGCATTTCTCTGACTGCTAGAGATGGTGAGCATTTTTTCATGTACTTGTTGATTGATTGTATATCCTTCTCTGAGAAGTGTCTGTTCAGGTCCTTGGCCCATTTGTTGATTGGGTTATTTGTTATCTTATTGTCTAATTTTTTGAGTTCTTTGTATACTCTGGATATTAGGGCTCTATCTGAAGTGTGAGGAGTAACAATTTGTTCCCAGGATGTAGGCTCTCTATTTACCTCTCTTATTGTTTCTCTTGCTGAGAAAAAACTTTTCAGTTTAAGAAAGTCCCATTTGTTGATTCTTGTTATTAACTCTTGTGCTATGGGTGTCCTATTAAGGAATTTGGAGCCCGACCCCACAATATGTAGATTGGAGCCAACTTTTTCTTCTATCAGACGCAGAGTCTCTGATTTGATATCAAGCTCCTTGATCCATTTTGAGTTAACTTTTGTGCATGGCGAGAGAAAGGGATTCAGTTTCATTTTGTTGCATATGGATTTCCAGTTTTCCCAACACCATTTGTTGAAGATGCTATCCTTCCTCCATTGCATGCTTTTAGCCCTTTATCAAATATAAGATAGTTGTAGTTTTGTGGATTGGTTTCTGTGTCCTCTATTCTGTACCATTGGTCCACCCACCTGTTTTGGTACCAGTACCATGCTGTTTTTGTTACTATTGCTCTGTAATATAGTTTGAAATCTGGTATCGCTATACCGCCTGATTCACACTTCCTGCTTAGAATTGCTTTTGCTATTCTGGGTCTTTTATTTTTCCATATGAATTTCATGATTGCTTTATCTATTTCTACAAGAAATGCCGTTGGGATTTTGATTGGCAGTGCATTAAAGCTATAGAGAACTTTTAATAATATCGCCATTTTGATGATGTTAGTTCTGCCTATCCATGAACAGGGTATATTTTTCCATCTTCTAAGATCTTCTTCTACGTCTCTCTTCAGGGTTCTGTAGTTTTCATTGTATAAATCTTTCACCTGTTTTGTTAGGTTGATTCCAAAGTATTTTTTTTTTGAGGATATTGTGAATGGAGTGTTTTTCCTCATTTTCATTTCAGAAATTTTGTTGCTGATATATACAAATGCCTTTGATTTATGTGTGTTGATTTTATATCCTGCCACTTTCTGAATTCATTTATTAGTTCTAGTAGTTTTTTTGTAGACCCTTTTGGGTCTTCTAGGTATAGAATCATGTCATCTGCAAATAGTGATAATTTAAGCTCTTCTTTTCCTATTTTTATGCCTTTAATTTCTTTCGTCTGTCTAATTGCTCTGGCCAGTGTTTCGAGAACTATATTGAATAGAAGTTGTGATAGAGGGCATCCCTGTCTTGTTCCAGATTTTAGAGGGAATGCCTTTAACTTTTGTCCATTCAGAATGATGCTAGCCTGAGGCTTAGCATAGATAGCTTTTACAATGTCAAGGTAAGTTCCTGTTATCCCTAGTTTTTCAAGTGTTTTGAACATAAAGGGATGCTGTACTTTGTCAAATGCTTTCTCTGTGTCTATCGAGATGACACATATGGTTCTTATCTTTAAGTCTATTGATGTGGTGAATAACATTTATTGATTTCCGTATATTGAACCATCCTTGCATCCCAGGGATGAATCCTACTTGATCATGGTGCACAATTTTTTTGATGTGTTTTTGTATTCCATTTGCCAGAATTTTATTAAGGATTTTTGCATCTAGGTTCATTAGAGATATTGGTCTGTAGTTTTCTTTCTTTGAGGTGTCTTTGTCTGGTTTCAGAATCAGGGTGATGTTGGCCTCATAGAATGAATTTGGAAGAGCTCCCTCTTTTTCCATTTCCTGAAATAACTTGAAAAGTATTGGCATTAATTCTTCTTTAAAGGTTTTGTAAAACTCCGCTGTATACCCATCCGGTCCTGGGCTTTTCTTGGTTAGTAGTCTTTTGATGGTTTCTTCAATTTCATCCATTGATATTGGTCTGTTCAAATTGTGTGTATCCTCCTGATTCAGTCTGGGCAAATCATATGATTTAAGAAATTTATCGATGTCTTCACTATCTTCTATTTTATTGGAATATAGGTTTTCAAAATAATTTCTAATTGTCTTCTGTATTTCTGTAGCATCTGTTGTGATATCGCCTTTTTCATCCCGTATGTTAGTAATTTGAGTTCTCTCTCTTCTTCTCTTCGTTAGCATGGCTAAAGGTCTGTCAATCTTATTTATTTTTTCGAAGAACCAGCTTTTAGTTTTGTTAATTTTTTCAATAGTTGCTTTTGTTTCAATTTCATTGATTTCTGCTCTGATTTTAATTATTTCTTACCTTCTGCTACATTTGCTGTTGTTTTTCTCTTCCTTTTCTAGGGCTTTGAGATGAAGTGTGAGCTCATTTATTTGTTGGTTTTTTCTTTTTTTGAGGAATGACCACCAGGCGATGAATTTTCCTCTTAAAACTGCTTTCATTGTGTCCCATAGATTCCGATATGTTGTGTCCGTATTTTCATTTATCGCTAAGAATTTTTTTTATTTCCTCCTTTATGTCTTCTGTAACCCATTGATCATTCGGTAACATATTGTTCATTTTCCATGTGATGTAGGATTTTTCCTTCCTTCTTTTATCATTGATTTCCAGTTTCATTCCATTATGATCAGATAAAATGCATGGTATTATCTCTACCCCTTTATATTTACTGAGGGTTGCCCTATGGCATAATATATGGTCTATTTTTGAGAAGGATCCATGTGCTTCTGAGAAAAAAGTATATCCATTTGATGATGGTTGATATATTCTATATATGTCAGTTAAGTCTAGGTTATTGATTGTGGTATTGAGTTCTATAATTTCTTTATTCAACTTTTGCTTGGAGGATCTGTCCAATGGTGAGAGAGGTGTGTTGAAGTCACCCATAATTATTGTGTTGTGGTCTATTTAATTCTTGAACTTGAGAAGAATTTGTTTTATGAATGTCGCAGCACCATTATTTGGTGCATAAATATTGATAATTGTTATGTCTTGTTGGTGAATCGTTCCTTTTAACAGTATATAATGTCCTTCTTTATCCCTTTTGATTAACTTAGTCTTGAAGTCGATTTTATTCGATATGAGGATGGCCACCCCTGCTTCCTTACGAGGACCATGTGCGTGATATATTTTTTCCCATCCTTTCACCTTCAGCCTGTGTATGTCTTTTCCAATCAGATGTGTCTCTTGGAGGCAGCATATTATTGGATTTGTTTTTTTAATCCATGATACCAGCCTATGTCACTTTATTGGAGAGTTTAAGCCATTAACATTCAGAGTTACTATTGATATATGGTTTGTACTTCCAGCCATGCTTGATTATTTATCCTTTTTTCTAAAAAATTTAGTTTGTTTCTCCATGATTATCTTTCCCCCTTGCCCCCTGTCTTTACCGAGGCACTTCCCACTAATGGTTTTGGTTATTGTTTTTCATTTCTTCCTCGTGTAGTGTTTTGCTCAAAATGCTTTGCAATGCTGGTTTTCTGGCTGCAAATTCTTTTAACTTTTGTTTATCATGAAAGATTTTTATTTCATTGTCATACCTGAAGCTTAATTTTGCTGGATACAGAATTCTTGGTTGGCATCCATTGTCTTTCAGTGTTTGAAATACATTGTTCCATGACCTTCTTGCTTTCAGCATCTATGATGAAAAATCCGTTATTAACCTTATTGGTTTACTCCTGAAAGTAATCTGTCTCTTTTCTCTTGTAGCTTTTAATATTTTCTCTTTGTTCTGTATATTGGATATCTTCATAACAATGTGTCTTGGCGTTGGTCTACTGTTATTTTGTGTGCTCTGTGTCCTGTATGCATCTTCAATTTGTATATCTGTTTCCTTTTTTATTTCTGGAAAGTTTTCTGTAATTATTTCATTCAGCAGGTTACTCATTCCCTTGGTTTGAATCTCTGTACCTTCTTCTATCCCGATGACTCGTAAGTTTGGTTTTTTTATGTTATCCCATAACTCTTGGATGTTTTTCTCGTGATTTTTTACCAGCTTTTCTGAGTTGGCTAGACTCTTTTCAAGATGATATATTTTGTCTTCCTTATCTGACGTTCTGGCTTCTACTTGCTCCACTCTGTTAGTGATACTCTCAATTGAGTTTTTAATTTGGTTTATCGTTTCCTTCATTTCTAGAATTATTGTTTGATTATTTTTTATAATCTCTATATCCTGATAAAGATGCTTAACTTCTTCTTTTATCTGTTTATGTAATTCATTCTCAATATGTTCTTTCGCTGCTTGAATTTGCTGTCTTGTATCCTCTTTAAGGTTCCATTCCATCTGTCTAAGGTGTTCCTTGAGTTCTTTATATGGCCATTTTTCTGATGACTCTAGGTCTTCCTGAATATTTAGGCTGTCCTACATTGTTTGTACTCCTTTTCTTCCTTGCTTTTTGAAGCTGCTCATGTTACTTCTTGTTCTGTTTGACTGCTGAGTTACTGTTTACTCCTATAAATTTATTTGATGCTTGGGAGGAAAGGTATTAGAAGGGAAGGGAAGAAGTCACTAAAGAGAATGAGAGTAAGCAGGTAGAATTCAAGGAAGGGGGATAAGAAAATTGAAAAGAAATGAAAAGACAAAAGAAGAAAAAAATAGGAAAGAAAAAAAATTTTAAAAAAATAATAATAAAAAAATTAAAATTAAAATTAGAAGAAAAAAATTTTTAAAAAATTGTAAAAAAAATTTAAAAACAACAAGAAAGAAAAATGAAAATGAAAGAAAAAAGCCAAATCAAAAAAAAAAGAGAAAAGAAAAAAGAAAAAAAAAAAACTAATAAATGCAGTCTTAGAGCTTGATTAACTTCTCTTCCAGTAGGTGGCGCTGTGCCCACCAGGCCATGTTTCTCCTGTCAATAGGTAGGAACCAATCACTGTGCAGCAGCTCCTCCTCCCAGACTGGGCGAGTCTCCAATCCTGAGTGCCTAGGGCCTCCTCTTGTGTCTAGTCACTCCTCCACTTTTCCTCTAGCCAGGCCCCTCTCACGGGTGTCGCTCACCACAATACTGGCTACACGCCAGGTCTGCTGCTCCCGGGAGCCCTGTTGTCATGGTCGATTGGGCACACTCTCCCAGTTTGCCTTTCCCTCAGACCCTAAGTTTGTAGAGCTTGGGGCTGAGAATTCTCAGCGAATTTTACTTGCCCTCCGGTAGCCATGCCCCTGGTAGCTGGTGCAAGAGACCTCAGCTGTCAGCTCTGGAGGGAGCGGTAGTTCCACACCGCGGGTCCTATGCCACGTCTGATTCCCTGGATCTGGGGAAGCTGGGAGGGGCCCTTACGGGAGAGCTGAGATTGGCCCTTAAGGTTTCCCCATGTGTGGAGAGGGAAGGCTAGCGAATTACACACCTGTAGCCACAGGTTTCAATGAAGTTATCTCCTCTGCTGCAGTCTGATGACGTCATTCTCTGCCCTGGTGGTATCTCTTGCAAATGGTAACAGTTTGTTTCCCTTTGCCGGGTGACCAATGCAACGGGTGGGTCCTTACTTTCTCTCCCAAGCCCCGTTTCAAACCTGTGGCCACTACCTATGAAGGCTCGGTAGGCATTTACCTCTGTAGGATCAGAAGGGCTGACCGGTTGTTTCAGCCGGATGGATTAGTGCTGAGTCACAGCTGTTTGTCTGCGGGAAGCAGGCGAACAGGAGCTTGAATTCAGCCGATCCGGGTTCAGTGTGTGTTCTGAGAGGCCCAGACTGTTCGCCCCAGATCCACATCAGCTCAGAATTGCCTAGTGATCCTGAGCAAATAGAATTTAGGTTGTTTACGACTCCCTATGCCCGCACAGCTGAAGAGGTCAGAGAATTGATCTCTCCGCGCCTGCCGCCATGTTGGAATCCATCTGTCTTCTTCTTGGCTGCAGTAAGCTACTCTTGTATATTCTAAGTTCATCTCTTTGGTGTCCCTTTCTGATGGAACTCAACAAAAAACCACGTAACAAGAGAAATTATCATGCAGCCTACAGCATATGTCTCACCAAATGTCAAAGATGGAGAAAGGAGCCAATATGGCAGTCATTGGTGACATGAGGCTACTGAGTATTTGAAATGTATCTAGTCTGAATTGAGGTGTGCTATGTGTTAAATAGACTATATAGATTCCAAAGAATTACTAGGAAAAACAAAATGAACATGAAATATCTTACTAACAATTATTTTTTTGCAAATTATGTTGGTAATCCTTTGGGTTAAATGAAAATATACTAAAATTAATTTCTCTATTTGTTTTTAAAAAAGAACAAAAGAAGTAAAGGAGAACAAGGTAACATTCTGTATCTTTACTATAGTACTATATATAATCATTTATATGTTGTCATTTTTTTATATTTGTGTTGTCAAAATTCATATAACTATAAAACTAAATAGGGCACGTTTTACTATATAGAAATGATATCTCAATAAACATGACTTTAAAAAGAAATCTAGTTCATGAAGTATTTTAATAGTATTGGGCACATACTAACCATCTGATAAATAATGGCTATTATTATGATTCATTAAAACAACCAGCATCAGACTGTTTCATAGTGGAGTAGGGATGGGGATCATGGGAGGAATAGATGAACTCTAGATAGGGCAAAGGGATGAGAGAGGAAAGGAGGGGGCATGGGGTTAGAAATGATGTTGGAATGAGGGGGTCATCATTATCCAAAACATATGTATAAAGACATGAATGGTGTGAAAATACTTTGTACACAACCAGAGATAAGAAAAAAAAGTGCTATATTTTTAAAAAGAAAGAGATAAAAGTCCTTCAATATACAGAAAGCAAAAATTGAGAGATTAAAGGAGAAATAGAAAATTCTACCATCTTTGTCAGAGATTTTAATACCCCTTATAGCACATGATAAAAACAATTAACAGAGAGTTCATAGTTGATCTAATTAATATTTATCAAATACTTTGATTTAATTGAAATTTAAAGAAACACCCAACATGATTTGTGCTAGTTGTTTGAAATTTCACATACTCAATTAGTTCTCAGTGAAAATAAAGCCAGAATACAATAGAGTATTATTTTCAAACCACTGAGGAAAAAAAATAAATAGCAATGTAGAATTTTTTGCAGAGTTGAAATCATCATTTAAGAGTGAGGGTAAAAAATGATATTCTCAAATATTCAGAGTATGAAAGCTTGTCATCCACAGACCTAAACTAAAAGTATTGTTAAAGTATGTATACAACCAAAATAAATAGAAAAACAGGGGATAATAAAGCATTAACTACTATAATAGCTAAATAAAAATAAGTCAGTGTGTTCTAAATGATAAAAATTTTCATATAATAATAGCCCCATTAAGGAAGAATGTTCAGTGTATACTTAAAGTATAATGATACCTTTGTCACATTTAGAAAAATTATGGAAAAACTAAATAATGGAAGCCCTCTTTTTTAAAGATTATAAATAAAATGTATCTTAATTTTTTGAATAACAAAATAAAAATATAATATCTAGCTTTTAATTGGCAAAATAGTGAACTTTATCAATATATCAGGAAGCAAGGGCGGTGACAAGAACTGCAGCCACAAAACAGAGAGTAGGGCTCAAATATATGAATACCCACCAAAAAAAGTGATATTCAAAGTACAGAAATTATTAATTGATTTTTCCCGATTCTAGCCTTGATTGATTCTAGCATATAATATGCTTTCACAAACATCTAATTAGAGCAAAGACAAATTAAAATGGTGAAAATAAAGGGAAAGAACTAAGACACAATCGAATGCTAATTTTGCAAAAAATTTTTGATGACAATATTAATATCAAGCAAAGTAAGATCAAAAGTCATTAACAAGATACAGAAGAACTCAATACAGGAACAAAAGGAGCAAACCCCTAAGAAGATAAAATATTCACTAACTATGCCCTCACTGCATGGGCATAAATACATAAAGCAAAAACCTTTAATTACTTTTATAAGACACATAATTCATTTTATTAGACACATTCCATTACTAACTGAAGAACTTATAATTAAAAGATCCCAGATAAATCAGTAAAATCCTGTTCTCTCTTTATGAAATGATGGTATTCATACTCTCTTACTAAAATTTCAATGTTTTTCTTTTTAACTACTATAAAGTTTAATAAACAGATGCATACCTAAATACATACACCTCTCTATATACATATTTGTATGTTTATACATATTGATACTAACAGAAGATGAGAGGAAAAGAAGAAAACGCAAAATAAAAAAAGAAGCTCTATTATAAAGTTCATGTATCATCAGGTATGAAAAAAGAGATGAATAAGAAGGAGAGGTAGATGTGGGTGGGGGGGCACAGAAGTCATGATGGAGATGGGGAAACAGAATAGAAAGAGCTATTCACAAAAAAAAGGGGATCCAAGGGCCTACAAATAGTAAACAAAAACATTTTCATTGGTAGCTTGTATTCTTTAAATCGTATAGTAAATAAGAACTAACATTCCTGACTATATTATAAACAGATTATCAACAAGTCTGGTTTTCTGATTATGTGTTTGTTTTGATACTGGGTATTGAACCCAAAGGCACTTTACCACTAAGCCACATCCCCAACCCTTTTTTGTTATTTTGAGACAGAGTCACTAATTGCTGAGGCTGACCTCAAATTTGTGATCCTCCTGACCCAGTCTCCAAAATCTCTAGGATTACAGTCATGCGGCCCCACATCCAGCTAGCATGTCTGTATTAACAGGCATGATCCTTGACCTTAACGTGTTTCCTGAAGTCTCTTTCTCTTTTTAAATATATGCAAACAAGGGAAATTTATTCCTCACAAATCTGGTGGCGGGAAGTCCAAGATCAAGGCCAACAGGATTGGTGTCTAGTGAAGGCTGCTCTCTCCTTCCAAGATGGCAGCTTGCTACATCCTCTGGAGTGGAGGAATACTCTAACCTCACATGGCAGAAGGGACAGAAGAACAAGAGAGTTGCCTTGAGCCCTTTTATAAGAGTGCTAATCTCATTCAACTCAGTTCCTCCAGGTACTAGCATAGGGCTAGGCATAAAATAGATATTCCGTACTCTATTACTCAATGGAATTTAGAAGGCATTGGAGTGCCTAAATGGATCTCAAATGAAAAAGAAAAACATGTCGTATGTTGTGAAGAATAGCAAACTTTTGTCTCACCACCCATCATACACTCAAATTAGTAGTGCTCAGCATAGAGGTAAAATGTGTGACACACACTTAAGCCAAAGTGTGCTACGCATATCCTTTGCTTCAGTGATGGGCACGTGCCCCAGTAAGAGATGATGAGATACGAGAAGGAATCCTGGAACAAAGTTTCTTGCCCTTTGACTTAATATTTGAAGACCAGACCACAAAGGAGATTAACAACTACTGACGATCCTGAGAAAAGTGTCCTCCTGGAGTCAAAGTTAACCAAGACAATGTGCACAAAAGCGATGAGAAAAGAGATCCCAGCTCTGGTGGCATTGGTTGAGCCTCTATATCTAGCTAGCCCACACCAGTATATCAGTCAGTTTTATTTGAAATCAGCTCATAGCAAAGAAGAAAAAAAGGAATCATATGGATTTTTCTACATATCACACTTCTTAATTTTCAATTTTCTTTGCTCTCACCAGATCTTATTAATATAACTCCTTTCTTCATTTATTTGCGAATCACTGCTGTCTTCTTTATTCTCTGTGAGTTTGCACTTCTATCCCTATCCAAATGTACGTGTGACTGCAGAATGTGAGTTGTCCTGAAACATAATCTCCTCAGGAAAGGATTCTGTCTCTTTTATTTCATACTCACAGAGCCTACATGGATAAATTTTGGAACATAGTAGGTAAACACCCTAATTATGGGGAGAGTGTGGTGTTGTGAAGAGAGCTGCAGAGAAAGCACATCTCCAAACTAGTCACTTTGTTTACATTACAGAACATCTTAGTATCTCAATATCTTCATAGGTAAAACAGGCATAATAATGCATTGTTTGTGACAGCTGTGAGAATCGAATCATGTTTGCAACAAATCTAAGTGATCCCTAGCTCACAGAAAGTTCTCAATAATAGTTCTTCAACCTCATCCCTAATAAACATTATATATGTGGATAAATCAAGTTAGAGATAATGAGAATGTGAAAGAGGACCACAGGTGCAAGCAAAAAAAGAACAAATTTAGGAAATAATGTAAATGCAAAAACAACAGATGTGGGCAAGGAACTAAATGGGGTGAAAAGTATAGAAAATTAAATTTAACCTAGAAGATTTGAAGAGATAGGGACACCAGTGATGATGTTTATCATGGAACATAAGCACAGATAATATTGATAGCTTGTTAAAAATAAATCCTATCCAAAATTCTAACAATGTAAATAACTGGCAGTAGCAATGATAAACTGTAATTTAACTGCTAAGAACTTTTTAGTTGTATTCTCCTTCTCTGTTAGAGGCCCCATCAGCCATTCTAGTAAGTAACTGCCCAAATTAATATAAATATCCAGCTCATCAATACACAATATAATAACACAGAGCATAGAAAAATATTTTTAAAATACTGAATACCCAAAGATGGAAATTACCTTAGCACTAGGAAGAAAACATTTTCTTACCAATTTCTTGAGGTCCCAGGCCTTCCTATAAAATTTCCACTGAATCCTTATGATGATGTTTGCTGATTGAAAATACAAAGAATAGATCTAACTCTCAAAGTGCAGTGGAGGGTGAAACATTTATTCAATGCATAGACGCTGCAGATCAATATGTGAAGTGTCTCAGCCCCTCATCTCCTTTTCATTTCTAGAAAAACAGTTACATTTATTACAACAATGTGTTCCACATAGAGGAGGCAATGCTAACAAAGGCCAAAGAGATCATTTGTAGATGAACTATATTCTTAACCATATCTTTCTGTTGTTGTTCTTTTTAGATATACATAACAGTAGAGTGTGCTTTGATATATTATACACACATGGAGTAAAACATTCTAATTAGGATCCCATTCTTATGATTTCACATGATATGGAGTTTACTGGTGGTGTATTCATGTGTAAACATAGAAGAGTTATGTCAGATTCATTCCAATGTCTTTTCTATTCACATCTCTTCTCCTTTCCCTTCACTCCCCTCTGTCTAATCCAATGAACTTCTATTCTCCCTGTCCTCTTATTGTGTGTTAGCATCCACATATTAGAGAAAACATTCAGCCTTTGGTTTTTTGGCTTTTTGGATCAGCTTATTCACCTAGCATGATAGTCTCCACTTCCATCCATTTACCATCAAATACCATAATTTCATTTTTCCTTATGGCTGAGTAATATTCCATTGAAATTTATATTCAATATATATAATATATAATATAATTATTATATATATTATATATAATAATTTATATATAAATTATATAATATATATGATATATATTATATATATATAAAACATATTCTTTTTCCATTCATCTGTTGAAGGATACCTAGTTTGGCTTCATAGTTTAGCTATTTGCTGCAGTCTGGCTGGGCAAAATAACCGGGAAGTGACAGGCAACTTGTGAAAATTGAAACATCGGGAGCCGATTTATTGTAGGACAGCAGAGGTATATATACATAACTGAATACACAGCCTGACTCAATTTAGCATCATTCAGTTACAGCAATCAGTCATTAAGGAATCCTCATCATCTTAATAATTATACACAGCTTAACTTAATTGACATAATCTAGACACAGCAGTCAGTCATTAAGGAATCTCCATCATCTTAATGGCTTTCTGGCATTACTTCTCAAACCACTCCTCCTGGCAAAGTGCCAGTCACCATCTTGACTTGTCTGTGGCCCTCAACAGCTATTGTGAATTGCGTTACGAAAAATATTGATGTGACTGTGTCACCGAAGCATGCTGATTTTAATTTTATCACTATAAACAATCATTTATCAAAGCCTTAGATATTTGCAGTCCCTCTAACTTAATATTTTGTTACTCAGAATTTATCTTCACAGTATGACCAAAAGGTAGACAAAGACTTTACCACAAAAATATCAATCAAGATTGGATTTCTAAGTGATGATTTATTTGTAATGTATACTCAGAAGTCATTAAGATAGGCTAGACATATGATTCATGAAAATATACAATATTTACAATATTTTTACAAAATCAAAACTGACAGTGAACATGTCATATTTTAAAATGAGAAAATGTAAATGTTTCTATAAAAACATTGTGATATTATACAATGATACGGTGGTGCCCTTAATACCTATTCATTATCATAGCACTGTTTGCTCATCCAAACAAAATATCAGGAATTTCTGTGTTCCTCTTCATGTCTTTTTCCTGACTCTCGAAAGGTTTCTCCATGGTTGTAAGGCTGTCTGCTCTTGATATTGACAGTGCACCTGCCTCTTTCATTTTAATTTCAAAGTCATGAGATTGAACAGCATTTCAGTGATCATCAAAACCAATCACCTTCTGAATGCTCAAGTCACATGACTGACAACCCTGCCAAGATAAACTTCCAGCTGAAACTGCTCATTCACTTATGACAGCTCACTTCTTCTGGCTGCCTATTGCTCCTCTAAGTTTTGCAAGTTTCTCATCTAGAATAAAACACATCCCTTTACAATGTTCAACTTTTGATTTTACTACTAACATTTGAGCCATTCAAATTTTAAATCTCTCTTCAGTTACAGTTCTTCAAATGTCTGAAAATAACTATCATGATGCCCAAAGTCTTCTCAGTTCTTTTATTTTTCATTCGTTCAATGAATGTATTGTTAAGCTCCTACTTCGTGCTGGCCTAGATACTGGGAATGAGGCAATAAATAAGACCAATAAGGTGCCTGCCTTAATCAAAACGTATATTTTGATGGGGAAGATAATGAACAAGAAAATAAATGAGCAAACAAGAATTATAGAATATTACCATTATATGAAGTATCAGGAAGAAACTAATTAAATCAGTTTTTATTTCAGAAAAGTACTAGGAGAGAGTGCATTTAACAGGTTTCCTATCTG
The DNA here is from genome assembly GCF_052094955.1 of Ictidomys tridecemlineatus. Taxonomy (NCBI): domain Eukaryota; kingdom Metazoa; phylum Chordata; class Mammalia; order Rodentia; family Sciuridae; genus Ictidomys; species Ictidomys tridecemlineatus. Next base: position 106,144,588 of record NC_135477.1, read on the forward strand.
GGAAGAAATGCCAAGAGAAAAGGCCTTTAGGCAAAAAAAAAAAAAAAAGAACAACAAGGAAATTCACTCTTAGAAAGACTGTCAAAGTGACTGAGTAACATTAAAGAATTCAATTGTGGTGGGTGAGGTGAGAAGTAGGAGTAGCACAGGCCAGAGATGAATCTGGGTGAGATGCAGCAGCAGATCATGCAGGGGGACTTGGTTAAAGGGTTCCATTTCTTTCTAAACCCAATGGCAAGTAGCAGGCAGGAAAAGGATAAAATATGAGGTACACTTTTATAAAGAACTCTGACTGCTTCTAAACATTACAAATTCCTGTAGCCCCTTCTCACAGGAATGATTGTTTTTTAAAAATCCTTCTCTAGTTTTTCTACATTCTCCTCCAGAGAGAATAAAAAAAAAAAAAAAGACAGCACGTAAAGTGTGATCTAATCATTTAGTGGAAGCCAAAATAATTATCTCTTACCTTGGATGTTCTTCATTTAATGCAGCTGAAGATTAAGATTTCCTTCAGGGTTTTTCAGGTTAGAAACCAAATAAAGAAGCTTGTTAGGAATGAACAACAACAACAAAGTAAATGAACTCTATTTGGGCACTTAAAGCAGTGATCTTTTAAAAATTTTTATTTATTCTTTTTATATTATATGTGACAGTAGAATGTATTTTGGCATATCCTACATACATGGAGTATAACTTCCCATTTTTGTAGTTGTATATGAGGTGGACTTACACTGGTTGTGTATTCACATATTAACATAGGAAAGTTGTGTCTGATTATTCTACTTTCTTTCTTCTACTGTCTTTCCCATTTCTATCCCCCCTCCTTTCCCTGCACTCCCCCTTGTCCAATTGTTCTACATCCAGTCCTCCCTCCCCACCTTCTGGTCTATTGTGAAGTCAATATCCACATATCAGGGAGAACATTCAACCTTTGGTTTTTTGGAGATTGGCTTATTTCACTTAGCATAATAGTCTCCAGTTCCATCTTTTTACCTACAAATGCCATCATTTCATTCTTCTCTATGGCTTAGTAATAGTCCATTGTGTGTATGTAACACATTTTCTTTACCCATTCATCTGTTGAAGGGCATCTAGGTTGGTTCCATAGCTTAATTATTATGAATTGAGCTGCTAAAAACATCGATGTGGCTGTATCACTATAGTATACTCATTTTAAATCCTTTGGGTATATGCCAAGCAGTGAGATAACTGGGTCTAATGGTGGTTCCATTTCAAGTTTTCTCAGGAATCTCCATACTGTAAAGCAGTGATTCTTAACCTTGTCTGCCTAACAGAAATACCAAGGGTAATTTAAAAAAAAAAAAAAAACACTAAAGTTTAGACAACATCCTAGAACAATTTAATCAAAAACTCAAGATCTTGAGGGTATTTTTATATGAAGACTCCCAGGTGATTTCGCAACACACCCAAGGCCAAAAAATCATGACAGAATGGCTAGACTTGTGCCTCCCTAATTTGAATGTACAGAGGATCATCAGAGCATCTTGTTAAAAAGCATATTGATATTTACTGGGGTAGGACCCAAGAATCTGAAATTCAAAATAGCTTCTAGGTGATAATTTTTTGGCTGGTTTAAGAACCATACTCTAAACAACAAGGAGGTTAGCCCAAAGTTTTCATAGCATGCAACAGAATCACCTGGAGGTCTTGTTAAAACATAAATTGTCGGATCCCACTTTCAGAGATTCTGATCTAGCAGATCTGGAGTGAGGCCTGAGAATTTGCATTTCTAACAAGTTCTTTGTTTGTTAGTCCAGAGGCCATATTTTGAAACACACTAGGGTGTCCAATGAGGAAGAAACACATGCATTGTAGTCTACTGTGTTAGTCAGCTTTTTGTCCCTGTGATCAAAATACTTGATAAGAACAACTCAGAGGAGGAAAAGTTTATTTAGGTTCCTAGTTTCAGAGATCTAAGTCCTTAGTCCACTGACTCCATTGCTCTGGGCCAGAGGTGAGGCAGGACATCATGGTGGAAGGACCTGGCCAAGTAAAGCTGCTCAGCTCATGACAACTAAGAAGCACAGAGAGAAAAAGGGGTCAGGGACAGGCCATGCCCTGAGTGAGACTTCTTCCACCCATTCTCTACCTGCCTATGGTTACTACCCAGAAGTTTATTCAAATCATAATCTGTCAAATGGATTAATTCCCTGATGTGGTTACGGGTCACCTGTGAATATTCCTGCATTGCCTAAGACCTGGACTTTCTGGGAGATTGGCTTTAGAGTCAAAACCTAACAACTCCCAGGTTTAGATCAGAGATTTACAATTTTTCCTCTCATTACCCAGAAGGCCTTTCATCTCTTCTCATTACCCTATGAATTTCATCCAGGCACAATGTTGTATATTCTCCACAAGAAAATGCTATTGCTAAAAGGCATTTCATCTGGGGAAGGAGAAATATGACAATGACAGGGCAGAAGACGTGCTTTGGGTGAGAAGAGGAAAATGGATGTGAAACACAAGAGCTAGCTCTGTTATGTCTTATCACTAAGAGAAGCGTATGCTAAGTTCTGAGTTATCTCTCAAATATTTTAGCTACAGCCACCACCAGTTATCTTACTTAGTAAAAAACTTTAATGTTCTGAATTCTTTTCTTCCCATTGTGTGTCTGCCTATTTGCTTTCTTGTTTGCTTTGTTCCAAGGCATCTTTGTGTCTCTTTCTTGCACAAGAAAGTTTGCATAATGCAAACTGATAAAAATACATACTGCTAAAGTGTGGATAATTGAGTACCATAAATGGAAAATAAAGTGAATTATTCTTCTAGCACCAAGCATTTTTCAATATGCATTTTCTAACTAATATTTTGCCCTCAGGTTCATCTACGTATAAAAAGGAGATAATAAATAGACATATATTTTGTGTTTTATGTTTCTGGTGTGACATCACCCTTTTCCTTTTCCTGTGTATTATTCCAAGACACTTATTTAAATTATCTTATTAATAAAATAAGTGTAAAGGTAAGGGTCTGAGCATAGTTCAGTGATAGAGTGTATGTCCAGCATGCACAAATCTCTGGATTCAATTCCTAGTTCTAAAAGTAAAATAAAGTATGTTTAAAATAATGAATGGGGAAGTCTCCGTTTTCCCTATATAAATACTTATTTTTTTATTAGAGCTTTACAGTTCTGCACAGTAGTTGGGTTCATCCCGACAAACTCGTACATGCATAGAATTCACTTTTAGTTCCTTTCCCTCCCCATTTTCCCTCCCCTCCGCCAATATTTTTGTTGTTGTTGTTTGGTTTTCCTTTTATGGTACTAGGGATTGACCCCAGAAACACTTCACCACTGAGCCACATCCCCAGCCCTTTTTATTTTTTGAGACAAGGTCTCTCTAGTTACTTAGGATCTCGCTGCCTTCCTGAGATTAGTCTCAAACTTGCAATCCTCCTGCCTCAGCCTCCTGAATTGCTAGAATTAAAGGTGTCCACTACCATGCCTAGCTTTTAAATACTTATTTAATCAATAAATAATTAGGTTTTTACTCAAGTACAGACCTTCAAAATAATCTCTAATTAGCTGCCCATAGATATTAAAAACTTTTATTAATCAGTTAAGAGTTAATATAGTTATGACATAATAATAAAAAATTGAAACAATAATAGCATAGTTCATTTCAAAATAGCCTGGACTCAAATGACTCTAACTTATTGTATGAAGATGATGACTTCATACTCGTCAAATCAGAGACTGCAGGGTGGATGACTGAAAAGCCCCTAAGCTTCTATCAATTATCTGTTATTCTAATAATGAAGGGCATTAATAAAAGGTACATTAAGACAACATACAAGAGTTCATTCTCCTATTTTATTTAAAATATATCACCATTTTTCAACCCTCTTATTAGGAATATCCTCTGAAGGATAACCAAAAAAAAAAAAAATGAGAGAGAAACATCCCTTCAAGTCACATTTTGTTATTTTTAAGAAAATGGAAGCAAAAGATGGAGTTCAAGACCTACTTATGATAAATTTATTCTAGCAGAAACCCAAACAAAAACTGAAAGTTACACATTCAAAAAAAGATTTGAGCCAGGCATGGTGGTGCATGTCTATGGGCTGTGATGGGAGGATCACAAGTTCAAAGCCAGCATCAGCAATTTAGTGAGGCCCTAAACAACTTAGCAAGACACTGTCTCAAAATAAAAAAAAATAAAAAATGAAAAAGGACTGGGAATATGACTCAGTGGTTAAGTGCCTCTTGGATCAATCTCCAAGACCAAAATAACCAAAAAATATTTGATTAACATCTTGCTTTGTATCAGTCTTGATGGTGAAAAGAATCAGGAAATTAACATAAAATGCCTTGCAAAGAACCATAGAGAAACTAAGGAGTACACCAAGACTGATAAATGTTAGAAAGGTAATTTGGGGACGGTGAGTTCAGTGATATATCGGTTTTGTGGTTTTGTGATTGTCTTACTTACTAGGACAAACCTGTGTTGACAACTGCAGGAATCATGGCTGGAAATGCATTCCCAAGGTCACCAGGTTTTAACTATCGCAGGTACACAGAGTCTGATTTGTTTGTTGGTTTCTAATTGAGTTTGTCTTTGAAGATAACCTTTGGAACAATTAAAAGTTTGGCAGCTGGGAAGGCAAAATAACCAAAGATAACTACATCCGAAATACATGTATGTTGTAATTATTATCAAAGCCAATATTAAATATTCGTAATTTATTCTGTCTTCAATCCTTCAAATGGAAAAAACTAAAACTAAGTTTTTGGTGAGATGACATTGCCTCAAGAGAACACTGCATTTGGCAGAAAATCAAACCTAGAAAGTAATTTTAAATGTAAATATCCTGAATGGGAAAAAATGCTGTTTAGAGTCCATAAAGGTCATTTAGAAGCCAGGATCATTCAACTCAAAACTTTTTATTAAAATATGTTAACACCAGTTGAATTTATAAATGATTAGGAGAGTTATAGAGCTTTTTAAAATCAGGGTCAAAACAGAATATGAACCTGAGAACTTGAAGAAACGGGTTTAAACCAGTACAAAATGGATCATTCAAAAGAGGACAAATGTAAAGTGGTTCACATGGAAAATGTACTATGGAACACTAACAAGAACAGAACACCAAAAAGCATGAGAAAAATGAAAGACATCAATGATGCATTACTAATACAAAAATGTTGAAATACATTTATTCTTCATTAGACATTGTATTTAACACAATTGAGTGAATTTAATTTGCATTACTTTGATTTATTACCAAGTGAAATTTGAAGCTCACCCAGGCCTTTTGATGTTATGGAAGAGTCAGATAAATTACATCACTCAGGAGCAAATAGAAGAATCAGTCAAAGGTTAAGAAAGAAATGGTTTAATACAAAAATTATAGAAATCTGTTAGCCCAGAAAAAAAAGACTGACAAAGGAGAAATAATAGAACTCTTGAATGACATATAAATGGAAGGTAGTAAAAGGTACAATCGTTGAGAGATTTTTATTTTTTGTTGAAGTCAAAGACAAGGATTTGAATCCTACATCCTCAACTTCCCACTGTCCCTAAAAAATAAGAACATAATTTGGTCAGTTACCTTAACTCTCTAAATTTCGTGATTTGTAGAATACAGAAAATGATGGCATCTAGGATTGTAGAACTATTGTGAGAATTAAATGAGATAATACATTTAATGAAAAGTTGACATTGGTTTCTTGATCTCATTTCCTCCACTAATTAAGAGAATTTAGTTAAAATGATGCTTCTCTAAATCCAAGAAAAGGTAATGCTAGTATAGATCACAACTGGGAATTACTATAAAACCAAGTCATCTCTTCCCCTCAAATAAAGGAAATGGTCCAATTCAGATTTGCAAACCTACAAAATGAAGCCCGTTCAAAATATGATATTACATTTTGCCAGTGCCTTTTGTCCTTGTAGTACAGCTTAACCTTACAATTTTTATCATTTTTGTGTTAAATTTGACCTCAAATATTTTTAACTCAACATGTGCTTTCCTATGTAAAACCTCTATATCCTCACTGTTTCTCATTCCACATATATATTATTTGCTATTACATTTTTTGCTGTCTTTCTCTTAGCACTGTTTCTTATCACTTTTCTGACCACTTTGATCAAAGTTTGGCTGTCAAGAATGTCATATGAAATATGAGGCACTCTCTGAGGGGTGTTAGGAGGACTTTGGGAAAAATCTAAACCAAGAACTTATAATCTTTAACCAAATACACCATTTCGTATGTTTTGCTATACACAATCAGAGAAAAGGTTTTTGTGTCTCTTGGGAGCTTTCTTCTTAAAAAAAAAAAAATGCATGGCTTTTCCAATCTACTGGACACCTAAGTGCCTAAAAAGGAAAGAGCTTATGACTTTTATGGATAGGAGTGAATGTAAAAGGAGCCATGGCAAGGACATAGCTGTCTCTAATTATTCCCAAATCCTGCCACTGAAAAAAATGGATATCTGGTGTGTCAGATGAAGGCTCCAGGTGTGCTGAAATAGATCATTTAGTAATATGAAGCCTCTTTAAACTGAATCTGTAAAACCAAAAAGTAACAGTTCATGGATTTTTACCTGCCCACTAAAATAAAATAAACTTGATTAATTTATATGCTATGTCAGAGCAAACATCTTGATAACAAGCAAGCATATATTTACGGAATTTTCAGCAGGAAATTGAACAGGAATCTTTTGTTGTTGTTGTTGTTCTTCTTCTTCTTTTTGGATATATACAATAGAATGTGTTTTGATGTATCCTACATACATGAGTATAACTTCCCATTCTTGTGGTTGTATATGATGTGGAGTTAACACTGGTCATGTATTCATATATGAACCCAGGAAAGCTATATACAGTTTATTCCACTATCTTTCCCATTCCCATTCTCCCTCCCTTTCCCCCAGTCCCCTTGTTCATTTCTATGAACCTCTACTCCTCCCACACCCCCACCCCCTGCCTATCGTGAGTCAACATCCAAATATCAGAGAGAGCATTCAGCCTTTGATTTGGGAGGATTGACTTATCTTATTTAGCATGATAGTCTCCGGTTTCATTCATTTACCAGCAAATGCCATCATTTCATTTTTCTATATGGCTGAGTAATATTCCATTGATATATGTACCACAATTTCTTTATCCATTCACCTACTGAAGAACATCTAGATTTGTTCCACAGCTTAGTTATTGTAAATTGAGCTGCTATGAACATTGATGTGGCCATGTCACTATAGTATGCTGGTTTAAGTCCTTTGGGTATAAGCCAAGCAGTGGGAAAACTGGGGCAAATGGTGGTTCCATTCCAAGTTTTCTCAGAATCTCCATATTGCTTTCCGGAACGGTTGTACCAATTTGCAGTCCCACCAGCAATGTGTGAATGTATCTTTTTCCCCACATCCTTGCCAACATTTATTGTTACTAGTATTCTTGATACTATTTATTTGGACTGCTTTCCAAATAAATTTCATAACTGTGTTTTCTATTTCTATGAAAAAGATCATTGGAACCATTCTGACTTGAGTAAGATGTAATCTCAGTATAGTTTTAATTTGCATTTTTCTGATTGCTAGTGATGTTGAAATTTTTTTCATATATTTGTTAACCAGTTGTATTTCTTCTTTTGTGAATTGTCTGTTCAGTTTGTTTGCCCATTGATTGAATGGGTTATTTGTGGGGTTTTTTTTGGGGGGAGGGTGTTAAGTTTTTGAGTTCTTTATATATCCTGGAGATTAATGCTCTGAGGTTCAGGTGGCAAAGATTTTCTCCCATTCTGTAAGCTCTCTCTTAATAGTTTCCTTTACTGTGAAGAACCTTTTTAGTTTAATACAATCCCATTCATTGATTCTTGATTTTACTTATTGTGCTTCAGAAGTCTTGTTGAGGAGTTCGGTTCCTAAGCTGACATGATAAAAATTTGGGCCTGCTTTTTCTTCTATTGGGTATAGGGTCTCTGTTCTGGTGCCTAAGCCCTTGATCCACTTTGAGTTGAGTTTTGTGCAGGGTGAGAGATAGGGGTTTAATTGCATTTTGCTACATATGGATTTTCAGTTTCCCCAGCACCATTTGTGGGAGAGGCTCTCTTTTCTTCAATGTATGTTTTTGGCACCTTTGTCTATTATGAGATAACTGTATTTATGTGGGTTTGTCTCTGTGTTTTCTATTCTATACCATTGGTCTTCATGTTTGTTTTGTTGCCAATACCATGCCATTTTTGTTACTATAATTCTATAGTATAGTTTAAGTTCTGGTATTGTGATGCTTCCTGCTTCACTTTTCTTGCCAAGGACTGCTTTCCAAATAAATTTCATAACTGTATTTTCTATTTCTATGAAAATGATCATTGGAACCTTAAAAGGAATTTCATTAAATCTGTATATTTTTGGCATTATGGCCATTTGACAATATTAATCTTGCCTATCCAAGAACATGAGAGATCTTTCCATCTTTCAAGGTCTTCTTCAAATACTTTCTGTAGTGTTGGAACAGGAATCTTACACCTTGTAAGTTCAAAACAAAACCCTTGCTTTTCATTGGACAATTTTTAACTTTATCTGGGCTCTGTGTTTCCACACCTTTGCTTTCAAGAAATGACTAACCACAAAAGACCATAATACTCTTGAGTATTCCAAGATAACCTATCACTGCCATCCTCAAAGATCCAGTTAAGGGCCTTCTCCGTCTTTCTTACCCACTTTCAGAAAATGACAAGATGACTCCCTTTATGTCTTCCTGTCCCTCATGTCCCTTTCCTTATCTTTGAGCTCATCTTCATTAATGAATTTCCTCTCCGTTGCAACAAACAGAGTAAAGCTGTCTCTTTAATCACCTGGTATATTCTGCTTTCACACACCAACACTTACATCAACTCCTATCTTAGTTGATGGATCCACCTTGATGGTGTCTCAGGCCCAAAGCCTTGGTAATCATCCTAGACTTCTCTTTTTCTCAAGTATTCCCATCCAATTTACCAAGAATTCCTTTTTGCTATAATTTCAAAATGCATCCAGAATCCAACCACTTCTAATTCTTATTTAGCCACCATGGTCTTAGTCACCATATTTATTGTATGAGTGATAGAAAAAAATTCCCATTGGACTCAGTTTCTGCCCTTGCCTGGCTGTATATTCTATTCTCAACAAAATAAGATGAGTCATCTCCTAAAATTTTCTCAAGTTTACCACTTCAGTCAGACTTCTCAAAAAGAACTAGAACTTGTCCACAGTCTGGCTCCCACATGACTTCTGGAGCTCATCACCTACCACTCCTCCCTTGCTCACTCCTATCTGACAAAACTCTTTTTTGTCTTTCTATGCTAGACATGACCCCACCATAGAATCTTTGCACTGGCTATTTTCTCTGCCTCAAATTTCCTTCCTTCAGAAAACTATGGGAGTCACTTCACAACACTTCCAAGTGTTTACTCAAATGTCAATTTCTCAACGAAGCCCACCATGACCACTCTTTAAAAATTACATATATACAGATGCTGATCCATAATGGGGAGGGGGCATGGGAAAAATGGAGAAACTTTGGGCAAAGGGGAGGGAGAGATGGGGAGAAGACTTGGGGGCAGGATACACTGTGGAATGAGATGGACATCATTGCCCTAGGTACATGTATAACTGCACATATGGTGTGATGCGATGCTACATCATGTACAACCAGAAAAATGAAAAGTTATACTGCAATTGTGTACAATGAATCAAAATGCATTCTGCTCTCATATATGCCTAATTAAAATAAATAAATAAATTTTAAAACTAAGAAATTATACATATACACCCTACATACCGTTATTTTTTTAAAATATTTTTAGTTGTAGATGGACACAATACCTTTATTTTATTTGTTTATTTCTTATATTTTTTTAATGTGGTGCCAGAGATCCAACCCAGTGCCTCACACATACTAAGCAAGCATTGTACCACTGAGCCACAATGCCAGCCCCATGTTTTATTTATTTTTAACAGAGTACTTTATGTCCTTTATTATAGAACTTCCTTAGATCTGTGATTATTGTTTATCTTCCCTGTATGAGGGAGAAGGAATTTTACATTTTATTCATTGTTACTAATCTTAGTTTCTCTTTTCTCTTTCATGTATCCCTGGTTCCTAGAAGTTTCTGGCTCATAGGACTGATTACCCAAATAACTATCTATCTGGCTAATAGAATGAATGAATAAATGGATATAACAAACTAACTATCATTTAAAGTAGTAAGTGCTAAAGCTGTGCACTAATGCCCTGGATTATTTTCCATTACGGATTCTATTGAACTTTTCCCATACCATTACTCCCAGTTGTCTTTCCAAGGTTTGAATGTGACAGGAAACCATTAGTATTGTATAGTACCACTAGTATTGTATAGTATTGTATAGTACCAATCATCATTGTCATGATGATTCTAATTATGAACTCATCAGAAACTCGAGATTTATAACAGTAGTACCAAACCCAATATCAGAGAGTAGGCATTGACTCAGGCCAAGAATGTTCATTCAAGTCTTGGCAAGTGCTATATAAAATGTGAAATGAAGATTTAGGAGACTCTAGCTCTCCATATTATAAAGGAAAAATTCTGAATTGGTTTAAAAGAATACCAGGTTTGGGCTGAGGATATGGCTCAAGCGGTAGCACGCTCGCCTGGCATGCGTGCGGCCCGGGTTCAATCCTCAGCACCACATACCAACAAAGATGTTGTGTCCGCCGAGAACTAAAAAATAAAATATTAAAAAAAAAAGTTAAAAAAAAAGAATACCAGGTTTAATTTAAAATTTTCTAAAAACAATTCTTAACAGGTTTCTCTCATATAGCTCATTTTTAATTCTCCTATTCATTCATTTATTTTATTTGCCATTGTACAAACCATTTGTGATTAATCTCTGTGCATTCTAACATCAGAACAATCCAGGGTATAATTTGAAAAAATCAAGTCTAATGGAAATAATTGGACTTACAAATTGTATGTTTTTGAGCTTTTTTCTTTTTTTTAAGAATTTTTGTGACAAAATCATTTAAAGTGATACCTACATTCTAAACAAATTTTTAAGCATACAAGACTGTTTTATTAACTAGAGGTACATGTTGTATTGCATATTTTTCGAATTAATTCATCTTACTCAAATAAAATATCATTCCCATTGATTAGCAACTCTCTTTGTCTTTTTCCCTAGGCTCTGGAATTCACCACTCCATTCATAGATTCTATGAATTTTACTGTTTTATTAGACACTTCATTTAAGAGGAATCATACTGTATTTGTCCTTCTGTGATGGGCTTATTTCATTTTAAAATAATGCCCTTAAGGCTCACCCACATTGTTAGATATTGCAAAATTTTCTTCTTTTTAAGGATAAATAATGTTAGTGTGTGTATGTGTATAAATATACATATGTTCTTTATCTGTTCACCCATCCATGGACATTTAGATTGTTTCATCATTTGGCTATTGTGAATACTGTTGCAATGAAACATGGGAGTATAGTATCTCTTCAAGATTCCAACTTCAATTCTTTGGAATAAAAATCTAGTATTCCTGGATCATATGGTACTTCAGTTTTTAATTTATTTAGGAATCTCCATACTATTTTCCATACCAACTGTCCACCAACAGGGAACAGGGTACCAATTTTTCCATATCCTAGCCAACATTTGCTGCTTTTCTTTTTTCTTTTGGTCAACAGCCATTCTGACAGGCATAGAGCTATCTTATTGTGATTTTGATTAGCATTTCCCTGCTTATTAAGGACATTAAGCCTATTTTCATATACATGTTACCCATTTGTGTATTTTCTCTGGAGAAATTTCTATTTATGTGTTTTGATCATTTTAAAATCAGCCTATTTAGGTTTTTTTTACTATTCAGTTATAGAAGTTCTTTATATATTTTGAAAATTAACCTCTTGACAGGTATATGGTTTGCAAATATATTCTACAATTCTGTAGGTTGCTTTTTTACTCTGTTTTTTTCCTTTGCTGTCCAGAAGCTTTTTTACTTTGACATAGTCCCAGTTGTTTATTTTTGCTTTTGATGTATAGCTATGAAATTATTACTAAGAAAGCCCCAATGTCATGGGGCTTTCTCCAGTATTTTCTTTTAGTGATTTTTGTAGTTTCAGATCCTATATTTAGGTCTTTAATTCATTTGAGTTGGTTTTTGTGCACAGTGTGAGACAGGAATACAAATTCATTCTTTGCATAAGGATATCCCATTTTCTGAACACTTTTGTTAAAAGAGACTATCCTTTCCCCAAGAGTATTCTTGAACTTCTTGTCAAAGATTAGCAGATCCGGTAGTTCTGAATTTATTTATAGACTTTTATTCCATTCCATTATGTCTTTCTTTAAGACAGCTATTACATCATCTATTCCATAACATCTGTCTTTAATCCAGTACCATACTGTTTCGAATATTCTATCTTTGTAATAAATTTTCTATATATTCATTATATCATATATCACATATTTATTTATATTTACTTATTGTAATATGTTGAGCAAGTTTCTAAATCTTTCAAACTAAATTTTCTCATCTATAAATGAGAACAATCATCTGTGTTTCAGAGACAGGTTTGTGGGGGTTCATGCTATTAGTTCCTCCAGAGGATAAACTCTAGACAGAACTCCTAATAGTAACTAAGTAAATGATACTTCCATTCCTTATTTCCCTGAGGTTTGGGAACAACCAAGAAATCTTCTGCATTCAAAGCTCAATTGGAAATCACAGAACTACCTGTCTTAGATTGCTAAAAATTCTTCTGGTATGGAAGAAATTTCTGCCACAGTTTTTGTCTTTTCCTTTAACACTCCAAAGTTGTTTCCACACCAAGACTTTAACCTCTTTCTGGAATCCCTTCTTGTGTTTTATTCCATAAATATAATGTATTCAAATATTAGTGTGGTTCTTAATGTAAATGATGGCTCCTTCTCACCTCTGGTTACTCTCTGACATGACTCTTTGTTCCATAAACTCCATACCATTACTGAAGTTACTTTTGCTTATTAACTTATTAACCTGTTTATTTTCCCACAACCAGAATGCACATTCACAAAAACTTTATTTCAATTGTTTACAGCAGCATACCCAAGACTTAAAAGATTGTCGGATTCATTAGTGATCACTCAAAAAATTTTGTTTAATGAAAGAAGTAAAGGATTTCTATTTGAGCATGAATGTGTATCAGATTCTCTCTTTCATAGGAAACAAGAATAAAGGATGTTGATTGCCTACCAGGAGAGGTGGGAGCATGCATCCCCATGCCCTGTGCCAGCCTCCTGCCTCCCACCCTCAAGAGACAGGGAAACGGAAAATTCATGTATTTCACCATAGATGCCTACACTAGTCATGCATTCCTCACATTCTTCACTGATGGACAGTTCCAACTGGGACAGCTGAAGAGCATATTAACAACCCAATAGCAAGATCACAGGCCTCTGAGAATCCCTTCCTACTCCAAAACTAGTTGCTTTGGAAATAAGCCCCACTTCTGAATTCAGACAGATTTGTTTCATGTAAACTTCTGATGAACATGCATTGTATTCATCTAAGGTTGATTCTCAGGCTTCAGTGTAACCTTACTTCTTGCACAAATGTTAGCTAAGTCTCCTTATGTGACTTGAACAATTTGAAATGATGGGCTGAAGAAATATAGAAGAAGACAAAAAATATTAAATATTTTTGTATGGATAATAATTTGAATACTGATTTCTTTGACCTTATTATTGTTTTAACTTATTGAGTTATAATGTGTCTCCTTAGAAATTGGAGAAGGTACAATTGTATTTCATCTACATATTAAAATATATTAAGTTTTTTTTTCTCAATTTAAACCCTTAATTAGTAGTATTGATTGTCAGAGGATATTTAATTTACCATTTGTCTTAGATTTCACCACACTTTAGGTGTTGTAGCATATTCTTTTTTTTTTCTTCATGTTTTCATAATGTTATTGCCATTGTGGATGCAGATGAATGTGGGGATAGAGATTTTATTTTTCCTCAAAGAAACCCTGTATTATGACTATAGGTCTAAATTGGTTCATATATGGGACCTTCACTATTATTTACCTCTAAGAAGCTTCTTTATCAACTTCTTAAAGTCCATTTTTGTAAACAAAATATAATGTAAAAGTATAAATATCTTAAAAATATACATTTTGCCTGTTAAGACTTACATTATAAGATCTAAAATAAGAATGGGCATTTGTATATGTAATGACTGCAACTGTAATCCACAAATACAATAGAGAAAAGGTCAGCCTCTGCTGTTTCATGTTATAATATTTTACACTGAATGAAATATGAAAAATGACATATGAAAAAAGACTTTCTAATAGTGAGAATAGTGAGTGGGGGGGGGGGAAACTTTCCCAGTGCTTCAAGGAGATTGTTGTCAAGATTCTTTTTTACTCATGTATTGCTTTATGAATATTGACTTTACTAACATTATATGCATTCATTTATGTATTTTATCATGTGCCTATGTATAAAATATTCATGTCAAGGTTTTTTAGAAATGCAGGATTTCTCTTGAAAATCAGGCTTTTTATTGCTGATAGTACACAGTTCTAAAGGGTATATTCTCATTCCTTCTCTCCACCACCACTCCTGTCTTGCTAGGTATTAGATCCAGGTGTGCTACGCATGTACCATAACTCCGAGCTATACTCCCAGTTACTCTTTTAATTGTTTTTGTTCTTTGACTTATTTGTCCAGAGATTTCATTTTTAACAGTCACAGTACCAGAACTCCTTGCCTTAACCATCTTAGGTGATGATTTAAGACAGTCATCTTGTATCCTTATAGAGCGGGGAGAAAAGTAAAGCATAATCTCACCCTTAAAAAGTAGAATTCTTATATCCTTAGTCTTTTCATTCAGTTTAAACATTAATCCTACAAAACAAAAAAGAATTTGATAAATTTAAATAAGATCTAACTAAATAAAATATATTTATTAAATCATATTTAAAGTGTCATTTTATTCTAGTATTATTTTATGAATATTCTGTTTCTTACCAACCATATTATTAGAACTATTAAAATTTAGAAAGTGTAACTGACTAGCAAGAATGATTCTTAATCACTATGAGTAAATAAATAAATTATTAAGTTGAGTATCAATCTGAAATTGATTTAGAGAAGAATTTTAATACAATATGCAAGAAAGGCAAAACAAAAAGACTAGAAAATGGATCCAGTTTATTTATTTATTTATTTTGTTTGTTTGTTTTTGGCACCAGGGATTAAACCCAGGGTGCTTAATCACTGAGCAACATCCCAGTCCTTTGTTTGTATATATTTTATTTTGAGTCAGGGTTTCTATAAGTTAGTTAGGGCCTCACTAAGTTGCTGAGGCTGACTTTGAACTTGTGATCCTCATGCTTCAGCCTCCCAAGCTGCTGGGATTCCAGATGTGTGCTATCACACCCGGCCCTCTGTATGTTTCTTGTTAATTGAGATGACCCCCACAATTTGCAGAAGAAAAAACTCAGAAACATGAAAAGTAAGCAAGCCATGACCTTGACAACTGTAGAGCTGAAAGTGTACATTACCTGAATTTGTTCAAAGGTCAAGTGCTATCACCTTTACATAGACATTCAAAACACAGTGCATATAAACTGTATCAGCAGAAAGTTTCTTTACAGTCTATACAAAAATTTTGTAAATTTAACTAAAGAGTGAGATTTGCTTTATTTGGGTTGGTGTGGAAAAAGAAAGAAAGACCAAGGAAGATTGGGGAGGAAATATTGTAAAGGATTGAGCAAGATAAAAAATTGGGGAGAAAAAAAAACAAGCTATGTCTTTTTACTAAAGGGACATCCAAGGTCTATTTAGATGTATGAATGATTCAACATATTTGAATAGAGCATTATGAATGTTGAGATTGACACAAATGAAAACAATGGACTATGGTACAAAATGGTGACTATAGTTAACAACAATGTATTATATTCTTGAAAATAATCAAGAGAGTGCGTATTAAGTATTCTCACAAGAAAAAAATGATAAATGTATCAGGTAATGCATCGATTAATTTAGCCCAATTTAATTATTCTAGATATATGAATATTTCAAAGTATCATATCACTATAAATATATACAATTTTTATTTGCTGTTTTAAAACATTTTTAAATAAAAGCAACAGAATCTACCAAGCTCCAATTTTTTAGCCACTATTATTAAAAGAAACTTTTTTCCCCACTGAAAAGGTACTGAAAAACAAAGTAATAAAAAGGAAATGAAAATGTTAATTACCTTGATTTGATCAGTACATACTAAATACATGTGTTGAAATATCACACTGTACCCCATAAGAATGTACAATTATTAGCATTAATCAAAGAATTTTTTAAATGTATAAGGAGATGGACATGTTAGCTACCATGATTTGATCACTAATACTGTGTTTATGTGTCAAATTATCACATTCTACCTCATAAAATTCTACAGTTAAAAACAATTATCTTTAATGAATAAACTTGCACATGTGCATTGCTAATGAAAGATAAGCAATTCTGAAATTTTGTTGTTGAAATTAAAAGAGCAAAAGATTTATACTTTAAAAAATAATACTTCATTATGAAATTTCACCCTTTTTTGCCTTGGTTTTAGAGAAGATTCTACAAAATAAGTCATGTTTGACCAGAGAACAAAGGCTCAAGGTTCCAAAGTGGATAATGAATTAGGTATTATAAAACTAAGGAAAAATTAAACATATGATTTCATGAATGCATTTAGATGACAACCGACGAGTTAGCATCCAGGTTCCGGTGAACAATGCTTAGGAAATGGGTGGGCGGGAAAGAGATTCTGACAACTTGTGCTTGTTATTCACGTACTCTGCAAAGCTTAGGGGAGCAGTGAAGGACTGGGACTGCATTAGAAATCATTCTCTGTACTGGTTCTCTGGGCTCGCTTTGAACTCTTTTTCATCATTATTTTATGCCGCGTCTTGTCTTTGTGTTGGTAGAGGGGAAAGGAAAAACACAGGAGACTAGCCTTTAGTTTCTAAATCAAAGCTCTGCTTGGCTGATTACTGGAGTGGCTTTTCAAAGGCAAAGCAAGTGGGGACATTAAAATTCCTTGTTTCTGTGGACCAGGAGCTGAATTATTTCTTAAATTTTTTTTTTAAAAAAGCATATTTCAATACATCTTACATTTACCTTGAAACATTCTCTGCATTTGTTTTTCAATTTGATTGGCACTTGGAGGAGATAAAGCAAGATAGGAAAACGCAAAAGTGAACCTGCAGAGGGTAGGAAGACGAGTCTCCTTCCATGGAATTTCCCCCATGGCCCCTTTACATTTTTTTTTATTTTTAAATATCTCTTAGTTGTTACTGGACCTTTATTTTTATTTATATGTGGTGTTGAGAATGGAACCCAGCGCCTCGCACACATGTGAGGCAAGTGCTCTACCACTGAGCCACAACTCTAGCCCCCATACCCCCGCGCCTTTACACTCTTTGACCTCAAGGTTCAAAGACGTTAGTTTTACCAGTTGCCCAAGTCCCAGACCCAGAAAACAAGAACTAGACCCTTCTTTGGGATCCCCACTCCCTCCCTCTTTACACTGCCCTATGCTGCCTCTAGAGTTAAATGGAGAAACTTTAGGCAAGAAAGGCTGGAGAGGATCAGTTAAGCGTCTAAGATGCTTGAACATTTGCCTTGACTTGAGAAAAGAGCACGCTAGTTCTAGGCATTGAACGCGCTGAATAGCTGCAGCTGAATATCTCAGAGGCTTGATTTTCAACTTCGAAAGATTCGCCTACGGAGGAAAGTAAATCGCTTTCTGTACGCCCTCCACACCTTCCGCGCTGATCAAAGAGGCTGTCGTCCCTCAAACATTTCGTGGGCTTGTTCCTTGTAACATTCTCTTCGCCTTGTTCTTAGAGGGTTCTTTCGGACCTTTCTCCTCTGGTTATTTCCACTTCTTGATCCTAGGTTCTTCTTTAATTGTAAACTGAAGTCGCCTTGGCTCCGCAGGTGAACAGGACAGATCGCTGGATTCCTTATTTTGACAAAAGTCCAGAGAACCACTCCTGCCACCCAACCACCCCCATATTTAGACACACTAGCGAGACCTTCCAAGGATCGTTTGTGGAGAGGAAGGGGTGCTTTCTGTGGCCCTGGAGAACGGCTAGAGAAAGCGCGCGGAGGCTGTAGGCAGGGGAACCCTATCTGCTGCCTGTGGGGAGGCGCCTAGTGGGAACAGCCCGCTCGCACCCGCTACTGCCCTGCTGCGGCGACGACTGGCACCATTACCCACCCGGAATCCGGTTGGTGCTGCGGGTGGGCAAAGACAGCGCAGCCGGCATGGAGGGCGGCGCAGAGGGTGGCGCTGGCGGCGTGAAAGGCGTCTTTGTGCAAGACCCCGCAAGGGGCGAGGGGAGAGGAGAGAGCTGAGGTGGGAGCTAGAGGAGGGTGTCTGGGTTGTCCCTACACTCCCACCCGACAATCCCATTAGAACAATCAGGGTAGCTCCAGCAGGGGGCGGAGTGGCGCGAGAGGTTGCCCAGAGTGGGGGCTCTGTCAGGCTCTCTTTGAGGCAGGACTGGGAAGAAAGCAGTTTGGAGGAAGTTGGGGCATGGGGAGGGATTTGGCTCCCCGCCCTCTCCCCTAGGTGGCCGAGAGATCACACTGGCTGCGAGGGCGCGACCCCTCGCGGATCTCTCACTCTGGAGTCGGGGAGCTGGGAGAGCCGGCCCTGGGGCGGGGCCTCCCTCCTGCCGGGCAGTACTGGTGCCCACCCCCCCACCTGAGGGAGAGGGGCGGGCGCCGCACAGCCTTCCTTCTGCGCCTCAGCCGCGTGGCTTGCGGCTTATTTTCCCAGCTGGCAAGCGTCGCGCTGCAGACAAGGGAATGCCTGTGGTGAGTTGTTTATTTTGTTGAAGTTTGCGGTGGGCCAGGGGGACGTGGAGGGCGAGCGGCAGGCAGCGACCGACCGGGACTGTTTTGTTTAGGTCTCCATCCACCTGTGTGGTATAAATCTGCCAGCCCCAGGGCGGCGGGGGGCCATGGTGAGAAAACCCTGCTCTCCCAAAGGCCGCTTTTCAACACTTGCAGACCTAGGACCACATTTGATTCCCCAAGCCTGGAACAGGCTAGATCCTAGCTTACACGGCCCGTTTGCCCTCCATCAACGTTACCCGCACCCACTGCGGATAGGACTGGCGCTCCAATGGACAGTCAGCGCCCACTACCCGAGGACAACAGGCCGTTGAAGTTCTTCCCAAGTGCCCTTTCTGTTTCCTTTAGGACAGTGAAACTAAGGGTTTGGTGAAGGGCGCCCATGAAATTAGTGAGAACTTGCTCTGAAGGCTTCTGACGTGAAGTACGTTCAGGGGTGTCGGGTCTGCCTGTTACTACAAACTAGGATGCGGGTTGGCCAGAGTTTCCCAGACTTCAGGCTAAACAGAAGTAGGCACTAGGCTCCTGGGGCAGCTCAGAGGAACCCCCGGGGCTGATGTTAGTCATGGCCGCGGCTGCGTTTGCCTGGAAGAAAAGACTAAATACATTAGTGAGCTGGTAAAGCTTTTAAGGCTTTCTTGGGAGTGCGTGGCTGGCTAATGAGAGGTTAATTTTGTTTCGAAGGGAAGGCTGAGCTGGTTTCCTGAGATAAATGGACAGGAAGCGCATTACCTCTACGCGCTGGCAAGCGGCTTCCAAATGCTTTTTGCACCTGCCGCTTTGAGCAGTGCAAGCCGCGGCGGAGCCCACAGGGATCGCAGGGGGCCGGTTGTGTACGCGCGGGTGATGAACCCCTTGCACACCCGGGGCTCTCTGCCACCGGGGTCTCAGCGCTCGCCTCGAGCTCTGGGACTCTTCTCTCACACCCAGGTCCTGCGTGTTCCGGAGCTCTGGGACCCCCTGATCCCGCCGAGCCCTCTCCAGGAGCGGAAGGGTTAAGAATGATGTAAGTACAAACCACGAACTGCTTGCCGCTGGGCTCTTGGACTTGGCTATTTCAGCCACTGCTTTTCGACAGTGGACCGGGAGGCAGCCGAGGAGCGCTTATCCTACAATAGGTTGCACAAATCGCAACTCTGGGTCTGATTCCTGGTTCTTCTGCCCTAGGCGATCCATTAAGAAAACCGAGATACTCCTGTTAGATTTCTGGAAATGGAGATGTAGTAACTGGGGAACAGTTAAGACGTCACGTTTAAGTTCAGGAAATGAAACCGCATCTTGTTTAGAGTCCTTTAATGTTTCTCTCGTGTGTTTTAATTCTATCCATTTGCACGTTCATGCGTGGTATGCTTTGCTAGGTCCCCTGAAAGTATGTTCTGGTCTCATCTTTCCTTCCTGAAAACAATGAGGAAGGGAGAAAGTATGAGTGGCAAGAAACAGCGTGGATGTGTCAGATGTTCAAATTGTGAATCACCTCATAATTTTTTTCCTAATTAAAATATGAAACTATTACAAATCATCAATTAAATGTTTGTATTCCAGCTCCTTTCCCAGATTTTTCATTGTAGAGTACAAAAAGCCTTAACCTGAAGCACACGAGCTTGAGTATATAAACGACTATTTCAGCAAACCTATTCCAAGTATTGCTAACAGCCCAGATTTACCCGCTAGTTTGTCAACTGACCTAATGTCTTGAAAATAGGAACCACCTTGTGGTTTAATTGTGAAAATTAGCATTTTCCTCTAGCGGCTGAACACTTATGTAGCAATAAAAAGTGAATTGTTAGGCTTATAAATCTTGAGCTTGTCAAATTTTACAGCAGAGGAGCAATAAAGCACCTTAGAAGAGATGAAGTTTTTCCTCTGAAGAACAGTTGTTTCGCGTATCAGGATTTGCAGTGACTCCAGGACGCCCTCTATTGATAAGAAAATCTTGATCACCCCGTTATTTAAGAAACAGGATGGGCCAGGAAGGAAAAAAGAAGAAAGGGGGCGGGGGACGAAAAACATAGTCACCAGCAGAAAGACCCAAGACCCAAATCAAATTGAATTTATTGATACTTAACTTTGGGTTATACTTGGTGAGTGGGGTATTGATTTAATCCAGGAGCACTGAGTTACTTACCTAGTCCTTTAAAAAAATCTATTTTTTTTTTAATTTTGAGACAGTTTCGATAAGGTCCTGATGGACTAGCTATATTGCTGAGGCTGACCTCCAACTTGAGATTCTCCTGCCTCAGTCTCCCAGTAGCTGAAATTAGCCAAGCTGGTTATATGTTTTGACATATGAATAAAGTGGAATTTTTTTCATGGGGACAGAATTAAAACTTGATTTAAGGGGAGGTACATTTTATTGTGTCTTTTTAGTGAAACGCTTTCAAAAACAAAGTGCCATATATGATTAATTTTAAAAAGACATTTACTAGCATCTTGTGAACTGTATTTCATGGATTATGTGTAGTAATTGCAAGAAACTAATTTTTGCTCTAATAGTATTTAGTCCATGATATTATCTAAAAATGTCAGAAACCCCAAGTCCCACTAAAAGCCATCTCTCCAGGCAGCTCTGAAGCTATCATTAAGATATTAAAGATAGATACAAGGTTTGGATTATACTGTGGGTAGTGAAAGGTGTGTTTACTACTTGAGTCATCATAGTATGTAATAAGTAATGAAAAGTTACAGTAAAAAAGATGGGTATGCTTCATTAGGAACCTAGTGGTTTGAGCAACTCATAATGTGTCTAATGAGTAAGCTGGTGAGACCTAAGGTTTGCCCCCCAATTATCCTAGTCCATTGATTAGCACACTGTAATATGTGGAATATTAGCATATCTGTGGTTGATATGAAATTCCTAATTAAAGATTCTGAGTAATGTAGCGGGTAGAGTTGCAAACTGCAATTTTGATGTACAGTAATTGGATTTAAAAAGGCAGCCCTGCGTGGTTTAGGGAAAGGCAGAGGTCAGAGAGTATGAAGTGGCCTCCAGTCTCGAGGCCATTCTTGAGAGTAGATAGCAGTTCACACCTACTGATAACAGATTGGATCCCATCATCAGTCTCACAACTGCTTTCCTGTCTCCATTTGGTAGCCCCCTTGCCCTGCAGACCATTGGTCTCCTTTATTTCCTTAATTTTTGGACCCATCCAATCTAAAAAGTAGAAACTGACTATTCACTGAATTCATCTCATAGACCGAAAATGTGTGAAAAAGCCACTGAGCAAAAGCAAAACGTGGCATAATTATGCTGCATAAAACCTCACCATTCTCATTAATCTAACTACACTGTAACGGCACACGTTGAAGTCCATCCACTCTCAGACCCTCCTCACCGCTTCGAGGCAGGGAAATGTCAAAGAAACCAGAACCTTGTAAGCTTTTCACTCAGTCGCCTGCTAACATTACCCGGGAGTTCGCCGGTACCTTCCTGGCCTATC
Source organism: Ictidomys tridecemlineatus (assembly GCF_052094955.1). Taxonomy (NCBI): domain Eukaryota; kingdom Metazoa; phylum Chordata; class Mammalia; order Rodentia; family Sciuridae; genus Ictidomys; species Ictidomys tridecemlineatus. The sequence continues at coordinate 106,166,922 of NC_135477.1, forward strand.
TGATCTGCTTCCGACCGCAGAGCAGATTTCCAACGCGGCTCGGAGCTTGATTTACCAAGCGTCCGCAACAAGCTTAAGAGGTTCCGCAGGTGTTATTGACTGAGAGGGGACCTGCTGCACAGTACGAGATTAAAGAACCGGCTTCCGCCAAGGACCTGAAGCCGGAATTGGCGGGGGTAGGACGTGGAAGAATCGGGTGGGGAGGGATTAAAAACAAACCACCAAAAAACGTGGAGGAAGCTGAACCCGATCACATTAATTCGAAGGGAGGTCAAGGGGCTGTTCCCTTGTAACTCCAGCAAGAGGGAGAGTGGCTCAGTCAGCAGTTCTAGTTGGGAGCAAGGAAACAGTAAATAGAGGAAGTGGGTAGAGGAGAGAAAGGAAAAACGAGCAAGAGGGAGGCCGACGAGGGAGCCGAAAAACGACCCGCAGCCTGCGGACGCGGAACTCGAATTACACACAGCAGGCGGGAGGCGAGAGGCGGGAGGTAGAACGGGGGCGGACGCTTTGAGCCCTGAGAGTGGCGGGTTGGGCCCGGCCGACGCGCGCTCGCAGCCAATGGGAAGGGAAGAAAGGGGTGCTGCCTGGGGGCATGGAGCAGCGCGGATTGGCGGGTGCAGAGTGGGGCGGGGCGGCAGTGCGGAGCTGAGATTGATTGACCGCTCGGGCCACCGTGCAGATATCCGGGCGGCCCGCTGCTGCTCGCCAGGGCTGGTGCCCCTCCTGTAGGTCCACGCCCGCACTCCACGCCCGCTGAGCCCACGCTGGCCGCGGCTCGGGCGCTCGCGCTCTCCAGGCTGGTCTCGGCACTCGCTCACGATCTTTGTATCTTCTCTCCTGCCTCTCTCTTCTCGCCCGCTGTCTCCGACCACCGTGATGCTTTTGCTCCCCGTTGCCGCCGCCGCCGACTCGCTCCGCCCGCGGCGCGCCGCTTGCTGCGGCGGTGGCGGCGGCCCATCTTCTACGCTGGCCTGAAGGAGGAAGAAGAGGAAGCGAGGCGTGTTCCCCGGCCCATGCCGCAGCCACGGGCCCGGACCCGCCACGGCGCCCGCACCACCGCCCTCGCCCGAGCCCAGGAGACCTGCATGGACGGGCATGGGCTTGAGAGCAGCACCTTCCTGCGCCGCCGCCACCGCCTCCGCCGCTGCCGCCGGGGCTGAGCAGCGCCGCCGCCCCCGGCTCTGCCCGCCGCCGCTGGCGCTGCTGCTACTACTGCTGCTCAGCCTCGGGCTGCTCCACGCAGGTACGACGCGCGCGGGGGGGAACCAGGCCCGGGCCGAGGGCTTTGTTCTCCAACAGCCTGAGTCCCGAAAGCGCTCTCCGGGGCATAGGGCAACGTGGAGCGCCGGGAAAGGCCTCTGGAGCCCGGTGCACGCACCTTGGCCCGGCTCGCGGCGCGCCCAGGCGCAGAGAAAGCCCTCTCTCGGTTGCCCTCCCTGCCACCGTCTCGGACCATTGATAAATCTCCCGTCCTAGAGCAGCTTATCAAAGATTTAGCGGGCGGGGACTGTGCGCCCGAGACAAATGTTCCGGATGCTTTATTGCTCTCTGCATTGGTGTTTACTGAAAGTCAGGCTCGGATCAGGTTTCCGCCGCCGCCGCCTCAAAGTGGAGACAAGGAGCCTTGTACTGCTTCTCTGGAGCTGGGGGTGGCGGCGAGGCGAAGGAAGCCCACCAGATGGAAAGATTTTCAGACTTTAAAATCCTGGGGGTTAATCTTGAAGAAACTTAAACTTATTTGAACAGGGATTTCTTTCGGTTTTAGCAAAGCTGCTTTTAATTCAGCGTTTTGCCTCTCTTGCAAAACTCATGCTTCGTGGCTAGTCGCGTGTTTTCGGGTTCCAGGAGAGGTTGACAGATAGCATGCTGCCTTCTGGAGGTTGGCGTTTGCCCTGTTGAGGCTGCCTTAAGGAATGAGTTCTTAGGGACCCTGCTAACGTGTGATGCCCATGTTTCTTTTTGGGTGGGGGGGGGGAGTTTTCATTGAAATCCAAGACGCTATTTACAAATGAGGAATTTAAAGAATTTTTATATTAATTTCAAATTTTAAACGCAGATTTTATTTTGAAAACAACAGGACATTTGATAAGTTTCTTTTCCTCCTGGGACGTTTTGTCCTATGTTTATGTTAACAGCAGTCACAACGCGCTGATTGAAGAATCATGAACCTTAACGCCACCCAACTGTGCGGAGAAATTTTTACTTATTTATTGAGTCACAATCAGAGGTTCTAAAAATCTGGGAGGTATTTTTAAGTAATGGAAAACAATGTTTAAGATTTAAGGAAACGACTTAATTCAGTTTGCCTAACTTTGCATTTGTGGTGTAGTAGCTGCATTTTAATACTGTCACTTGGGGAAACTGAAGTCTTAATAAAGAATGTAGTAGAGAATTTTAGAATGATTGTTTTCATTAGTAGCTTTAGCACCTTAGAAAATAATATTAATGTGCATTACAATTTTGTGAAAAATTCTTAATATGCCAAAAGATATATTTAGAAGCAAGTGTATGGGGTTGGGAGTATGCTTATAGTGCCAAAAGTATACATTCTTTATATGGAAACTGAAGTGAAGGGTGGACCCCTCCCCCACCAACCTGTGGCTGCTTGAACATTGTTTCCAATAGTTGCCATAGTTGCCATAGGGTCCTATGACAGGATCCAAATGTGGTTCTTGAAGATTTCCATGCTGGCCTATGAAAGGCATATGAAATTGGTTTGGGAAATTCAAGAATTTGGAACATAAAGCTCCTATCATTATCTCAGTGTGCCCTTACTAAAGTCATCATTAGATTCAACTTCAAGTGCTATGGGGCGTAATTTCTATGGACAATTTGTTGGAAATAGACAATTAATCTGGTTATAGAAAAGAGGGCTCCTTTTGAGAGATCTCTTTGAAAAGAATGTTATTGAAATGCAGGGGTTGTTTCCCATAGTAGGAAGCCTAGCAGTGCTCTTTGCAGATGGACTACCATATGTTTTATGTCTGGATCCATATCATTTGCCTCAGCACCCCATATGGTTCACTCAATTCAGCTTCAGCATATCTCCTTTCTTTTATTATAAACTGGTGATTGTGCTGCAGATTCGCACATGCAGTCCTGACATTAAGGAAACTGTCTTGAATGGTGAGGCCTTTATGTCTGATTCACTAAAAAATAATGAAATGAAAGCACTAGACCTACAAGTCCTTTAGCACTTTCAGTAACTGGCATGAAAATACTATCACACTGATTGTAGATGATTTAACCCCAAAATGAAGAAATCTGTAACTGCGAATTTAGAATTCTGCCCTTGAGAAATAGCTTTCATTTGTTTACTTACATATACATAACGTGTGTATTTATTTTTAGCAAACCTCTGCAGTTCCTAAATGGAGATCCAATATGGAAGTTACTTGCTTACTCATACACTTCATGGCCTTCTTGGCTACATCCTTGAGATTGTTTCTACTCTGCATTGTCTTGGCATTTTGACAGGAGGTTTACTTTACCGCCTGTAACAGGCAAAGTGTGCATTGTCATTATAAATTCATGAAGCCTGGATATTTCTGGGTGTATGCTACAAATTAGTCATTATACAGAAGCCTGAGATGGAGCTGAAAATGCTGACCCAAAAGCACTTTTCTCTCTAGGTAGCCCTTCTCCATCCAATAATCTTTATAACAAAAGGCTGTTAGAAACCTTCTCTGAAGAAGCACTTCCATTTTGCATGAAATTTCTCATAGCAATCAGCACCTATATGCTATGAAAAATGGAAAGTTTGAGAGTGAGGTTGGGGATGAATAAAGGAAAGGGAAGAAAGCAGTCTAAAGTCTGCTTCTTTTCCCTTCTGAACAGTTGCATCTATATTTCCAAGGCATTCTTACTTTTGATATTTTATGATAATTATAAGTAAATGTATGTTCAGATAGATTTTATAGACCATAAAAAAGAACAAATAGGCACTGAAAGTTTAGCGGAAACTTTTTTGTGCTGTCATTTATTTGTAGTATATAAGAACTGTTCATTACCGAGAGATCATGGCCCTGTTTTTAGTTTTTGCTTTCTATTTGCTATGAATATGATTTTAAAAGTAATATAACAGTTACATTGGACTTTTTTTTTTTTCAGCTGTCATTTACTACTGTTGTTAAGAGATGGGAAATTAAAGGAGGCATGAGCTGTGGTGGAAGGAAAAGGAGATTTGAAGAACATTAATCACACCCTGGCTTGTGATCCATCTAGGAAGAGGCCTTTAATAGCCCTTTGCCTTGGTTTTCCTATCTGTAAAATGGCTTTAAAGCCTTTGGGAAGGTTTTTGTTTTGTTTTTGTTTTTAGCACCAATAGACTTGATCTGCTTTGGAGAGAGGAATTAATTACAACAATATTGGAGCTGCTTGGGTCAGCTTTGGACTGAGAAAGCTTAAAATAGGCCAAACATATGAAGGTGATTTTGTGATTTTTTTTTTTTAAAGTGATTTAGTGATTGCTCTAAGTACACAGCTCCACAATATTAAAATAATCCTGATATTCTCTTTTATTCAGATTAAACTGAATACAAAGTCTAGAGTACAATATTTTTTCTTCCTTGGTCTTTGAAATTTTAAAATATTGACAAAATTGTCATCAGTGATTGTTCCTGCCCATCCTTTTCTCACTATTAAAGCTAGAAACAGAGATTGCAGGCTATGTTATTCCAATTAAAAGCAGTTTACTATGAGTGCAGTGATGCAGACTTGTAATCTCCGTAATTTAGCAAAACCCTGTCTCAGAATTTTAAAAAGAAAGGAAGAAAGAAAGAATTGGGCCAGGTGTGATGACGCACACCTGTGATCCCAGCAGCTCGGGATGCTGAGGCAGAGGATTGCAAGTTTAAAGTCAGTCTCAGTAACTTAGCAAGGCCCTGTGTAAAAATAAAAATGGGCTGAGGATGTGGCTCAGTATTTAAGTTCCCCTGGGGGTTCAATCCCTGGTACCAAAAAAAAATAAATAAAACTGCTAAAATGAAATATTTGAAATATTTATATATTTAAATAAATATTTATGAGTAGTTCCACTGGTGGTGACTCTCCCCTTTCCCAAAATTCATCTTAGAATAGCATCCTCATTTCTCAGATAAGGAACCCAAAACTTGAAGGGATGAAGAGGCTTCCTCTATTTCTTAAAGACATAAAATTTCTTAAGTAACATAAATATATATTACAGTTCATTTCTATATAATTTGAGACTGATGATAAAGACCAGAATTTATCTTTTCAGTAAGTCTGTTGTTCCCACTTTATGAAACAGAATATTAAATCGATTGGCACACAACACTGATTGTCATTCTTGTCAGTTCTCTTTTTGTTCTTGTGATTTTTAATGGTACAAGGCTACTTTGCCACTGAGCAACACTTTTTATTTATTTATTTATGTTTATTTTGAGACATAGTCTCGCTAATTTGCTTTGAGCCTAAGTTGCTGAGGCTCTCTCAAACTTGCAATCCTCCTGCCTCAGCCTCCTGAGTTACTGGAATTACAGGTGTGTACCACTGTGCTCAGCTTTTGTGGATTTTCTGTATGTTTTGGAGAGGTTTTATAAATTGTTTGAGAGGCTAGTGGCAAAAAAGATACTTTGGAAATCAATTTTTCTAAAAACTACAGGACAGTAATACTTGGGGTTTTATTCCTTCATTTTAGCTTTGTTTAAATTATTAGGTTTATAAGGAGGCTGGTTTAAGGGGGAAAATATATAAGGTCTATATATTCTGAGGGAATTCTGTGCTTTATAGTTCTCTGAATCTCTTTCTGGAAAAAAAAAAAACATGGTTGGATCATCTGCGCAGCATAATTTCAGCATGTACTTTTCTATTTAGTGCCCTTTTACTTGTGATCTGCTTGAGAGCTGGAATCTTAGAGTGTCAGCGATGTTAAGGGAGATATAAATAGATAGCTTGGTCAAATGAATCACTGTATTTTTTAACAGAGCACCTATGTTTTGTAGAAACTAGGAAACAGTGGCTATATCCAGTTTGTTTCAGGAAAGTTAGAATAACTTAGTACCTGGATTTTTTCTTGGTATTTTCAACCTGTACCTTGTATATAAAATCATGTAAAGGTGTTTTAACTAATCATACTATAATTTAGGATTTTTCTCCTTCCTTGCATGTGGAGGCTTTAATCATGATTTTGTACATAGTGCTGCTCTTATAATACTTTCCAAAGCAAATTATTCATGTACTTTTCAAAATCCAAAGTTTGTGTCTTTGGCTTTACTTTAAAGCTAGAGAATCTTTCTCTAGCTTTAAAGTAAAAATCTATAACCTGATAAAGTATTTCAGTTACTATTCCCTTATCATTTTAACCCAGGAGCACCAAACGACTAATGTTCACTCACAGTAGCTCATGTGTTGAAGTTTTAAGTTAAATAACTGTATACAGTTTTTCTCCTGGGCTTAGTTTGAAAGAGACATGGGATCACAATACAACCCTGTTTCTGAAGGTTTCTTAAAATAGGAGTATATGAGATAGAACAAACATTTCCCAGAGGAGAATGTCTTTCTTGTGTACTTCAGGAAGTTATGAAGCACTTACACAGTCCGTCTTATCTTCTTTCCCATAGGTGACTGCCAACAGCCGGCCCAGTGTCGAATCCAGAAATGTACCACGGACTTTGTGTCCCTGACTTCGCACCTGAACTCTGCCATTGACGGCTTTGACTCTGAGTTTTGCAAGGCGCTGCGTGCCTATGCTGGCTGCACCCAGCGAACTTCAAAAGCCTGCCGTGGCAACCTGGTATACCATTCTGCTGTGTTAGGTATCAGTGACCTCATGAGCCAGAGGAACTGTTCCAAGGATGGACCCACATCCTCTACCAACCCTGAAGTGACCCATGACCCTTGCAACTATCACAGCCACACAGGAGCCAGAGAACATAGGGGAGGGGACCAGAACCCTCCCAATTACCTTTTTTGTGGCTTGTTTGGAGATCCTCACCTTAGAACTTTCAAGGATCACTTCCAAACGTGCAAAGTGGAAGGGGCCTGGCCACTCATAGATAATAATTACCTTTCAGTTCAAGTCACGAATGTGCCTGTGGTCCCTGGATCCAGTGCCACTGCTACAAATAAGGCAAGTGTGCTTTCTTGTTTTCCTTCTTTCTACTCATAACTTCCAGATGTTTGATTCAGACAACTTTCAAAATGTGATATAAAAGGCTTAGTTTAGAGGAGTCTTTATTATTTTAATGTCTTCTTGGGATGCAATTAACAGAGTTGATAAAGAATTTAGTAAGGAACTTGCTTTGGAATATAAAGTATGGGTCTAAATTTAAACAGACAGTGACATGAAAAATAAAAGAAAACAGTGAAATGGACTTCTCCTGGAAGAAAATGCAGGCCTATTTAATGAAAAAAAAAAATGTGTTTTTTTTTTTTTCATGATGTCTTTTGAGTGCATATGTGTGATTCTTCTTGAAGAAATCCATGTTCAGATTTATCAGATGAATGAAGTGGGCATTTTGAATAAAGAAAACTGTGAAACCTGGGGCAGTGACCCATAAGGAAGCATATTTTATTGGTGATTTGAAAGCTATAGTAAAACATAATAGCTATACGCTAAGCTTCCCAATGGCAAACCCATAATGGTGTTTTAGTTACTAACCTTTTGGTGACCAAGGAAGTTACAAATTGGATATTGCAGAACAGTGATATATAATTCCCATGTAATCTTGGGCCTTGTGTTAACAGTATAAATCAGAAGCTAAGGGAAAAGCTGGCAAAATTAAGTTTACACTGCCTTCTGTCCATTGTCTATAGCTCATGTTTATTTATTTTAAAAAGCACTAACACTGTTCAGAGATCTTCGACACCTACTTCCACGCACCAGTGTTTTCCTACAGATAGGTAGAGAGGAGTTTCCGATTGCCATCCAATGCTAATTTAATCATTAGCAAAGAAAGTATAAAACTGATTCTACTAAAAGAGAGTCCAAGTAAAACCACCTCCTTACCTGTTATCCCAACCACAAAACCCTACATATGGCTTCAGACCATCTCACTTGCTTTAATTTCCTTTATTTATTACATCTACTCATAAGTTGCTTTAGCGTAAAATATAATTGGGGGGGATCAAGCTTTTGAAATACTTATGACTGTTCTTTTGATTCCAGGATACCCTCCCTTGCCTCCAAACACATGCGGTATATTTTTAAAATGAATTTTAATTATTTGACTTGGCATTTTATGGAGGTAATTTTATAACACCTCAGGAGATATCTGCAGACACCCAGGGGTGCCACAAATCTAAGATTAAAAGTCATTTCTCTGAGAAAAGAGGACTGTTAACCCTAGTCCAGACATCTAAGGGGATCTCCAAAATGTTTATACTTTAACTCTCTGAAAAAGCTCTAGCTTGCCTTTTGCTTTACGGAATACTATATCTCAAAAGAAACTTTTTTCTCTGATTTTCATAAGTATGCAAATTTTTTTCTCTGTGGATCACAAAATATGTATTTATTTTAAGTTATGTCGTAAAGATAAAAATTTTGCAGTTACAAGATAAACCATAGTCAGGGGCTGGAGTTGTGGCTCAGTGGTAGAGAGTTCTCCCTAGCATGTGTGAGGCACTGGGTTTGATCCTCAACACCACATTAAAAAACAAATAAATAAACAAAATTAAAAAATAAATTCTACAACTAAAAAAATAAATTCTTAAAAAAAAAATAGACCATAACCAAAAATTCATCATTCCTGCAGAATCATAGGACACCTAAACTAGGAATAGTCAGAGTCAGTGGATAACTGAAATTTCAAGAATGGAACTAGGAATGGAGGAAGTCATAATCAGTTATTCAAATAATCAAGAACTGGAAAAATCAACTTCAGATAAGACTATAGAGATTAATAAAAGCTGTGTGAATACAAAAATAGTAGTTTTTTGTTTTTCACAAGTCCAAAGTTTTATTTTCCATGCCTTTCATCCAGTCACATGTCACCTCTATCATTTAACTTTAAAGTCTACATATTTTATGATTATGATGAAAATATTTGGGGGATAACCAGTAATCTTACAAGTATTAATATTATATAAATGGAACAATGTACGGTGAAGCACTTAAGATAATTCCATTTCAGTTAGAAAACTTATCATAATTTTTAGCAAATAAATAAATAAAAATTATTTATTTTCTCCTCCTGCTTGGTAATTATCAGAGATTTTACCCATTCCAAAAAGTGGTCCTCTTACATAAATTCAAGGGGTCGATGAGAGTATGTGGTTTTTTTAATTGCGCTGTTGGAAAGTATTTTGCCACATCTGGTGACCATGCTGTTTAGCAGCAAATTACTCTATGGCTTCACAACCTCTGGTTGTTCATTTGGGGTTTTGGGAGGGGGCTTTTCCCCCCTCCTCCTCTTTGCAACTCTCTCCAGAGCCCACATAATTATCTGGAAGGTTACTCACGATGGCCTGTCTCAAGGCTGGTGTGACATGTGCTGGTGAAACCACGCAGAGGCCTAAAATATTGCAGTATGATATCTTTTCACCCATCAAGTGCCAAAATAATAGACTTATAGACTGTAAGCATTAAAAAAAATGATGGAAATAAAAGTACTTTGAGGCAAAAAATTCAAAACAAATTTCAAACAAGATTTGATTTTTTCTCCTTGTTGTGTACTGTAGTTCTTTCTAAAAAAGTCTTTTGCAAGATTTTTTCGTTTGAGTCCCACCCCCTACTGAGAACTCGCACACATGTGTAGACCAGTTATTGGATAACTAGGCACCACATGTGGCAGATACTGCATCCTTGTGTGGTCAAGCATTTTTAATAACCCATATGCCCATTGTCACTGGTTTGAAAACTGGTGATATCATGGATCCTGGGCTTGCCAGCTGTGATACTGAAATTGTTGTTTAATGCTCGCTCATTTTCCTGCCTTCAGCACCAAACTGGAGCACTAAACCCCGGCTATGCTGCTCAGTGAGGTCACTAAGACAACTCATTTCTGAAAGCCCAGCTTCTTCTGGAAGCCATGTTCCAGTAAACTTAGTGAGCACTACCTGCCTATAAATAACCTCCTTTCTGTCATCACAAAAAGACAAAATGGGAAAAAAGACCAATAGCAGAATGAAAGAGGAGGAAGTCAGTTGTCCTCAAGGGGTCATTTTTGGCATTTTTTTTTTCCTCCCTAACAAGTGACAGTTTTAAGGCAGATAGGCCTGTGGTGTGTGATGTTGCCTCTTCTCCACTGTTCTCTCTGCCCCATGGCCCTCTCCTTGCCTTCTCTGGGAAAAGCAGGGCTTGTTTTCCAGGTGGTCATGGTGTGCGCAGGTATGCTTTCTAGGGGACTCTTTGTTTTTGTTTATGCTCTCTGCCAGCCTGCTATGCTTCGGCTCTCTGAAGCAGTCTGTACCAGTTGGCCAGCTTGCCAGGTAGATGTGTTACTGAAGAGAAAGCCAGAGCTGGTTTTTCATCTCTCCACCCCAGAGCTCCAGGGATTTCTGGCACATCTACACAACTCGGCTAAGATCCACATCAGCTTTGGGCCATCTTCCCCACCTTTAGTCATGAGAGGCAGCTGTAGGCATGTAGGTACTGGGGGAGACTGAGACGAGAGGGGCGGGCATAGAACTCATAGTTAGCTACACTGGCAAGAAAAGCAGTTTTTGTTTGGAGGGAGGAGGTAACCCATACTTTGTAGGCTCCAGAGAGGACCTATGTCATTAGCTCTCCTGGGCCTTATACTCGCAAGAGAGCCAGATCATCTTTTGGTGAAAGTGGTTGGGTTCTGTTCCTTCTCTTCCACATTCTTTGCCACCCCCTTAGTCTCAACCCTAGTTCATTCAGTGTATCTGTGTGGCTCTGTTTCAAACAAAGGTATTCAGTAAGGATCTGTGTACACCATGAGCACAGGAAATGATGAGCGGGTAAATTATTTTAAGGAAGGATTCTGCACTTTACCAGTGTATTTCTAGTAGCAAAAATTATCCCTTACCAAAACTAGGGGCGTATGTCAATAGTAGAATTCTTGCCTATTGTGTTCAGGGTACTGGGTTTGATCTTTAACACTGCAGAAAAGCACAACAACAACAACAAACCCCAAACAAAATACACTAGTCTTTGAAGTGCATTTTAAATGATTCCTTTTCAATGAAATTTCAGGAATTTGTTACTAAATTATAATCCAAACAATGGTGGGATTTTTAGTAATTGGTATTTGCAATCAATTTGAATGCTTTTGCTTTATCTTTCCTTTAGTTTTAATGTAGTCATATCCTTTCTGCCACTCTGGCTTTCTTGTACTATTCTTCAGTCTTAGTAAAGCAAAATTACAAATTGTAGGCCCTGTAACAATTTTTTTTGTGATCTGTTACCTGTTTTACTGAATTTTATCCTTGGGTGGAAGAAGGAGTTTATCCTAAAGTAGCTGGCATTTGGGAAAGGGTCTGCTTTTTGTGCTTGACCAAACCAAATTCCTGCTGACCTGGAGTGTGGATTCTCTGAGGTGCCTTGTAAACCCTTGCTCCTGCAATGAGCTACCAGCTCCTGGTAATCCCATGGCAGCACCCAGTACCTGTCCAAAACACATTAGGAAGCCCTACCCATCAGGTAGTGTGTGTGTGTGTGTGTGGTGTTTAATTCCATAATTATCCAGAAATTTCAAATTCTGTAGCTACTTTCTTAGAAGTTTCTGGAACTTTACTACAGATGCTAAAGATGTAGAAAAACTTAGTTTTGTTCATTTTCATTTAATGTCTTCCTCAAACTGTATAATGCAAGGCTTTCCATGGTAATGAATCTCCATTCTCATGTAGGCTCCTAGACATGAGGTAAGTCTGCTTTTCCTTTCTGATGCCTCTTAGCATGTTGGTATTTTTCCACAGTATCATATGGACAGGCAAACCAGTGTTCTGGATCATTCTGTATTGGTTACACAATCATCCAGACTTAACTGCATTGCAAAGGCTTTCAACTGTCATTTTAAGTATATCTCTGGATCAGTGTTTAGAAATTTGTCCTCTCTTGACCCCACACCTATTTATTTATTTATTTTTGTGGCCCATTATGTTTTTAGCATCTCTTCCAAGACCATGTAAGCTACACAGTAGCCATCCTTTCATTTTTATAGGCTGAGAAAGATGCTCCTCCTTCTCACTGGCAGAATTGTGATTCAAATGTATGGGTGACATTCATGCATGTGGTGTTGATATGCAGGGAGGACACAAAATTTAGGGAATATAGAGCACTTTCACAGAACAAACTGTCTTGCAAATAATTGTAATTCTTTAAATTTGAGATTGGTTTTTAGTTTTGTTATTATCCCATGTATTATTCAGGTAATTATTGCTGTCTCGTAGAAATTAATCCCTTATGGTGATCTACTTTGCTATATAGAGACACTAAAAAGTTATAAGACTCATTGAGACACATTGGAACATATGGGAAAGGAGTTTGTAGTTATAACCCATCCTAAATATAATAATCTGTCTGATAAAATGTGTCATTCATTCGGTGCTACATTCGCAATACTAGGTATTAAAAGAACCACTGTGTTTAAGAGATGTAGGGGTGAATGGTAGCCTCTGCCTGAATGTAAGCACATAACTGAAATTTATAGTTTTCAGTGGAGAAGTGTGGGGTTTGTATATAAGCACATCTGTTTTCAGAGTTTCTTTGTAGCACATTGGTGAGCTGCATTCATAAGTTTGTTCCTAGCGACATTACTCTGCAGGCTGACAGAGTGTCACAAAGGGTAGGGAGAGCAGGCCAGAGAGAGCAGCTGCTGCAAAAACCTGCCCTAAACCATCAACAGGGCACACCCCTGCCTTGGTTGCTTTCACAAGTCAAATTTTTACTCCTGGGATTTGGCACACCTTCTTTCCACCTCCCACAGTCAAGGTGGTCCCTCACTTGCATTGATGTTTCCACAGTTAGCAGTTCTTAGTCATTTTTTAGGATCCCATTTTATCTTTAAAATGTTCCTGAAACCATATGTTACACATTCTTATCTTTCCTGACTTTATTATAGAAACAATTCTTTTAACATTAAAGGACAGGTTTTAGAAGGGCAGAAATCAGCTCCAATTCCAGGTGGCAGTGTTCTTATTTGTCCTTCTCTATTTCCTGCACAGCTCTTGTTTGTACTGGATTATAAGGTCTTAGACCCAGGAACTACTTAACTTTGCTTCATATAGTTTCGGTAGAGTGCCTGGAGGTAAAAAAAAATAAAATAAAATAAAATAAAAAAAAAGATTCAGAGTACATGTGGTGAAAGAAAGCAGAGAAAGGAGGAGAAATTGTTAGCCATATAATGAACCTAGAAGTTTGAAAAGTCATTTTGTAAGGTGAATGGGCAAACCTTGGTTATTCATTATGCTACACTTTTCCAAAAGGGCACACTTTTATATTCTCTGTATGCATTAACATAACTCTGAGTAACAGTCTTTTACAGGCTTTCTAATCCCTGGTGTCTTCTTCTGTCCCTGATATAGTTTGGAAGGAGGAGACCTTCAAAATTCCCCATTTGTAAGTGAAATTAACCCAAGGACTCTCGAACCAGGCAGGAATCCATGAGGATCCTATAGGTCTCTGCTGCTTTAAAACAAACCTTCACCCCTCTGTAGTTTAAACCAGAGGCACCAGGCCAAGGCAGATACTCAGCTGAGAGTTAGAACTTGTTTTTCTGTCACATTTCCAAATGTCTCTCTCTCTGCCCTGTTGAATTTTCTTTGCATCAACATTTTCAGGGGAAGGGGCGAGAAGGAAACATTGGATCGTTGGTAGTTTTGAAACAGTGGATCGTTGGTAGTTTTTCTGTTGGCTTCAGTTAAGGCGAACAAAACAGTTTCTGCCCATGTGGAATGTGGCATGTAAAAAGTTACCTACAATGTTGAACAATGAAAAATGCTACTTAAACATTTTTTCTTTATTTGTTTTGACTGCGGAAGAACTTGCTCTTCCACTGTTTTGAATTTTGTGTTCTAGGAGGTGGGGTAACTTAAGAACTTGTCCTTAAGTGATAAGTAACAAGAACAGCTAACGTGCGTCTAAGATACAGACTTTAACTAAACAACCTTGCATTAAAAACATGGTCCTTTGGGGTCTAGATAGAACTTTAGGTGAATTGTTTCTGTGGAGAAGGGAGTTCTTTATGCTCCACTAGGCTGGTTATTTTGAGAGTTGGAGCTGAAAGAACATTTGGCTAATTCTGGTGGGGCTCTTTCATGTTGGAATATGGTGTCTGTGCTGTGGATAGAATTGATATGACAGCATTTAAACTCGAAGTTTTCATCTGCTCTACATGTGCTCCTGAAACTGCGTTGGGGTTTATCTTTCCATTTAAGTCGTGTGTGCACAAGCACACACATACCCATGTGTACCTATGAGGTATTGATGTCATTCTCTATCTCTGCCCAGGGAAAATGAAGATAGAGGGATATTATAGGGTAGCATTCCTTTAAGTGGCTTCTTGAAATACATGGTCACTACTTCTTATCACCTCATTCCTAAATTTTCAAGGGGTTTGTTTGTTTGTTGTAACCATGGGGGTTTGATATTGAACTTAGAGCCTGATATGGGCATACACACCTATAATCCTCACTCAGGAGGATCACAAGTTGGAGGCTGTCCTGGGGGAACATAGTCTTTGTTTCAAAACTTAAAAAATAGGCTTGAGGATATAGCTCACTAAGTATAGTGCTTGCTTCACATGCACAAGGCCCTGGCCTTCAGTTAAGACGAACTGTTTTTCCACCTTAACTGAAGCCAACAGAAAAACTACTACAAAAAATAAAGAGGGCTGGGATGTAGCTTGTTGGTAGAGTGCTTGCCTAGGCATGTGTGAGGCCCTGGGTTCAAATCCCAGTACCTAATAAATAAATAAATGTGTTGGGGATATAGGTCAGTGGTTGTGAGTGCCCCTGGTTCAATCCCCAGTACTACAAAAAGAAGAGGAGAAAAAGACCTTAATCTTAGAAATGACAAGGCGTGAGTGTTTAGTGAAGACGCTTTACCTTTTTTTCTCACTTCCCAAAACCCAGAAGTGATCAAAAAGGCTGTAGTTTTTTCTTTGCCACCCATTTTGGGAAAAACCACACTGAACCCAGGCACAGAGCATTTGCCAATGCCCTGTCCCCCCAGCTCCCATCCGGAGGGGGATGCCTGAAGGCAAGACCTTCTGGGGCAAATTCTGAGCAACTAAGTGTTACTGCCTCCAGCCCAGGCTCTCACCTTTCAAAATATTTTTAGCCTCTAGTCTAAAAAGGAGTGGCAGCCCAGGCTTGTAAGGCAGGCCTCACGTGCTTACCTTCACATCTGTAAGCATAGGGAGCTCCTTTGGGAGCTGGCTTCTTCACAGTGGAGTCTGAGCACAGCAGACAAGCTGAGGGGAAAAAATCTCTTTGGAGTCTTTGGAATAACTGAGACTTACAGGCCTAGAGGCCTCTCCTCCTCCTGCTCAGTGTCACGTTACTCTGTTGTATAGAAGGAAGCTGGCCAGGTTCCCTGTATCTGTGCCTATTTGTGCTTCAGCTTTCCTTGTTTTAAGTGTATAGAAAATACTCTTTGAAAGTCAGCATTTTTGTGCCTGTCCCTTTTATGTGTCATCCCTGGGCCAGCTTCCCTTTCATTCTTGAATGTTCTTTCCAGCCAGTGAGCTTGATGCTTCTCCGGACCACCCTAGCAGCCTTCAGCTGTGGGTGTCCTTCCCTTCTGGTTTGGCTTTTTCTTTCTCCATCTGCTGCCAAGTACCCCTCGAGCAGCCAAGGCAGCCCCTGTTCCTGCATGTATTTATTACCTACAGCAATACTGAAGAATAAGTGTGATCCATTCCATTTCTCTGGAGCCTTCCTGCAAGTGCTCCAAGAATAGAGCTCCATGGAAGGAGACCTGAGAGTAGAGAAACCTACATATTTTGGTATATGTTTTGAAGGTTGTAGGATTTTTTTTTTTTGGTCTCAGTTAAGCCTTAAAAGGCGTCTATGATGATAATATTTAAAATCAGCCATTCAGCTTGTAAACACATGTACTATCTTACTGTTAGTATCTAATCCTAGTCCAATAAAATTTTTGAACAACTTGTACTTTTCTGTGTCTTTTCTCTAAGATATTTGATATATAGGCTGAATTGTGATAGTAAAATTACATTCCAGTTCACTGAGTTCACAACTTCCTAACAGATTGTCTTCCTTATTTTTTTAGGAAAATTGTCAGTGACATCACATATTTCCCAGCCCAACATTTTTTCTGGTGCATATAAAACCTTCGTGGGTTTTGCATGAAATTGTTCAGACTGAAAGTTTTTTTTTTTTTTAAATAAGTGTGCTTGCTTTTTTTTTTTTTTTTTTTTTTTTAATCTTCCTGCAATTTTGTGTAACCACAGGACAGTTGCCTCTCTTCCTGAAGGGAGTAGAAGTAGCTCTGCTTCAGCTGAGATCCAGACTTCTACTTACCCTAAAAGATGGGCAGGTGGAGCTAGGGAAGATTGGCAAGGAAGGTGCCTCAAAGCCCTCTGCTGCCTTTGAAGCTTCAGAGCTTCCCAGGTTTTCACTTCTCAACTTTTGGAGAAATTGACCCTCAGAAATAGAATTTGAGTGTGTTGGGAATAGAGCTGAAACCTGATTTTTTTCTTTGAAGCGTGTGCTCTTGTTAGAATGGTTTTGTTGTTCTCTCTAGAGGTCTTGTTGTCAGCTCTTGCCCCTCCCATATGTAAGAGTGAAAGGGTATAGTCTCATTCTCCCTCACAGTCTGCTGTTTTTTCAGCCTATAATTATACCCAGAGAGTGGCAAAGTAGACATATGAGCTAATTATATAAAATAAAATTCATTTTAACTTCCTTTGACATAAGCAGAATTTTAACCAGGTACCTATCAGAATTGTGTTTCCATAAGTTTCAAACTAATTTCTGTGACAACTTAAATTTAGCTTCCAGATCCACCTTAAGCCAAGAGAGATGAATTCCTCCATCTGAAAGTCCAGTTCTGGTATTTGAGGATGCCAGAAAGGTCCTGTACTTGCAGTGCCAAGTGGCCTGATTGAACGCCAATAAATGTTTCTTCCAAAATACAATATGAACAAATAGTTAAGTGCACAGCCTTTGGGGAATTCTGCTGCTTTAAAACCTATGTACAGCATTTTGCAAGGCTGTTGTCCCTGGGGCAAATATCTGGATTTCTTGGAGAGGCAGTCCTGTTTTCCTTGTTGTGGGCTAGTTCATTTTCATTTAATATATTTTCTTTCGTTATTTTGTTTTCCTGATGGAAAGGAGGGGCTGATGCCTCTTAATTTTAATCTTTCATAACAAACCTTGTTAGTCTTTTGTTGCCTTTCATGTGTGGAGAGGTTGGTTGTGTAGCTGTATCTTCCTCTTCCTAATAGACAGTTGTGGGTAGTAAAGATCTCAGGGAGTGAAACATTAAAAATAAATGAGGAGAACTAGAGTAGTTTGTCTAAGGTAGGGTTAAGAGAGACTGGGTGGGGGAGGTTTAACAAAAGACATTGATGTTTTAAATGTACAGAAATGCCATGCATCAATAATAAATGGTGTGGCATAGAACAGATGTGCCAAATTGAGTTATTACGGCATACGGATCAGTGCATGGGGGAGGGGGAAAGTTAAGAGAATAGCTGGTGTTTTGAATACTGTGTGAAAGCTTTTAAATACAATTTTGACTATTCTGTTTTTATGCTCTGATAACTGCTATTTGGAAATATAAGAAGTTTGGAAGTTGCAAAAACTCCCACTGAATTTTAATGTTTTTGATGCTATAACTATTAAGAATGACTCAGGAGACCAAGGCAGGAGGATTATAAGTTCAAGGGTTGCCTGGGCAACTTAGCAAGACCCTTTCTCTGGGGTGGGCAGCAGAAGTGGAGCTTACTGGTAGAGCACCCCTGCGTTCAATCTTTAGTATCACAAGAAAGAATAATAATGAATGAAGATTGCTTTTTTGAAGAGGAAGACAACCTGAAAATAAATTTGTTGCCCTTCACAGCTGAGTGCTTGCTTTTTAAGAGCTCATGTTGTAATTGTTCTGAGGAATGAAATTACATTACAAAACTCAAGTCATGTGACTCTATTACCCAGAAATTTCTACATTTACACTGATTATATATCTAGATACCTAGTCAGTACATACTTAAACTACAGAGGAGCCCTCAGGAGGCCTCACTCATGCTGTGGGATCAATTCATCACCTCAGCATGTTGATTCAGTGAGTAATTCTATACGGATTCTGTGAAAATCATCTCACTCAAAAGAGAAAATCACTCCTAGAAAATTGGAAAGACAAACAGGAATCTGTGAGGAAAACTGAAATATTTTGTAGGTATATATGTTAGAGGAGTCAAGTTTTCCTGTGACCTTCTAGGTATGTGGAGTTGTCATTTGTGTTACAGGCATTGCAGGGATTGAGAGCGTGAGAGGTTTGAAATCAGACTTCTGAGTTCCTGAGGTGGAATTGGTGTGCTTAACGAAAAAACAGGCTTCATAAGATGTTTGGAACAATTCCACTCATCTTAGTATGGAGCATTGCTTGTCTGTTCAGAAACCTGTCTGGAATTGGATATCTCTTCCTTGTTATCCCAACAAAAGTAATTCCTCTTTGTTTTTTTCTAATGTGAATAAAAAAAGTTCTTGCAAATAATTTTGTTTGTCAAACTAGAAAGACAAATTAGATGTTATAGAAGAGTTTGTTTAATCTGAGTGTGTTATAGTTGAAATTGAAGATAGTGATTATATAAAGTCTATTACTAGTCTTATTTTAGCCATGTGCTTCAGGTGCAGAATTTACTTGAATTAATCTTTTCACCTCCAAGAGATCCCAGTGTGCTTTAAACAGCACTTGTCAAACTGACTTTAGAGCCACCAAATAAATCTATTTTATAGTCCCATTAGATATCTAACTCAAAACCCCCATTCACTCTGGAAGGTCCTATGCTTGGATGCACAGCAAATTTCCTGAAATCATCTCTGGTACACCTCCTTCAGGCTGTTAAGGAGGTGTTGAAATGTGAGAAGGCTGGTAGTGAAATCAAATTGTGGCTCAGGGTAATTAGGACGGGAGAAAGCCCAGCATTTTCATAGCACATTGTCTGGCTTTTAGTTGCAGCTGCAAACAACGGATATGAATTTAACCAGTTGCTCTGCAGTGCAGCTGGTTCAGATCTGGCTTTATAACTGGCTGAAGTAAAATGAAATGGCTGGAAAATTCCAGTCAAGTAACACCAGTGGGAACATGTGGAATTAAATAGTGTGAGCAAATGCTGGCTGAGTTGGGGAAAAACTTCAGACATAAACCTGAGGGTGGTGGTGAGGACTTGGAGGGGGGCATTTTCGGGCCTTTTTAACAAGGGCCTATTGTTTTGATTAGTTCCCTTGCAGGAGCTGGAAGGTTCCCTACATCCAGAGTCACTCACAGAGTGTTTGGCTTGTCTGCCTCGTTCTTGACTGAAGTCACCTGATCCTTTTATTTTTTGTTCAAGAGGGAAGAAAGAAATGAGCTGTTACCTCAGTTACTAACAATAACACAAATCTCCAAATGTAGTCTTTTTTTCTTTGGAGCAGTTTTCCCATCTATGTGACACACAAACCCCTGTCTCTTCATAGGTACCTCCCTTCCACTACCCTTACTGCATGTTGGAGGCAAAGGTGTGTTAAAGGTTCAATTTAGTTATGTTTTTATAACTGTTCTAATTAAAGGATTCTGCAGGGAAGAAAATGGGCTTACTGAAGGGAAGCATTTACATTTTCAGTAGATGGGTTTTTTTCTCTCCCTGCATTGTGTACGTGATTTGAAGACTTGAGAGTTGGCTAGGAAGAGCTCTGAAGAGTCAGAGGGTCCTGGGACTGCTGGGGAAACATTTGCTCTAACTAAGTCTGGGGTGTGTAGTCTTTTCCAGCAGTTGGGAGCTATATTTGCCAAATGATTTCCCTGTCATAGGATGCAAAGCATCAGATTGAGAGACTTAAAGAAATTGTCCCTGAGGCAGATGGCTAGTAGCTGTTTCTGAGGTGCACCTCCATACTCTGCCTCATCTCTTAGGATTTACATTAAGTTTGCAGTGATAAGTCAGGACTGGTATGCTGAAAGCCCAATGAAGAATCTTTTTAAAAAGCAAAGTTCTGGTAGATACATTGTTAATTAAGCCCCTTAAAACTTTCTATATAATTTAGGCAACTCTTTCCCCCTCTCAGAGCTATGCTATTCTCAGTCATTTTTTGGAAAGAGACAGATACAAATTATCAATAAAAATTGCCTGTTTCCCAACTGCAACACTGTTCTCTGTCTTATAAAAGTAAAAAAACTTTTTTCATCCAGGTGTGGTGTCCCTGCCTGTAATCCCCACAATTCAGGAGACTGAGGCAAGAGGATCACAAGCTTGAGGCCAGGCTGGGTAACTTAGCAAGATAGTCTGAAAAAAAAAAAAAATTAAAAAAAAAAACTTTTATAAAGGAGAGGCTTGGGATATATCTCAGGATTCCTGGGTTCAATCCCCAGTACCAAAAGAAAAAAAACAAGCCTTTTTATTTATGCACGCTCCTTGGGTCCCCTGAGTTTATGTTAAATTTTAATTCTAAATACATGAGATACTCTTTATTTTTCAACATTTCTGAGATGAGAGTTTTTGCATTAAGATTGGAGATTCTGTTTCAAATCGTTTTACTCCAGGTGGAGGGGCATGCTTGCTATCGGGGGAGGGCATTCTGCTCCCACCCATTGTGTTGACCTTTGTATGTGTTCCCACAGATCACGATCATCTTCAAAGCTCACCGTGAGTGTACAGATCAGAAAGTATACCAAGCTGTGACAGATGACCTACCAGCTGCCTTTGTGGATGGCACCACCAGCGGTGGGGATGGAGAAGCCAAAAGCCTGCTTATCGTGGAGAGGGAGAGTGGCCGCTACGTGGAGATGCATGCCCGCTACATAGGCACCACAGTGTTTGTGCGACAGCTGGGTCGCTACCTGACCCTTGCCATCCGAATGCCCGAGGACCTAGCCATGTCCTTTGAGGAAAGCCAGGACCTGCAGCTGTGTGTGAATGGCTGCCCCCTGAGTGAACGCATCGATGATGGGCAGGGCCAGGTGTCTGCCATTCTGGGGCACAGCCTGCCTCACACCTCCTTGGTGCAGGCTTGGCCTGGCTACACACTGGAGACTGCCAACACTCAATGCCATGAGAAGATGCCAGTGAAGGACATCTATTTCCAGTCCTGTGTCTTCGACCTGCTCACCACTGGTGATGCCAACTTTACCGCTGCAGCCCACAGTGCCTTAGAGGATGTGGAGGCACTGCACCCCAGGAAGGAACGCTGGCACATCTTTCCCAGCAGTGGCAATGGGACTCCCCGTGGTGGCAGCAATTTGTCTGTCAGTCTAGGACTCATGTGCTTGATCCTTATTGTGTTTTTGTAGGGGTTGTCTTTTGTTTTGTTTTTATTTTTTGTCTATAACAAAAATTTAAAATATATATTGTCATAATATATTGAGTAAAAGAGTATATATGTATATACCATGTATATGACAGGATGTTTATCCTGGGACACCACCAGATTGTACATATTCTGTTTGGTTGTTTTCACATATGTTGGATGCAGTGTTCTTTGATTGTATCAATTTTGTTTTGCAGTTTTGTGAAATGTTTTATAATTGTCCCTACCCGGGAACCTGTTAGAAAGCACTTTATTTTTTATATATTAAATATTTATGTGTGTACCTGGTTAATATGTATAGTACATATACACAGACACCATACCCAGCATTCCCTTGGAAGGTGACCAGTTGTCTGTAGCTATTCTTGGCTTTTCCCCTTGCCCTTTCCCATTGCTACTGATTTGCCACAGCGTGTAGTTTTCACTGGCCACCTCCTGATGGAGCTGCCTCCTTTCCTTTGGAGTGTGACCCTACCCTTTCTTCTGCCCTCACTCAGTTGGAAAGGACAGTTAACTCTTCCCTTATAGGTGCTTTTGACTCTTGTAAATGCTGATCTTAATAAGGAGCCCTTTCTTAACAGCTGTCACTTTTTTTTTTTGAAGGCGGAGAGAGTGTTGCTATAATTATTTTCTTTCAAGCACATGTGTTGTTCAGTTGAACCTATGAAACTGCCATTTCCAAAGGTAGAAAGGTCCTTCGTGATGGCAGTTTATAGATAAATATCTTGCTGGATCTCAGTAGCTCTCACATTTTTTCTCATCCCATACTCAATTTAAATTGTGGTTTTCCCCTCTTTTAACTCTATTCCCTTTAAACAAAATATGAAACCATAAGTTTAGTAATAATCATGACTTGCTCTTTCTTCATAATTTGTGAGAGCCCACGTTCTTAGTTTTCTCTTCTTTAACTGCTTGGGCCCAGAAACATTCTCCTTCTCTTCACCCCATTACCCCTCCTCTGCCTCAACTTAAGAATTTGAGGTTAGGGTTTATTCATCTTCCTTTGATGTTGAGACCCAGAGCCCATCACAGAGTTCTCTGTGCTTCCTTGCCCGCTACTCCTGGTCTTTGTGAGAGTCTTTGACACGTCTTTGTGCATGATGAAATGGAGTAGGGTGTTAAGGACAGAAAAGCCCCCTAGGCCTAACCCAGCATGCACTTACCTGTGATGCTGGTCAGTCCAGATTTCTCATTACCTAACTTCATGCTCCCCAAGTCTATTTTTAAATCAGATACTCTTAACACCTGTAGTTGAACATTAGTTGCTCTTGTAACTTGGTGAAATAGAAAAATGATTCCTCGTCTCACCTCTTCCATTCTGTTGTTGGTGCCCCTTGCAAAAGGGAAAGAACAACAACAAAAACAAGAACAGTAAATGAGAAAGCTCCAGGATAGGTAGGTTTATATTGTGATATCCAATTGTAAATGTTTGCTTCCAAGAAAAACTGGCACCGTTTGTACTTTAATAATTCAAGTTTACATAAATGCGAACAAAAGAATTTCAAATACCATCATGATTGAGGCCAAGAGTATGCTGAGTTTTGGTTGACCAGGTCATGTTTTTTGCCATATCCTGTTGACCAGTGGCACTGCTGGAGGCCCAGAGTGGCAGCAAGATATCATTTTGTAAAGTTCTATTTCTTAGTGGACTGATGTAACTTCCAGTCTCAGGATGGGATTGTGAGTTCATCTGGAGGTGGCAAACCTCTGCTTTCTGGTGTATGAGAGAGTAATCTTGGGCAGCCTGGGAAAATAAGGCACCTGTTTCTTAAAAGATTCAACTCTGGAAAGTTGGAACCTAACCCTGTTACAGAAGTTGGACTAGGGACCTACCTGCCATCAGCTCTGATACTTGGCTGCTTTTATTCAACTGTGGTGCCATGTGCCCAGTTCAGAAGCTATTGTAAGCTAGTAATGTTATTTTCTAATCGATTAGAATAAAGGAGGAAAAATATCAAGGATACTTTTAACCACTATTTTTGTGCAAATAGTATAAAAGTGAAGTAAAAGCAATAGTAGAGATTTCTACAGTGTCTGGGTTTAGAATGTATTTGATTAATACACCTTTGTCCTTTTCAGGGAAAATAAACACTTCTACCAGTAGTTGGGGGGAAAATTGGGTTTTGCCATATCATTTCGCTGAAACGATGCTTAAAAGCATCTTGCATCACTAGTATTAGGATCAGTGTATTTACTTATTTTCACTTTTTAAGCGATGTCCCTGTAAAACCTTTATAGTCCCCACAGATAACTTTCAGAAGTAGATGTGTTTCTCTAGAGAAGAACCAGGTTGATTTTTCTTTAGAGTTCCCAGAGAAAATGCTGCTTGCACATGTTGGTTCATGAAGTCCTTAGAAGAGCTTCAGGTCATACCAACACATGGATATGCTGTAGCTATTCACAAGTCTCCTGGGGGGAAACACTGGTTTTCACAGATGCTGTACATGGCTGTCTTTAAAAGACTTTTTTTTTTTTTTTTTTTTTGTCCTCTTTGCTATGCTTGGAACACCCCCCCCCATCAGTGTGTTGAATCTTTGCAAAGAAACCTTTAGATGTGGTTCATAGGTATATGAATAAGTATCTGTGTAAAACAGTGTGCAGTGTGTAAATACTTAAATTATTATGCTAGAAAAATAAAGTGACATACCATGCTGTGGAATGTTTGTTCTGTGATTATAGTGACACCTGCTGGAAGAGCTGAGAAACAGCTGCAGAAGAGAGAAGGGGCAATTACAAAATCCCTACTAGTCATAGCAAGTTGTGCCACCTGCCCACCAACTCACTTACTACTACTGTAGTTTTCCTTATAAATGTTAAGCAATTACAAATAAACCATTATCTGTGAGACTTATAATGATATTGTCACAAAGTTCTGTGTTTTGTAATAATTTTGCTCCCTTGAAGACAAGTAACTTGCCTGCACCTGGGTTCTTTTTAAGCTAGTATGGACTGCAACAATTTGCTCCTGTTGGGGAGGATCTTGGGCACAGGGTTTTCTAGCTTTGAAAACTTTAATAAATCCTCACTTGTTGAGATTCAATTATGATGACTCTAAAAAGATTCACACAATATCAAAAGTTGGTCTTTGAAGAAACATACCAAAAGGTGGAAAAGTTTGGAAAAGAAACCGAAAGTAGGGGTTCAGAAATGCATTATCTGTTCTAGGTAGAATGATAAATGAAGGAAATCTCAGTGGAGGGAAGTACATGTTCTTAAACAGAAAGCTTATCCATTGCATTTAATGTTTACATCTAGCAGTTCAGAGCAAATAGGGAAAATTATTTCAGCTGAAACACATGAAGCAGGAGACAGTGATGTGGTCACTGAACACCTACTGTATGTGTCTGTACTGAATCAACAGAATCTGCATCAAAATGAAATCCATGCTTAAAACTAACAACATATTTATCTCCAACTTTTTAGAGACTGAAACTTGAACAATACCAAAAACCCAAAGGGTAAATGTTCATTTTTCTTAAATTACAAATGATGATATAAATTCCAAGCATCTTCTAAGTTATCTAACATCCTTTTTTAAAAAAAATTGTAGTCACAGTGTTGGCAGTATTCTGTGTTCTATTGTCGGGAATTAGTAAAGATAACAGTCTTAGATCGTTTTTTCTGAGCAAAGACATCCCTCTTCTTCCCACAAACAAATGTCTATATGTGAACCAAGGAACATTAACCTCTCACAGAGAATGTAACTGAGGCATTCAAGAGGAAGCAGCTTGCAAATCTCTATTATTTCATATTGTTTCCACTTCTACCTCTTCTGTATGTCTTCCAAAGGGACAAGTCATATTCACAACATTATTATTTTGGTGGTGTTTTCCTTTGAGTGTACTGTTCTTCCCAACACCACCCCAAGTATCACTAGTAAACAAGATACTTGAAACTATCAACTAAATAATTAAATAATGTATTGCCTTTGTACCCAAAATGTTGTGCAAAAAAAAAAAAAAATGTGCTTGGAGTAGGAATGCCTTTCTCATCTCTCTCTGAAGAGTGTGCAGATTGACCAAGAGACTGGTCATCCAGGCCCAGAATGAAACCCTAACACTGTGCAGAGCTAGGATATTATGACCTCAGCCTTATCAGAATGATGTTCAAAACAATTGAGAAAGCCAATCTGTCAAATAGAATGTACTAAAGTAGGTGCATCAAACTCCACATGAAGAAAGCAACAATGGGCAATGTTTTCTAACAGGATTCATAGGTGATATTTCAATGATTCATTTTTTACTTCAATAATGAAAACTCCAACTGTAGAAGAAAAATAAAAAGCATTTTGCTACCAGATTGAATATACAAGACCAAACCATAGGTAAATTAACCAAGTAGATAGATAACATTTTTTTTAAATAGGATTATTTCAGTCCATATACCACTGCCAAGGGAATGGTGCTATTTGATAGCCCGGAAGGCCTCCAGAGCCCTGTAACAGGAAGCGGCAAGGTAGGATTTACTGAAGGGAAAGAATAATGGGAACAATAAATTTATTTCCCTGTGAGATCTTGTCTTGAGCTGCTAAGTAGCAATGCTATTGATGCACTGTGGGTCATTGGTGCCAGGAGGACAGAGGGGAAAGTTATTGATTGGCTTCCTCTAAGTGTCAGGGAAGGGATTCCGGACCTGAGTCACTTCATCTTCCTCTTTGGAAAGGAAAAGAAAAGAGTAAAATAGCTTGTGACAGCACAAAGTAAGATCCTCAGCACCCTATCAAACTGGAAATTTGGGTGGTATTGGGAAGTCGAGAAAGGGGTGAAAAGTTTATCTGTGATTAAGGGTAGCAACAGGCAGAAAGAGCTTAGAAATCCAAGTGAGAAGTGTGGGAAATGCATCCTGATTACATTTTGAGCCACAGGACCTTGATAAAAGGTTCATTTTGTGTAGATTTTTTTTTCTATATTCTACCTTAGGGGAAACATTATACCATCATGGTCAAGGTCATAAGTTGTAGGATCACACCATTCTGAGTATAAATTCACTGGATTTCCTCATTCTGCCTCCTTGGACATACAAAGCCGTAACACATTTAGCCTTCAGTTTCCTCCTGTTCATGAAAACCTGAAGAGAACACCTCAAACATTCATTGTGAGGATTAAATTTATTCTTTTATCTTAATTTCTTAGCATAGTACCTGAAGCAGACCTAGTGCTCAACATATATTACTTTAAAATATGAACATTCAAGAATTTAGGACTGGCAAAAAGTTCTGCAGAGTTTAGATACATGAATGAAGGAAAAAAACTCTCTCATGACTATCAGGTGAGGTCCAAGAGCAGTCAAGGTAAGGTGCCACCTGCTTACCTCCTCACTGCAGCTGCCCCCACCCCCAACCATTTGCCTGGACCAAACTACAGGGATTAAGAGTGACCTGCAGATAGGAAGAGCTCTGAGGGAAAGCTTCTATTAGTGAAATACCTACTATTAAATACTACTAAAGGTTGGTGGCTAACCATGTATTACATACCTGTTCAAATTGGAGTACCAGTAGAGAGAACATCTACTTTGGGTAAAAACATTCCAAAATGTCTTCATAGTCTGACCTGCAAATGGAAGGTGTGAGAAGAGGGCATCCAGTGCTCACAGCAAAGCCATAACTCTACTCCAACAGACCCTTTGCAATTGTTCAGCTAGGCCAGTGGCAGAATTCTCATCCTCTCAATCGTGCTTGAGATAGAAATGGAGAAAAAGAAAAGGCTTCCTAGAGGGGGCTGACTGGTTTAGACTGGACAATCAAGCAAAGTCCTTCCCCTCTGGTTTTAATATTTCTTTTTCCACCATGAGAGGTGAAAGGAGAGGAGTTAAGAGAAATTGCACATACACACTCAACATACAGACCACACACGGAAAAGCTTATGCAAAGAAAAGATATTGGGAAAGATTATAAAATAATAGAAATGGGAAAGAGAAAGTGACAGAAAGTGACAAAGCTTGAAGGGGGGAAGACTGTTAAGATGTACAATTAATGAAGACCTGAACAAAACTGCAGGTGATACATGGGGTATTCATGGAGAAGAGCAGAGACATGGAGGAATCAGATATCTTCTTTTTATATGTTTTAAAATTTATTATACATCCCTCAGACATTGAAGAGCATAATAATTGACCAAGATTCCCTGGTTTCATCAACAAATTCAACTTGAACTATCTCCAGCACAGAGACAAAAAAGGAGGGACTTATTACAAGGTTACTGAGGCATTTTGGGGAACCAAAGGGCAGGAAGGCAGAGTGAGCTCACAGACTGGACACCAAGGCTGGGAAGCATCAAGAATCTCATCTCTGCTGCTGATTCTATAAGCACTTTCCTCTCACTCACGCTGCAGGCTGATTTCTCTGTTCCATGGGTACTTTTGGCAGAACATGCACGGCTCACAGAGCATGGTTCCATCTATCTTCAGAGAGTTTGCAGTTCCAGGGGAAAATCTCTCTGGCTCAGTTTAGGCCAGTTAAATCTGCATAGCATCAGGCAGCAGGCATCTCCCTGTTTTCACTTGTAGTATTGGAGAATATTGTCATAAGAAGGTAAATATTCATCCTATAATTTTACTTATCAAACACTTGTTTATCATTACAGAAATGAATTCCACCAAATTGGTCTGAATCAGTGGGGTCTGAAACTAAAGAATATTTAGTCTGTTTTTTGTATAACTCTTTGTATACAACACACATACACACATACACACACACACACACACACGTATAATGTTGATAAAGCCTTAGGTAAGTTTCAGTATTTGTAATCACTTGATAAGGATATGCCGAAACTTGTCCACTCATAAGAACCACATTCTTTGGCAATCATGGGATAGGATTATGAATTCAATAATTATAATAACTCACTGCAACTGAGTAGGAATTTCAGTGAGTAGGAAGACTGGACTGAGTATAGCATTAAAGGGAAGAGTCATTCATTTAACAAACTTTTATTGAGTACTTACTAAGTCCAAACAATTGAGAACTGGGTAATTAGTATTGCATAGCCATATTTCCTTACCTAGAAGAACTTACAGTGAGGCAAAAAGAAGAATATGATGTTCAACCTTCAGTGCTCAACTTTGAAATGTTTTTAAATAGGCTGATATAGTTTTCATATATTAAGGGTAATTTATCTCTATATTGCCCATCCATGACTCCTATTAGGTTATTTGTCTCATGGTATGTGCATTGGCTGGGCTCCACTGGAGATCTCTTTCTTGAGATCTCTCATGCACTGATTGTTAGAAGTCACTTGAGGTGTCAGTGACCTGAAGCCTCCTTTGGATGGGACATCCACCATCCACGATGGCCCACTTAAATAGTGGCAGTCAATGATGACTGTCTACTGGGAGGTCAATGGGGATGTATACCAAAGTAGCCACATATGGCTTTTTCGGTGTGACTTTAGTGTGAGCTGCTCATAGCATAGTGGCTCTGAGAGGTAGTGTATCAAGAGCAAACATAGAGCAGAGTAGTTTCTTAATTACCAGGAAAGATATAAATAAAATGTGGTTAAGGGATACACAAAGAACTAGCATAGTGTCACTTCCACTATCTTCTACTGAT
Organism: Ictidomys tridecemlineatus; assembly: GCF_052094955.1. Lineage (NCBI taxonomy): Eukaryota > Metazoa > Chordata > Mammalia > Rodentia > Sciuridae > Ictidomys > Ictidomys tridecemlineatus. The sequence continues at coordinate 106,195,861 of NC_135477.1, forward strand.
CAAAGTACCAAGACAGAGAATGAACTCCACCTCTTGAGGGGGAGTAGTATTAAGATCACATTACTTTCGTTAATGTGGGATTAGCGATCTTGAGCTATCTAGAAAACACCATCTGCCACAACTAGAAAAGTCATTGTTCTGAGTAACATTTCATTTCAAAATTATTTGAAAAACTAGTACAAAACTCTTGGATGCATTAAACCACCTTCTGCCTAGCAAACCAGGTTATCCCATCTACACTTTCCTATGGGAAAGAAAAAAGTATCTCAGCTGGAGAAGAAATTCCCCTCCAATGGTAAGCAAGTACTAGATCAGATATCACATGACACACACCCATACCCCTTATAGTACAAACACTAGTCTGTAATATCAAGGGCAAAATTAAAATTGCAAGCACAGTCTTTAGTAATAATAAGTCTAATGCTTACCTCAGAGAGTTATTTCCTTTCAGTTCTTCATTAATTCAACAAAAATTAATCTATCAAAATTACATGATATTGTTAAATTTTTAGGCTGCATAAAAGCGTTGAAGCTGGATCTCATCTCTCCTGGAAATTAAACAATTTATTTCTGCCAAAGGGATTAGACTCAGTAACAGTTGACATCTCTCATTATTGAGTGGTTTCTCCCCACAAAAAGCCTGCCAGATTAAGTTGCCCAAGATACAGAATTAGCTTTGAGTAGGCTGCCTTTTGACCTGCATTAATTTAGAAACAGTTTCAACCATCTCTTGCTTGCCCATCAATGGAGACAAAATCACTTTAAAGTCTCAACATGTTCTCCAGTGCTCCACATAAAGAGATCTATGAGTAATTTTTATAATAACTAGCACCAACTAACTTTGGTGAACTGCTTGCAACTCTTTATTTTTGGGAAGGGCCACTAGGTATACTTAGAAAACCTCAAAATATTCTCCTAATGTTGAAAAATGTCACACCTTCCACGTATTTTAATCTTCTTTAAGATAATTTGCTTAATCAGGGACCTAGAAAATCCCATATAGTAAATAACAGGTTCTGGGATAGCAGGAAGAGAGGACAGTATATTAGGAATTCTTAGTTGCACTTTCTTCTGGAAAGAATTTCCTCCTCCATTATGTTTTGGTATGATAGATAAACATCTACCCAGGACCTCCAAAATTTCAGTCCCCTTTCCTAGCTCCCACCCCCAGTATAAGCCATGCTGCCATTTATCAGCACTGACAAGACTGATGATTCCCAAGCTTCTGAGTGATGAAATTACAAAGAAAGTAGGAGGAGGCTTGTTCACCAGAGGGTAGTTTGAATTGATTGTGGACATGTGTCAAAGATGTGGCTCAATGAATTCAGGGCGTGGGCTCAGGTGGCCCAGTGAAGAAGGTTACTTCCTTGGGCTCTCTCTGACCTCAATTTAAACAATTTATTTACAGTTGGGATTCTGTGGGTTTTCCATGACATTAAAGTGAGTTGAACACCTCAATGGACAATATAAGAATTACCCACTTGGAAGCCTCCCTGGACCAAGAAAAGTGATGCATTTAGATTTGGGGGAAAAACTCACTAAAGACCAAGATGATAGAAATGTGGGAAGAAATATCAGATGGCAAAATAAATGGTTTGTTTCTCAGAGAAATTAGTAGATCAGTGTTCCAAATATCCCATTTCATTAACAGCATCAACATGCTCAATTGCCAGTGATGGGTTATCTGATTAAGATGGGAAGAATGTCCATTAAAAAGTGTGTAGTATGAATCAAAACTTTCAAGATGTAAACATACATTTAATGCATTCTTTTTGGACGGTATTAATAGTATGTTGAGAAACACTTTGTTTGGTCAGAAAAATAAAATCTTAAGGATTTGCTTTTTTTTAAGACTATGTATTCCTTCTTCTCTTGAGAATCTTATTCTATTTCTCAAGATTACTGACAAAACTTAAAAAACTAAAATGACCTCAGTTATCCTTATTCTGGCCTTCTGTCATGAGATCCCCAAATATCTTCAAGTACTTTAAAATGTTTAGGATAAACAATGAAATTACCAAATGAAAATTTGAGGTAACATGCTGAAATTTTAGAGAATAAAGGAGGAAATTTTCTTTCCACTCCAACCCATGGAATATAAAAATGATAAATAGAAGCATTGACCAATCCTCAAACTCTTGCTAAGGGTAGGCAAGTGATGTTTCAGATTGGTGTCTAGTACAGTCAAGCTCTGGGTCTTCAATACCCCTAACTTCTTGATGTCTGATTTTTGCCATCTGGTTTAGCTTGTCCATTCTTGCCTGGAACTTTGTTATGGAAAACAAGATGGATGCACCAGTTGTATCTCTGCAATCTCTTTCTCGATAGATATTTTGCAAGAATGCTCTGCCTTTGACATATATATCAGCATAATATTATATAATATGTATCAATATTATATTTTTCTGAAGTATTCTGGAAAAGTCATCTATCCAAAACACATCCAAAGTAAATAGGAAGATAAAATGATATGTGAGCCACCAAAAAAAATCTTACAGAATACTCCAGAATACCCATTAGCCATTGTTCAGAACTTGCCTGCCTCTGTTTAGATACAATTCTTACATGCTTAATCTACCAACTTTTTATTCATCCAGCATCCTATTCTACAAAAAGAGAAGCAGTGAACATCTAGAGAGAAGGAACATGGCCGGCAGAAGTGGGAGCACTGGAAATAACCAAAAATAAACCTGATGATGGCTTTGGATGCAGAAAAGAGAACTTCAAAACACACTAAGGATAAAAGGGATGTCATTCTAAGACTGGAACGAGGAAACAAACAGACTTGTGCTTCTCAACATGCCCAAGACCTTCAAAGAGGTTTATTATAATGGAACTGAGTCATCAAGGAAAAGTTAAATTATGTTTCGAAATAAGAAGGCAGAAGATATATTTGCCATTCTATAACCTTTCAATATATATGGCTGAAATAATTTTGCTTATTAAATAGATATTGAATGTTTACCATGCATTAAACTGCACTCCCTCTACCCTCACCTTTTAATTTGTTCTTTAATTTTTAGATAACTGAGGCCTTGAAGATATCTACTGGTTCTTAATGACCTATTCTAACATAAGCCAGGCCATAAAGATAGTCGATAACTGAACCAGAATGGCTGGCCTTCTGCTGGTCCACTGTAGCCCCAAATCTCCCTCGTGAGCTGTTCATAATGTGACAGAAGGAGATGATGAGATACAGACAAATAAAACCCATTGCTGTGGGCTGGGATGGTGGCTCAGTGGTAGAGGGCCCCCCTAGCACGGGCAGGATCCGGGTTGGATCCTCAGCACCACATGAAAATAAAGGCATTGTGTTGTGTCCACCTACACCTAAAAAATAAATATTAAAAAAAATCCATTTCTGTGTTCACTATGAGAAATTTTAGTGGAAATAATAGGTCTGTGGGCCTGGGATGCATTTCTCTTTCTTCTTGATACAAGGAATAATACTATCTCTGTTTTTAAGTTGTTGACACTATAAATTGGAAAGAATTCTGAAAACTGGAAGAATAAATAACTGATTACCTTTCCTACTTTGCCCAAATATCAGAAAACTCAAAGCCAAGATAGTGACTCACTTTTGATTAGTGTAAAGGAAATCATGGAAACTATTTTGTGCACTACGTTTTGTTAAAACACATTTTAAATTTGCTTTATTATTCTCACTTATTTTGAATCTATATCCTTTTACTATTTTGTTTTAGTTTTGAACATGTGTATGCATATGGAATTTAACATGTACTAGAAACTGTTCTAAGCATTTTAAAAGTATTAATTCATTTTAGTTTTCATAAAACCTATGCAGTAAGCACTATCCAATCTATAGATAATCAAAACTGAGGCAGTGAGAGATTAATGATTCAATTCTTAGTCTGTTTAATTTTGCTATTACAAAATGCCTGAGGATAAGTAATTTATAAAGAAAAAACTCACAGTTCTGAAGACTGAAAATTCAAGATGTGGGGGCCACATGAGCTTGATTTCTCATGCTGTTCTGGATATGGTGGGAAAATAGATGGATAAGCAGTTGCATGTGGAAAGATGAGTGCAACATACAGTCACTCACTGCAAAAGAGTCAAGTGTCAGACTCATTTACAACAACCTGCTCTTGCAATAACTATCTCCTCTCTCACGAACCACATTAATCCTTTGGTAAGGGTGGAACCTTTATGACCCAATTACCTCTTAAAAGTCTCACCACATTTCAACATGATTACAATGAGGAACAGGTCTCTAACACATAAATTTTGCAGGATAAACCATCCCACATATATCTCTTTTAATCTACATAAAACTGTTCCATAAAGCAAAATATATGTAGCAATCTATAAACAACTAATTGGAGCCAGGTACCATGGCACATGTCTGTAATCCCCACGGCTTGAGAGGCTGGGTCAGGAGCATCACAAGTTCAAAGCCAGCTTCAGCAATTTAGCGAAGGCTTAAGCAACTTAGCAAGACCCTGTCTCAAAATAAAAAATAAAAAGGGCAGGGTTAAGTGTCCTTCTTAAGGCTCAGTGGTTAAGTGCCACTGGACTCAATCCTCCATATCAAAATAAAAGAAAAAAGAAAAGTTGTAGTATACAGCTTGGCTTATTGAATAAAAATGTTTATACATAGTACAAATGGAAACACCTTATGAAAGTAACTAAAAATTGAATTAGTGCCGTATTGGAAAAGAAAGTTGGAGGAAAGATGTAAGAAGTCAAAAATTATCTGCTATCATGAAGATTAATTTAAAAACTTAAAATTTATAAGAGAAAGTGATACATATATAGATATATGTGAGTAAATAAATACCAGGGGAACAAAAGCTAAAAGTTTAAAGTGGTTGCTTCTGGAGAGTAGAATTCAGACATTAAAGTGTCAGGAACTGCTGTGTGTGTTCCTTCATAAGTCTTTTCATACTTTAAACTTTTTAAAACTGGGGGAATAATAATTTTGAAAAAATTGTAAATATGATGACTTCTCAAATCATAAAAATGACTATTCTTTGGTTCCCTGGAAACACGTGGTGGTGTGACAAAATATCATAGGGGATTTTCTAGGCAACAGAGTGACATTTAAGGTGATGTATGTCAGGGTCCAGATCTGGCTACAGTTGAGGTTCATGTTGCTCTTCTGTCAGCTTGTATGTCTTCAGATTGAAAAGCTCTCCTTCTCTGAAATACAGTGTATCCCAAACTCTGAAACTTTTAAGTAAATACCTCAGGACAGTGTTTTTTAAAGTGTTTTTTCACACCCTGGATGCTTGGTGCCTCATGTTCTATAACAGATCCTCTGTGTGTTTGGCAATTAAAATTTTTAAAAAAACTTATAGTAGTTTGCATATATTTCATAAATTTGAAATTTAAGATTATAATTTTTGCTAAAATCTCATTATGATATAAGATTGTTTAAGCTTTTAGAGGTTGAATTGCATTGATCAGAAGCTCTTACCTAACATTCATCTAAATTGAAATTTTTTTCTCTTGGTTCCTGGTGCTTTCAAATCAATTAAAAGTAGTCACTTGTATCTGTAATATTTGCATTTTTTTATTGCTATCAATCCAGCTCAAAGAAAACATTTCCATAGCTCCACAATTGCTCATTAAAGATTAAAAGGAGTGATGAAATGGTAATGTAAATACTGTGACTCAAAATAAAATTGGAAGAATAAATAAAGAGCAGCACTCCAGTGTGAATAGATTATAATGCTGTTTGAGCTGAAGCAAATGAATTTAAATATGCAATGATTTTGTACAAACAGCCAAAAATGAAAAGTGTGACTAATATTATTATAAATATAAGACAAATGAATTTTATTGGAAAATTGATCCACTGCCACCAGTCCCAGTATATTATCTGTTAAAACACTTGTCTATAGTGACATGCAGCCCCAGAGGACTGCATGCATGGTGACTCTTGTGAGATCTTGTAGTTTTATAAAACTACAAAAAAATCATGTTATCAATACACAATAATTTAATTATTTTTCTGAAAGCAGATAAGTGGCCAAACTACAGACTGATATTTATTCTAATTTATACACCTGCCACACTTTATTACTATGCAGGCTTAAAACAAACAAGCAAAAGGTCAATGTCCTACAGCAGAGAGAGCAGAATAATCTTGGAAACATGATCAAACAACATGTCATATGAGGTATTAATAAGTTATCTAACATAGAACAATTGTAACAATGCTGTATCACCTCACATTTAGAACAACTAAGTCAGTGGAACAGGCTGGAAGCTCACACACACACACACACACACACACACACACACAAATATAGTTTTTACATATGATGGAAATGACTATAGACATCTATGGTAAAAGAATATCAAATTTAATAAATTGTGCCTGAACTGATGCTTATTCATATGCACAAATTAGCATTGTATCTTTACTTCCTGCTACATGAAAATAAGTAAGTTCTAGATTGTGTGTGTGTGTGTGTGAATCAAAAGAAGGACTTTATAAATGTTAGAATAAAATATAGATTTATTTATTTTTATGACCTCAAATTAAGTGAGTGTTTCTTGAACAATAGTTAAAACCACAAAGAGTAAATGAATTCTCTGGATAAAAGATTGAGATACCTGATTATGCCAAAATGTTTAAATTTGATATGAGATTTTAGGACATATTATGTACTAAAAACATGAAAATATGAATGAATCACTCTTAATTTGAGAGTGGCAGGAAGGGAAATAGATGCAGAGATGGTGTCCCAGAGATTTTAGTTATATTAATATATCTGTATATGCATATCTATATGTAATTATATTGAAAATAGAATAAGTATAACAAAAATTCTGGAAAAATCCTAGTTTGACAAAGATAACTTCTTGGTGTGAGTTATATTATTTTCTAGAATTTATTTATAATGCTTCAAGTAGTTAATAATAAAAGTCATTTAAGAATGTTTAGGAGGCATGGAAGACAGAATGCCAGGTCAATATTATTCTGCAATAATATTTATAGAAGGAAATATTAAGGCAAATGGGAAAAATGGTATATTAAAAGAGAGAATTGCTGAACAAAACTTATGAAATATACATTTTAAAAACTGCACATACATACACCCCCATGACTACATATTTTTCTTAAAGAGCAATTGAGCTTAAGCTGGGAAGTTTTTATTATAACTTTTCCCCACAGAATAAAAAGTATCTGAGCTGAAATGGAATAACTTTGTTATGAAACTTGAATTTCAACAATTTAATATTTTTATCAGTCTTCTAATGAACAAATAAAAATTAACCTACTGATGAAAATTCTTCTCCAAGTGACACTGTTAGATGTAATGTAATCTACATGGTAAACAATGTGGAAGGGCAGTAACTTTCTGTAGGCCAGCAGATAACTCATCTCATTGTTTATCACTGATGATCAAGTTTTGATGTGGATTTGAACATATACACAGTATATCTAAAGTAGAAGAATTTGATGATTTCTGTTTGTTTTGTTTTATTATTGAAAACCCAGACTACATAAGAACAATTTTTACTTGGTTAATTGTTTTTCTTACTGAGCCACATAAATAGGTCAAGGATTGACAAATTATGGCCACATGTCAAAGCTGCTTCACTAATGCTCAATCCACCAGCTATAATAACATTTATATTTTTAAATAGCTATAATAATAAAATAAAGAGCAATATTTTCTGATGCATGAAAATGTCATTTTAGTGCCCATAAATATAGATTAAAAAAAAAAACAGGCATAGTATAGGGGCCAAGCAGTTGCAATAGAAAATGTACAGCTTGCAAAGCCTTAAATATTAACTCTAATGATTTCCAGAAAAAGTTTACTAACTCCAGACACAAACTCCAAATACATAACTCAAATGTCCCAGCTGGATATACAAGGAGGAAGAGAGATAAATTGAAAGTACAATATTTTATATATCAGTGTCAATTCACATGCGGCTTGATTCACAGAGGAGCTGTGTAGAAAGTATACACCTTGGCCTAACACTAAATGAAATTGTGAAAATTATTGACAATGACTTTAACTCTTTTATTTATATCATATGAAAAAATCATGGACATATAAGTGATGGGGCTTATTCATACCACCATAGCCTGGCTTCTGAAGGGAAAACTGTTTGCACGAAAAGGGAGATGAAATTAAAACACTATATCATAACATTGAAAATGCCAGTAAAGATCATATTCTTATTTTCACATTGTGTTACTCTAGTTAATAGTAAGAATTTATCACCTTCAGACCAAAATCTCACAAGTTTATATGTTGAAAACAAGATGTAAATTTTCCTGAGAAGATAAAATAGTGGCTAAATTGACCATATTCTTGAGTTTTATTTTTCAAGCCTTTGATGTTTTGTCATTTTTCCGAGAATGAAATCAATGATCTATTATTATGAAAACTTAAAGTCCCCCTTACCACCAAATGTTGAAAGAGAATTTCCAGAAGTATTTCAAAGCGAAATGAAACCCACAAGTTCAACCTTATATTGTTGCTATTGTTTTACTGTGACAATTCATCTACACAAGCCCAATAAGGTGACAAAAGTCACTTTCAGTGAGCAAATCTCTAACTTCCAGGTCCATGTTTAATGCCAACAAGAAAAACTGTTACCAAACAGTTGCTCCCATTCTCAGTGAAGCATAAATATTATTTTCTAATAAATAAAGGTCAAGATCTTAAAAACTGCCTAGATAGGTGACCTCACTGTGCTACCTTCATGAAGACTGCACAGTCAGTTGTTCCTTCCATGGTTTGAAACAGAGATGATTAACATTCTAAGAATCTGCTTCCTGTTTTGAATCCATTATTTTTTATCTGCCTAAAAATTTTTGGCTGAACTTTTCATAAAAGTAGCCCACAGTCACTGGGATAAACTTGGATAAAATGTTCCAAAAAAGAATAAATGCCTTTTTTTGTTAGAAGTAAATAGTGTAAATGTCATGAAGAATATTGGAAATCAAGTGGAACCTGAAGAACAGGTAGGACTTTGATACAGATATAATTTGAGCTCAGAAAATCACACAAGCAGAGGCATAAAAGTGTGATAATCAAGGTAAGTTTGGAAATGGGGAGAGCAGGTTAGCTCCTGGGAGTGAAAAATTAGTATAAAGAGATGGAAAAAGATTGCAAAAGTAACTGAAAAGGCAATTCTTTTGTTTCCTACAATGATGATTTGTTAAATTCTATTTACTTCATCTTTAAAGCTTTGAGCTTTTTTTTTTAATTTTATAGGTCTACCAAAGAATTATCTAAAAGAATTTCCAAATCAGAAATGTGAGTGCCAGTGAGAACAGTGGTTTGTTATAAATGAAAAGGTCCTATAAATATGGACAAAGAGCAGAAAGAAACAAGTTTTCACAAACATACTGACAAAACTTTAAAAAGGATATGTCAGTTCCATCCTAAAATTTTAAAGACTCCTCAATTACCAAATAAGTTGGAAATTTGAAAAAATATTTTTAGAAATGCACTCTCAAAAAAACCCCAAACTTAATATCTATTCATCCTTTCTCAAAATGTTATTGGAGGATATAACCCTCCCCCCCACAAAAAAAAACAGAAAAAAAAATAAGAAAAAAAATATGGAATCCAGGCGTCAAAGCATCCAACACAGGAGGGAGACTGAAGGAATCACTAATACAAAGTAAAGGAAGATCTGAAGACCTGGCATGTTGAGCAGCAGGCTACAGGCATACCAATCCCCAGCAGGAAAAGCCAGGCAACTCTGGAAGCAACTTCATAAAGAATATGAAGTTGGAACACAATGTAATGTATTTGAAAATATTAGCTGGAGATTTACACAATTAGAGGAGAGCATGGGACCAAATTAAGTGAAAAACAAGTCACTCACAAATTCCAAGGACAAGAAGATATTTTCAGGAAAAAGGTAGAAAGAGAGAGGGAGAGGGAGAAGGAGAGGAAGTGAAAGGAAGAGGAAAGGGAAGAGAAGAGGAAGAAATTACAGCATACTACACAGCTTAGCAGCAATCAGTGTTTACCTAGTTATCATAATGTAAAACCTGAACATTGTTTTATTAAAGTTATCTATACAGGATAAATGGGGCATGGGAAGTCTGTATCAGGGACAGATGAAGATAAAATTGAACTATCTTCACCTTTCATAATGGAGAGTTAATAGTGAATGGCTATAAATTTGAGAAGTAGCAATATGCATATTTTATATAGAAGTATGATGTTATGACTATAAGAATCAGGAGTTTAAAAGGAAAGTAGGTTTGGCTTAGATGAGGGAGGTGTGGACTATTCTTTTTCATAAAAGTGTTACTTTTTGCAGGTATCTCTGACCTTATGTTAAGGATATGATTAAGTATATGATTAATTTATATTAAGTATATGATTAATTTCAATAAAAACTAAATAGTATGTTTTAAATTATTAAAATGTAGAATACCGCATCCTACCTATGAAGATGTGAAACAAGGATTAGAAGATATGGACTAATAAATACATTGATTTGCAGAAATTTCTTCCTTGATCCTTAAAATAATGTGCTAATTTAGATAAAAATCAAATGTGTTCCATTAATTAAATACAAGGATGAAGACTGGCAGGGCAGAGAGCTGAGGACATCACTCACACCTCATCATATAACTTTGAAATCCATGATAGTGGGTATCAGGTTGCTATGATATTTAGATTTCCTAGGATATGGGGGAATCGAATCGATTTTCTTTTTAAAAGTCAATATTTAAAATATACCAAACATTGTATCTTTTTTTAACAACATGTCTTAATTATGTTCTTAACTTGAATAGTTTTAGATTAAAACTTAAACTATTTGAGCGGATTTGTGATTTTTGAGATTTTTTAGGAAGTCTGAAACAAATAGTTTGCAAAACGTGTCTGTGGCCAGTTAACAAATGGACTCCTACTGCCCCCTGGTGGTTAATATGGTCAGAGACACATGACGTGAAAATGGGATCTTGTGGTCTTTTTGAAGGATGGAACTTTCATTTCCTTTAGTTGCACTAAATAAATTGCAAGTTTTATAAACTCTGAATACAGTGGAAATATTTTGAAAATTAGGATTTGCCAACTCAGTAGACCATAAAAACAACTGTGTGCTTTTAATAATTGTCATATGGATTGGACCTAGCAAGATTTTTGCTTTCCAGAGACATCCTGACATTCAAAGACAGGATGCGCACAGACAGCCCATCCAAGGAAGACAAAGTTGGCCCTTAGGCTCTATGTTCTTTTCACAGTGTCTTCTTGTCTTTCCAAACTCTGTCCGCAGGGACCACATGGCCAAATGCTGTCAGCAACTACAATGTACTTTGTGGAGAAATCGGGCTTAGTGGAATAAGTAGAGAATGGTGAAATCTGAAGGGGGGGGGGGAAAAAAACCCCTGATTTGTTCCCAACCATCAGTAGATGTCATTTTAGGAAAATTAACTTCTCTTTGGTCAGTTTCCACAACCATATAATAGTTAAAATTCTAGCTTCACTTGTGCCAAGCAAAACTATAAAGTCATGTAGGTAAGTTGCTCAATAATAATAATCAATTATAATTATTGCTACTTTATACATTTAAAAGATAAATAGGCCTGTGTGGAGGATACAGAATATAGTCACCAGCATCACTTCTTGGAGTACCTTGGTCATTTATATTCATCCACACATGACAACACTATTACATGTATCTTCCTAAGAGATTTTTTTCCTATTCTCTGAGACAAATATCAATTCTTGCCTGAATTTCCAGCTTGACGTTTTCAGCTGGCTTGCCATAGGAGTTTTGGATTTGCTAGCCTCCCAATCACATCAGCCAATTTCTTGAAGTAAATTACTCTATAATTATATATGTGTATAAAAGTATATGTATTTTATATATATGTATGTAGATATATAAATGTGTGAGTGTGTGTGTGTGTGTGGAGAGAGAGAGAGAGAGAGAGAGAGAGAGAGAGAGAGAGAGAGAGAGAGAGAGAGAGACTGATCACATGCTGATCACATATATATCTCCTATTGGTTTGTTCCTCTGGAGAACACTAATATAGTCAGAGGGACAAACATGGTCCTAAGTGTCTCCTCTATGGTGGAAAGCAGGTGTAAGAGATGGGCTAAGGGCATAGTGACCCATGCAGTATTATGCATATGATTACCAGAGAATCTCAATCTTACCCCTAGTTGTACATGCTCCAGTAGAGATTTGTCAGCAATACTAAGATTAGCATCTTATCATTAATGTAACTAAAATTTCAATCACTTCTATACATAACATATTTATACTGACATTTTGTAGCTTCAGTAGCTAGAAGTAAATTATGAAAGATTCTGGAACCTCTGCATTCTGGAAGTGCTAGAAGAGGTGACAGTTTCAAAAGACTTCCTATGCATAAGAAAAGTTCACTGTAGCTGGGCATGATGGAATTATATGTCTATAATTCCAGCCACTAGGGAAGTTGAGACAAGTTGATCACAAGCTTGAGGTCAGCCTGGATAACTTACAGAGAGAACTTGTCTCCAAATTTAAAAAAAAAAAAAATTGAATGGGCTCAGGATGTAAATTACTGGTAGAGTACTTGCCTAGCATAGGTAAAGCCCCAGATTCAACGATATTATCAGGTGGGGAAGAAGGGAGGTAGGAAGGGAGGGAAATTCATTGGAATGGTGCAAAGAAGTGGGGGTCAAGGAAAAGAGCAGAAGGAAATCTGACCATAGTGGCTTCAGTGATCCACTAATGAGCCTTCACTAGAACACTTTTCTTCTAGAACAGCAAAAGACATTCTTGAAGGCCATACCAGCATAAGGTATTTATTGACTCAAATGCTAAAATTATTGATAGGTGAGGTGCAGGTGAGATGCAGAGTTTTCATTTTGTGTTCATGGGGTTTGTTTTCACATCATTAGCACTTAGAGCAAATCATAATAAACTGGAATTCTACTGATCAGAAAATAACTTACACAGAAACTGAGTTGAGGAATAAAGGTTTGAGGACAGAAGATGGTTTGCTAAAAAATTAAACAGAGCTTAAGGTTCTTAAAGACAACCAGACAAAAATGCCCAGAGGCTTCTAAATATGGTGCCTTAGAGTGTGGGAGTGGTTACCATTGACAATGATGTGAAAATCAAATACTGAAACAAAATAAAAATAAAGCCATGAAAGTAGTAGATGGGATTGCAAAGGGACAATGTGTGAAGAGGGGAAAGCAGAAAGAGAGAGCAAGTACATTTTTAAGGATTTCAAACAAAGAGGTCTGATACGAGGAGATAAAAAGTTAATTTCGATGCAGCAGATGTTATTGTTCTCAGGAATGTGTTTCCTTTTTATTCTTGCTTGTCCCAGTTTATTCCACTTTGCCCACTTCACTCCGGGAAGGATTGGATACTGTCAACTCTAGGGGTATATTTTAAATGATATAAGCTGATCTTTGTGCTCCATTCATATAAGATAAGATAGTTTTCTGTATCTGTGAATTCCATATCCTCATATATGACCAAACATAGATCAAAAATATATGAAAAAAATTGTGTCTATAGTGAACAAGTACAAATATTTTTCTTGTCATTATTTCACAACTACTTACATAACATTTACATAGTATTAGGTGTCATAAGTAATCTAGAGATGATTTAAAATATAAAGGAGGATGCGCATGGGTTATATGCAAATACTATACTATTTTATCTAAGGGTCTTGAGCAAGATTTTGATATCTGCAGAGACCCTGGAATAAATCCCCCATGGATTCTGAAAGACAACTATTTATGTGTATGTATAATACATATCTGTATATAGTACACATAACTATAGGTGTTTTTAAACACACACACACACACACACACACACACACACACACAACAACAGCAACAACTGGCCAATATATTGTGCAGGGAAACCTGCAGTAGGACTTCTGAGAAAATCTTTGATGCTGAAAGGCACATGAGAAATGGAGCTCTCCTTCTGCTGGCTGCTGTTCCTCTTGGAGCTGCAGCAGCCATTTTGTGATGATGCTTTAGTCAACTTTTTTGCTGCTGTGACTAAAAGACTGACCAGAACAGTTGTACAAGAGGTAAAGTTTATCTGTGGGCTCACAGTTTCAGGTCTCAGTTCATAACAGCTAGCGCCATTCCTCAGGGCTCCAGGGGAGGCAGGAATAACATGGTGGAAGAGTGTGGCAGAAGGAAGCAGCTCACATGATGATCAGGAAGGAGAGGGGGGGGAAGGGGAGAAGGAAAGGGAAAGAGAGAAGGAAGAAAGGAAGGAAGGAAGGAAGGAAGGAAGGAAGGAAGGAAGGAAGGAAGGAAGGAAGGAGAGAGGGAGGAGAGGGAGGGAGGGAGAGAGAGAGAGAGAGAGAAAGAGAGAGAGGATCTCCACTTGCCATTTACAAATATATACCCCAAAGCCACACTCACAATACCAGACTTCCTCCAGCCACACCCCACCTGCCCACTCAATTAATCCCATCAGGTGGTTAGTTCAGATTGTGTTAGGGTTCTCCTAATCCAATCATTTCTTCTCTGAGCCTTCTTGCATTGTCTCACACATGAGATTTACAGGGGACACCTCACATCCAAACCATAACAGATGATGAAGAACATTAGCTCAAGGATGACAGAGTAGAAAGTGGAAGGAATCTGGGTTCTCAATCAGATCACTGAATCGTTAATTAACTACTCTAGAAAGAAAGTACTTAAAAATCATGGGAGACAAATTCTTTGCAGTGTTTAAATTAGTTCACCATATGCTTTCTGTTACTCATTTGCAGCCCAAAGTACAAAATACATAAAATGCAGCCAGAGTCTTTATATCAAGAAAAGTAAATAATAGCAATTTTTTCCTGATAGTTCAAGAATAAGTAGAAAAAAAGTCATTGATCTAGGTCCAAGTTGAAAGTGAAAAAAAATTTTTTGAAACCTTCAATTTTATTTAATGCATACTTTCAAGGAATACTTTTAAAAATAAATGAGAAATATTATATTGATCAAGGTTTAATCAGGAAAAAGAACTATGAGGAAATAGATGACAGGAAGTATGGGAATTAGTTACAGGTTTTGATCTTACCAATTTGAGGAGCTGGTTAAACAGTCGTGATGAACAGACTCTTTCTAATACTGGAGATTGAGGTCCACATGGCAGAGAGTCGGGAAGGGAAGATGAATGTAAAGTGGGAAAGAGTGAGAACAGTCCCAAGCTGACAAGCACAAGCAGGTGCCCATGAGAAAAGACTGATAAATGTGTCGTTTCTTGTTTCTTCTCACCTTAATGGATTGAGTGTCCTGCAGGAACAAGGGCCCTTCATCCATATGCAACCCTATAAAGCTGGCCAGGAAACATAGACACTGATTCCAGGGGAGGTGGCACAAGTGCAATCAGGATGACCAGGTCACCATTCACACAGAAAGTGAACCAGCAGATAAGCAACAAGATATGAAGTTCACAAAATGATAAGCAACAAGATATGCAAGGTCCTCCAAATCTCCCAGAAAACTTCCTTGTGGCCTAACAGGCAACACAGAAGAAAGGGAATTCTGGAAAATGTAAAGTATCCTAGCTAAGTTGATATGATAAAATTCACCATTCAATAAAATTCACTAGCTGCCAGTATCCTGTGAAATAAACAGAGTCTAGTTATTATGGAGTTATTTTTTCTTGATCTAATAGGATGGACTTTGGAAAGAGCATTTAAATATTTATATGCATCCTTAGAGAGCATTTTAGTAAGTAGCATACATTTTGCAAATTACTTGCACCTGCTCAGACATCCTATTATTTCAACTAGAAGGTATAAAATGAGTATGTATCACTTCTGTATCACACCCTGAACTTTCTTGAATATGCAGATAGTGAGAATGCACATCTTAAGAAACAGTTGATTTTACTGACATATACATCTGGCTATAATGGCAAGAGACTTCTGCCAAAGTGCCATACTCTAGAGTCAATTTTACCAAACGTATCAATAATATTATTGTCCTAGTCTCAGAAGATCCATAATGAGGGTCACTCAGGATCAAGGTAAAGTGAAAAAGAATTAACATCTGAGGAGTCTATTTTGACAAATGTGTTTTTTTGTTACAGCTAAATGAGCGTCTCAGCAGTAAACAAACCATAAACAAGATTAGAACTATATAAATATTTACATGGGCATACTATGTTCATATGTGTATATACATGTTTCAGTTATGTATTTTTGTGAAACAAACTACCTCAAAACTCAGTGGCTTAAAACAATAGTATTTCTGGGCAGAGCTCAATGAGGATGACTTATCTCTGGTCCATTGAGAGTTGACTAGAATGATTCAACAGGGTCTGCAGGAGCCCTGATGGCTTAATTTATATATCTGATGCTTCAGGGTGGGGTGACTGGAATGGCTTGAGTTATCTGGGCTTCTCTTTCCACATGGGTTTCTCAGAATTCATTGGTCTATCCCAAAATTCTTTACTTATTGTACTCCATAAGGAAGAAATTAAAAAGCTGCAGCATATGTTAAGACCTGGATCTCAAAGTCACACAATAAAGTTTTAAACACATTTCATTAGTCAGAGTCACATGGCCTACCCAGATTCAATAGAAAAAATTAGTCCTCACCACTTATTTGTAAATACAAACCTATCTGTTCAGGATTGGGTGCAATGATTGGGGTCAGCTTTCTACTTGACCTTACTGGCTACAACAATTCATATGCCATCTATGTACCCATGTAAAATATAACCCCTTACTCTCAATACTCCCCAAGTTTTCATTCACTTATGAAATCAAGTCTTGAAATCAAAATCATGATGTGACTCAGATGTGAACATGGATGAAACTCCTTAGGTGGTACCCTTCTTGTTCTGAAGATCTAGGAAGTGAAAAACAAATTATTTGCCTCCCAAACACCTAATAAACAATAGTGAGATAGGGATAACTTCAAAGACACTAGTATTTTAAAAATTAGAAATGAAAGACCCACAGTAGTAACCAGTCCATAGCACTTCTGAGACCCACCTGGGCCTTCATCACCAGCAGCCCCAAAATCATGGAAGACACTCTTCTTTAGTACTTTCTCTGTAGGTTTTAGTTCTAACATCTGAGCTCTCTCTCTCTCTCTCTTTTTTTTTTCAAAAGAAATGACCCATTTTTATAGATCAGCCACTTTTTCAGTGATTCCTGCTCATAAAAATGTGGGGACCCAGGAACTTCTTTTCTTATGAACCATCTGTCCAATGTATTCCCAGTAGGTGACTTTAAGCACCTTTAAGAAATACAGTTATGTGGCTGGGGCTGGGGCTCAGTGGTAAAGCGCTCGCCTTGTACGAGAGGCCCTGGGTTCGATCCTCAGCACCACATAAAAATAAATAAAATAAGAATACAATTATTATTTTAAGTGCTCTTTGGGACTTTTAAGAAATATGGTTTAGTGTCCCAAAAGACACAGCAATAATTTAGAGTTTCTCTTCACTCTTCCTTGGACACATCAAACCACTGTGTGGAAATGCCCTTAAATACAGGAGGACTTTTGCTACAGTCTGTCTATAATGTACAACATTTCAGAATTCTTGATAAGAGGAGTTATGATCACACATTGGGTTGATCTTTATCCTGTAGTACATTTTACTGGCCACATCCTAGATTTGATCTCTGTCCTGAGGCCATTTATTATATTAAAGATATTTTGAAGGATGGGACATGTTTTGAATCCTATTTTTTTCTAATTCTTGAAACAAAACAGTTCTTTCTTCAGCTAATCTCTCTCTTGCAATACCTCATCATACTAATAAAAGAAGAAATGGGCATTTTCCATGTTGTACTTAAAAATCTCCTTAGCCAAATCTAATTTTATTAGATACACTTTCTTTTATATCAGTGTGATAGCATTGCCAAATATTTCATCAGGGAAAGAGAAATTTTCTAACTGCTCATTTATCTGCCATATTCACTGTTCCTCTAGCTTTCTCCAAAAGTCTCCTTGAAAAATCAGTTGCATACACTTTAAAAGGTAATTTAATGGTGAAGGCCTGTCTTTCATATCATAGTGGAGAAAAATTTCTAGCCCAGTTTTTTTTAATCCCCAAATAGTCTATAATGAACAATTGAGATACTGTCAAAAATATTTAAAAATAAAACCATAGCTTTTAAATAACATAGTTTAAAAAGAAATAATGAAAGAAATTAGAAAATATTTTGAGAGAATAAAGCAAAAACGGAAGGTGTGTGTCCATAAGCCAAGGAATGGCTGGGGCCACTGGAAGGTGAAAGAGACAAGAAAAGATACTTCCATAAAGTGTTCGGTGGGAACACGACCCTCCCAGCACCTTGATTTTAAGTGTAGTTCCCAGAATGCTCCCATTAATGATTCCTCACTACCTGAGAAGATGAGGTACTAATGAGCAGAGTAGAGTGCTCCCAGTGAGTGAATCCAGTTATGCACACCTGAGTGTTATAAAAATAAGAGAAGAAACAAAGAAATGAACTGACAAAAGAATAACCAATGGAATGAACAAGTGAAAGGAGGAATAGATGAATGATCCTGGCACCAAACTGTTTGTGAAGTTGAGATTGGCCCATATTCTGTTGAGATTCTTAAGGGAATCAAATTTGCCGAGTTTAAAAGATATTTTCAAGCAAAACTGCGAAGAACTTGGCTGAATTTTCCAGTTTTAATATTTTGATACATTAACAAGCAAATAAAGGTCTCATTTTTATTAAAAAAAATTTTGAATTGAAAATAAAACTCAATATAGCAAAACTTGGGGGATGCCCCTTAGGCAGTGCTTAGAAGGAAATTTATTGCTTTTAGTGATTGTGTTAGAATAAAAACAGGGTTCAAAAATCAATGACCTTAACCATCACATTACAAAATAAGCAAAAGCAAAACAAAACAAAAAATTCTAAACCTAATGTAAGTAGAAGAAAATATATGAGAACAGAAATCAATCAAATAAAGAGACAAGCAACAGAGGAAACCCAGATGGCTTTAAGCTTTGCAATGACCTTTTAGGTAGGAAACAAAGGCACAAGCTGTGAAAAATACAACAAGCTTGACTTATTAAAATTAAAAATTTCAGGTTTGTGAAAGAAGGTGAATAAAAGACAAGCTGCAGACTCGAAGAAAATATGTGGAAAAGACACATCAGATAAAGGTTTGCATCAAAATATATTTGAGAGTGTTTAAAACTCAAAAAGAAAACAACTCAAAACGGGGCAAAGACTTAAAGAGAAACCTCCTGAAAGAAGACATACTGATGGCAAATAAGCATAAGAAAAGATATTCCATGTCATCCATATCATATGTCAGCAGGGGAATGCAAATTAAAGCAATAAAGGGATATCACTACCTACCTATTGGAATGGTCCAAATCCAGAACACTGACACCACAAAATACTGACAAGAATAGAATACGGAGCAACAAGAACTGTTATTCAATGCTAGTGAGGGCAAATTGGTATAGCCTCTTTGGAAAGCAGTTTAGCAGCTTCTTGCAAAACTACACACACTCTTACCACACTATCTAGCAGTAGTGCTCCTTGGTATTTATCCAAAGAAGTTGAAATTTTATGCCCATAAGAAATTTTCACACCAAAGCTCAGAGCAGCATTATCCATAATTACCAAAATTCAGAAGCCATCAAAATGTCCTTTATAACATGAATGGACAACTGTGGTACATCCACAGAATATTACATAATGCTAAAAAGAAATGCACTACCCAAGTCATGAAAAAACAAGCAGTGCATAAATGAAAGAGGCCAATGTGAAAAGGCTATCTATGTTTTACAATTCTGGGAAAGGCAAAATTAAAAGGATCAGTGGTTGCCAGGAATTAGGGCAGAGGGAAGGATGAATAAACGGAAAAATTTTAGGGCACTGAAAATACTCTGTATGATACTAAAAATTTGGGTACATGTCATTATATATTTCTCCAAAGCCATGGAATATATGCTAGGGGTGAGCCCTAATGTAAACTATTGACATTGGGTGATAATGATGTGTCACTGTAGATTCATCAATGTAGCAATGAACTACTGGTAGGGGAGGCTGACAACAGCGATACTTCGCATGAGTGGGGGCAGAGCGTACGTAGGATATGTCTGTATTTCCCAATTTTGCTGTGAACCTAAAAATGCTCTAAACCTATTTTTGAAAGTAACAAATAAGAAAGAAAAAAGAAAAATTTAATAAAACAAAAAACTGGTTCTAAAAATATCAATAAACTGGGTGTAGTGGGGCATTCCTATAATCCCTGTGACTCACAAGGATTTCAAGTTTTATGTCAGCCTCAGCAAATTTGTGAGAACCTGTCTCAAAAAATAAAAAGGGCTGGATGTAGCTCAGTGAAAAGCATCCCTGGGTTCAATCCCAAGTACATTAAATGAATGAACGAATGAATAAAATTGACAAGCTTTAGAAACAAAAAGGAAATATCATTACAGATTGCAGACATTTACAGGAAATATGAATAACTAAATACCTCTCCCAAAATTTGACAACCTAAAGGAAATGTACAAATTCCTTAAAAGATAGAAGAAACTATAAAAACTGACTGAAGAAATAGAAAATATGAATAATCTCATATCTACTTACACCAATCCCAAATGTTCTTCCTGGTCAAAAGAAGTCTGTCAAACATTTAATTAAGAAATTATACTCCTATACAAAACTCTTCCATAAAATAGAGGAATACACTTCTCAACACACCCCATATAAAAAGGATATTAAAAAATTACACCTTATGCAGTGTATACATGTATCAAAACATCATATGGTACACCATAAACATGTACAATTATGTTTTTATGTATCAATTAAAAAATTAAGAAAGCAAGCACAGGAAATCTCTGTGACTTTAGGAAAAGGTTTCTTGAGTAGAATACAAAATATATTAAATATTAAGAAAAAATTAGTAAATGTAATTTAAACACATTTGTACTTTGAAATTACTGTTAAAAACAAGGTGTTAGGAGATAATATTTATAATATAGATATAAAATAAAGAATTTGTACTCATGATATACTTAAAAATGCTTTAAAGAAGACAAACCAAATACAAAATGACCAGAAGATTATACTTAACCTAAGAAATACAAATGACCAAAAAGCATGTGAAAAAAGCCCAGTTCATCAGTCATTAATAAAATGGAAATACAAACCATAATGTGATTCCACTGCACAATTATTGTAATTCCTAAAATATATTAACAATAGTTAGTGCTGTCAAAGATATAAAACAACTGGAGTTTTCATACACTGCAGCATGGTAGAGCCAATTTGAAGAGTCTGGTACCTTCTTAAAAAGTTCAGTGGTGTACTTGTCATTATTCCTTTTCAAGGTATTTTCCTGAGAAAGAAAACATATACACAAAGCAACTTGCAAAGAAATGTTTATGGAAGTTTTATTGATATTAACCTAAAACTGGAAACCCCTTTGTTAGGTGAGCAATTATAGGAAGGAATGAAACCGGATGTAGTAGCCCACACCTGTAATCCCAACAACTCAGGAAGCTGAGGCAGAAGGACTGGAAGCTCTAGGTAAGCCTCAGCAATTTAGCAAGACCTTGTCTCAAAATAAAAAAGAAACGAACTAGGGAGGTAGCTCAATGGTAAAGCACCTTTAGATTCAGTTCCCAGTACCCACCCCAAATCCACCAAAAAAAAAAAAAAAAAAGGAATGAACTACTGATAGATGCAACATATACTAATCTAAAAACAAAACTAAGCAAACAAACAAACAAAAAAACCCCCAAAACTATGCTGAGCAAAAGAAGTTAGAATAAAAGAATGTACACTGTATGATCCCAGTGGTTTTAAACTCTAATGTAAAGATAAATTTAACCTACAGAATTTAAAGCAGATTAGTGTGTAGATGTCTGGGCCAGTTTCAGAATTGGATTTGACATAGAAGGGGCACAATGAAAACTTTTGGGGTGATGGAAATATTGTATTGTGTTTGTTAGTATATTCTTTTGCCCAAATGTACTGTATGCATTTTATTATATGTATAGTATTCTCAATATAGATGACTAAAAGAAAAACTTGAGTTTCCCTTTTTAGGATGTAGATAACTATCAAAGAAAACTCCTCTCAACCTAACAAGAAAAAACATGGACAATCTATAAAATCTTAGTTATTTTTTAAACCAATTTGAGCAGAGGCCACGAGGTAACCCAGTCAGCTGAATTGCAAAGAGTGGAAAGATTCTGAATTACAGTACTACAGAACTACATAAACTACAGTTAGAGGCACAGCATGACAGCAAGAGTGCTTAAAATAGGTAAGTATAAACCAGATAAATTTTAATAATTCTTAAAGGCTGAATGTGGACTATAGCTTGTGGTCACAAATGCAGTGAAAACATCCCTGTGTCAATTTGAGACAGTTCAGTTTCAACATTAGATCCCACATTATAAAGCTCTTGTTTGGTCATTTCTTGGATAAAAAGCAAGCACTGTGAGAAACCAATATGTAACAGGAAAAGAGTATGGCACTCCTATAATCTGAATCTATAGTTTGAAAAGTTGTGCAACAGATAAACATATCCCATAAACAATCACTTAGAATTATTTTAAGGATAAAATGCAAATACTATTTTCCTTTTAATTCTCAGCAAACTAGAATTAGAAGAAAATGTCCTTAAGATAAAGAGCATTACAAAAAATAAACTCCTTCAGTTAACACCAGTTAAATAATGAATTCTTAACTTCCTCTACCCCACACAGCAAATTGTCCATTCTTTTCCAAGTTTGAGGCCAGCCTGGGCAAATTAGCAAGCACCTCTCAAAATAAAAAGGAGCAGGGATGCAGCTCAGTGGTAGATAACTTGCCTAGCATGGAAGGCCTTAGGATTGATGCTCAGTACTGTATCCACCCTCCCCCCCCCCAAAAAAAGCCAAATCAAATAAAATATAACCTCTAAGAATCTAGAATGAACCTATTAGAGCTAATTAGTGATTATAGTAAGGTCAAGAAAAAATGTTACATCCAAAAAATGATTTCTCAAAAATCACATAAAATTATTTACAATAGCATAAAAAGATGAATTTATACTTAGGAATACATCTAAAATATGAACAAAAGCTAGATTAGTACAGTGAAATACCACAACACACCAAAAGAAATTTAAAATTCTAAATAATGAAAATAATGTTCTATGTTCATGAGATGAAAATCTTAGTATTAAGGGGCTGGGGTTGTGGCTCAGTGGTAGAGCACTCGCCTGGCACATGCAGGACTCTGGGTTTGATCCTCAGCAACACATAAAAATAAATAAGTGAAATAAAGGCATTTTGTTCAACTACAACTAAAAAATAAATAATAAAAAAAGAAAGAAAATCTCAGTACTGTTAAATTATCAGTGTTTTCCAGTCCAATCACAATCAAAACCCTAGTATGTTTTTGGGTAGACACTGACAAATTTGATTATAAAATGTGGAAACATAAAGAAATTAGAAAGGCTAAAATAATTTTGATTATGGTTTACTATAAGCATTAATAATTAAGATAGTGTGGTGTTGGTATAAAGACAAATGCAAAGTAATAGGACAGAATAGAGAGCTAAGAAACAGACCCATATATATAATTTATTTTCAATAAAAGTGAAATTGAGATTCAATGGAACAATCTTTTCAACAAATGGTGCTGAAAAAACTGGATATACATATCCAAATAAAACTATAACTGATCCAGACTGCACACTATACATGAAAGGCAAACTCAAAATTAATCAAAGACTTAAATGACTGAGGCATTTAAGACCAGGTATCAAGACCAGAATCAGTAACTTTGCAAGGCCCTAAGCAACTTAGTGAGACTCTTGTCTTAAAATAAAAAGCAAAAAAAGGGATGAAGAGATGGTTCAGTGGTTAAGTATCCCTGGATTAAATCCCACTCCACCTCCCAAAAGTATAATCCTTATGGTGTCATGTGTGACCTTAGTTTAGGTAAACATTTATACAAAGAGGAAAAAAATGATAAACAGAATTTAATAAAATAATTAAAACCCCTACATTTAAAAGCAATGTTTAGAAAATAAAGACAAACCACAAACTAGAAGAAAATATTTGCAAAATTTACTAATGAGTTGTATCAATAATTATATTTCATAAAATTGGAAAAAATTTGAACATACCAGTGAAAAGGATGGCAAATAAACACATTAAAAGATGTTCAACATCATTAGTTATTAGGGAAAATTAAAACCACAGTCAGTTATTATTAGAATGGCTAAGGTTTTTTAAAAACTGACAACAGAAAATCTCACACATAGAGTAATTAAGAACTCTCATATATAAGAGGGAGGAATGTAAAATGGTACGTTCAACTTGGGAAAGTCAGTTTTTCCTTTTTTTAATAAAGTAAAACACATAACCTGAAAATACTATTTCAAAAAATTTACCCAAGAAAAATCAGAATACATGTTTACCCAGAGAATTGTACATGAATGTTTCCACCATTTTCATAATAGCCAAGACTGAAAATCCAACTTTTTCATCCAGCTGCTGAGTAGATAAACAAATTGTAACATACCCAATACAAGGTATTTTTTCAGCAGTGAGAGAATGAACTACTGTTAAATGCAAAAACGTGGATGAACAAGAGCATTATGTTTTGTAAAAGGCAGACTCAAAAGACAATATATTAAATGACATTATGGATAAAGTAGTATCTATATGAAAATATCAGTGTTGTCAGGGGCTGGTTAGAGGAGAAAGAAATAGAATTCATTAGTAGTGATGGAAACATTTTGTACCATAAATACAATATTACACAACTGTATAATCTGTGAAAGCTAATCACACTATATGCTTAGAAAGGATGTAAACTTGATCTGATTTTTTTTTTTAATGTGAAAAATACAGCAAGCAAGAGGATTTATTTTGGTTGTTTTTGCTACTTGAGATTGAACCCAGGGGCACTCTATCACTGACTGAGCTACATCCCCAGTTATATTTATTTTTGAGACAGGGTCTCTCTAAGTTACTGAGGGTCATGCCATATTGCTGAGGCTAGTCTTTTAACTTGTGATCTTCATGCTTTAGCCTTCAAAGTATTACAGGTGGGCGGGCACCACTATGCCTGGCTAGATGGGAATTTTTAAATTTTACTTTAAAAACATTGGAAATGCAACATGTTTCTATTGTATTAGGGTCTTTACAAGATGGGTTCTTTAGGTGTGAGTAGAAAAAGATAATGTATCACGCCATTTAAAAATAAATTTCTTTTCAAAGTGTAAAGGAATAGACAAATCAAATTGTTTTATATTTTCCTATTATAACATCACCATTATTTCCTAAATAGCCATAAGTTATTGAAACCAATTCTTCATTTATATGTAAGTTTGGTCTTTGTAACTATGAAGTTAATTTCTGTATTGATTATTTAAGTCAGCAAAATAAATACACTATTGGTAAGACTCAGTGGCTTATGCCTGTAACCCAGGCTACTCTAGAATTAAAGCAGGTTGATCCCAAGTTCAATGTCAGCCTGGGCAATTTGGTGAGTTCCTGTTTCAAAATTAATGGAAGAAATTTATGGGTTCAATTCCCATAATAATAATTCCAAAATAAATGGAAGAAATTTGTGGGTTCAATTCCCAGTTTTGCAAAATGAAAAAAAAAATTAATTGGAGTCTCTCCCTGCCTGCTGCCAATTTTAATTTCTAGAAATAAGACTTGAGCATTTCTATGTCTCAAATGCCCCAGGTGATTTTTATCAGCAAAATTTAAAAACTGGAAGGCAGTAAAAAGACTTAAGTATTCAGAAGATACTGATACGGCATGCAACTTACTAATAATACCAATGGATCAAGTTAACAATAGCAAGATAAAAGACAGGCAACATTGGCATTTATAGGACATAGGCATTTCTGGGTAAAACACCAAAATAATGAAAAAAAATCCAATTTTAGGTATTGGAGATAAAGCAGTGAGTTGACAAAATTAAGGCTCTGCTCTAATGGAACTTACATTCTACTGGGGAGGTAGTCAATGGCAAATGATCAAAATACATAAGGTCTAGTAGAATACGTAAGAGTGGTGAAATGCTGGGGAAAAAAGCAAGGTAAGGGATTTAAAAATGATGGACTCAGGATACTAATTTGAGATGACAATTGAGCTGTGAACTAAAGGAGGTGACAGCTTGGTAAAAATCAGACAAACACTCTAATAGAACAATGCTGACCCAGAAGGATTCTTCCATGTTCTAAGAGCTGCAATGGCAGTAGTGATTCAAAAAAGACTGGAAACAGCTGAGAGAAAAGTGTTTAGTTAGGTCAGACCTAACAAAAAATGGGGAAGGCATTTTAATGTTATTGGTGTAAAAGGGGTGTTTGGTTTTACATATTATAAGATTAGATATCCACCAGCTATTACTTAAGTGGAGATGAGATCAGGGGTGTGCTTAAAAGCAAGATACTCAGCACAAAAAAGAAAAAAGCTATTGAAACAAGGACAGAAATCAAAAGTCATATGATAGCAATAGAGCCTCCGGAAAGTAAACAGAATTGAGACAACATCCAAGCAAAGAAAATCAAAAAACAAAACCACCTCCACCTAGTCCATGAAACTCTAGGGCACCACAAACAAAGCTTTAAGATTTGAGAAGTAAACAGATGAAAAAATGTAAACAGTGGGCAGCTCAGTTCCACAGTTCATTCTTTAGAAGAAAGCCTAAAAGTATATAACACTGCAATTACAATAAAGCGACATTTTCTTCCAAACTATGCTTATTACCAATGCAATCAGTATCTTAGCCCTTTTAGTAGAATTATTGTTTCAGACTGTTTATTCCTTCAGTTTAATATTTAAATCAAGACTCAAATGTAGAGTGGACCATGAAATTAAGAATATCTCATTCATTTGTGAGTTTAAAACACTAATATTTCTTCATATTACAACTTTTTTTTTTTTAAACTAAAGGACAAAGTGGCTAGAATTCTGTTAGGGTAAAAAAATTAGCACATTAAGGTCCACTGGAGAATTTCTATAGACACTCAGAAAAAGAATCTTAAAATTTTTTTTAAGTCCTCTTTCCTAAGTAATCACATCTTTCATCTTTATACATAGCTAAGATTTCCTATCCTTCACTCTTCCTTTACAAGGACTCCCAAGATATTCTATAAGGAAATCAACCCATTAGGTCCCAAATTTTTAAAAAATTTAAAAATGAAAATTTATAAATTCTACTACAAGATCACTTATTAGCTATTTCCAAGAAAAAAATGTAATTTTGATTGAATTATTTTCTTTACTGCTGCACTGTTCTCCAGATGTCTCCCTTTTAACAACTTTCCCTCTTTGAAAATCTTGTATACAGTGCTACAAAAATATGTAAATATTTTATACTTTTTGAGTTTTGAACTTAATCTGCTTAAAAATGTTTCTGTATAAAGATGTTTGTACAGATCTATTCAGAAAAAATTATATTATTTGCTAATAAACTAAAAAATTTAAAACTATCTCCCATTTACCAATATATGGTCATATTTCAGATATTAACTGGGTAAGCCTAAAACAAAAATCTCATATTTAAAAATTAGTTGCTTTTCTAAACCTCCATCCCTTTTCAGTCTTTGTATTTATAAAGCTACAGTAATTAGTTATGATCCAAAGTTAATTTTCTAGTCAGAAACAAACATGCAGAGAAAAAAGACATGTCAAATAACTCCTGTAATGTTCTTGACAAATCACATTAAAATGATAATCTGTATAAATCTGTTAGCCCACAATCTACCCAATCTTTTATTACAAAAACTACAAAACCAGATTTTTTAAAAAATCACATGTAATCTAGAGTATATAAAATTCTGACAGTTGTTTATTAAGCCACTCACACCCTGAAACTAATGAAGGAAATCATTCAAACTCCTGTTTTCATAGTCTTAAAACTATTTTCTTTCTATATACCCTAAATAAGGAATATTTTCTTTATAAGCAGAGAGGTCATTACTTTTAATAAGAATCTTTTATTGCATATTATTAAAGTGGAGAGTTGACTGATACAATGTTATGCAAAATCTCTCAGGCTTAAACAAACGGATAAAAATAGTAAAGCACAATGAGCATGTAAGAGACAAAAAAATAAGCATTTTTATAGAAAATGATCCCTGTTTAGGTACTCATGTTCTTCTCTATTGTTTCTTAACAAATTTATGGCTTATTCCTTTCCTAAATAATTACATTTTACAAATAATTACATGTTTAGTATCAATAAATGTTAGTATTAGATTCTTCATTCAACTCAGCTAGTTGACTGAAATATTAGAAAACTAGAGCTCATTCTCTTATTTCCAAAAATACAATACTGTTCTATGAAATTTGCACAAAAGGATATAATGCAAATGTCACAGCTTACTAAAAAATAATGTATTAAGAAAGGTCAACCCCAGCCCCTTAGCTGTGTTAATATATTGAGCAGCATAATTTTTTAATCAAATGCTCTTGTGCAATAAAATTATTTATATTAAATGTGGAGAAAAGTGGAAAACTTTTAAAAAAAAATGTCAGCACTGAGTTCTTTCTTCATTTTCATATTTAATTAGAAACTATGGAGTTATTCCTTCATATGTTGTTTCAGATATCAGGAACAAACACATCATCATTCTTCAGGGCAACTATATCTAAAAGAAAAATCTGTGTTTAAAGGGAGGGTGTTGTTTCATCCACATCATATAAATTTTAAAACTGACTGGGATAAAAGGAAAATATTAAAAAAAATATACAAACTTTAGTAGATTGCAGCTTCTACAACAATTCAATTTGGACATGTATAGGAATATTATAGAAATATGTCCATATACTTACATTTGTCAAAAGTAAGGCTCAAATTTGTTACATCACAGCATACATCCAAGAATGAATACATGCCATGATTCAAAATTTCCCACTGAATACAAGAAATAAAAAACCTATGAATAAATAAGGCATCCTAAAATATTGTCTGCAGAAAGCCAAATGGTCCAACAAAAATTTCTGTGATCTAAGTTTTATTTCATAGAAAGATGTACATAGTCTTCAAAATTGATTATTTGTAGTACTACACATTATCAATTTTCAACTGCTTACCAAAATATCCTTTCTCTGGTAGCTAAATATTACTTAAGGGAGAGAAAAAAAGATTAAGTGCTTTAGGGAATAAGAATGCAGGAGAAAAGTACAGGAGCCCACATATCCTTTTTCTTAAATTTAATTTGTAATATATAAGGTTTTTATATACAATCAGTGTGCATTGTAACAGTTTATATTAAAAGTCAATCAAGTTTGTCTAAAATGTTAACCTGGCTGCATAGCACATTTGACATTATTGCCCACATGAAAGGGGAAAACAAATGGATTTACAATAACTTTTGGCTGTTTTGGATTCTTAGAGTGTTCATACACCTACTCTTTTAAACCAAATGCATCTGAAAAAAATGTTTCCAGAGCATGCAGTTTAGATTTTCCATATTATTTCACCATTTTTTTTTTTTTAACTACAAACACAATATTGGCTAAAAAAGAAAAAAAGGTGGGGGGCATCACATGTATCTAATAAAATATTCAATATAAAAAAGAGAACTAATGGAAATAAGTGGCGCCTTTCCCCATTTTTTAACATTCTAAACAATGATTCCATCAAGACAAATTATTAAAAAGTGTTATTAACACTGTTTTTTTTTGTTTGTTTGTTTTTTGTTTTTTTAATAAGAAGGCCTGAGTTGGTAGGGAAAGGAACAGTGAAAAAAAAAAAAAAGCCTGAGAAGGGGAAGAAAAGTAAGGAAAGTTCATTTAATACATTTACAATAATTTACAGCCATTTTTTTCTTGTAAAAAGGCATAATAATAGATCACAAACAGGAAATTTCTGGCTATATTACAGATATAAGTACAGAATTTAAATATTCAAGCTTGTGATGAAAAGCGGCAAGGTGGTCGCAGTGTACAATGTAAACAAGTAGCTTTGGAAAGTGAACAAAGTCCTTGAGTGTTTTTTCTTTATTAAGAAAAGAACTCTCTTTCATTCCTTCCTGAAACATGATCACAGGTCAGAGTAAAGTTCATATACAAACATAATTTAAATGAAGGTCAGTCTAAAATCACTGACTTAAAAACAGTTTTATCCAGCCTATATTCGAGGGCAGTGTTGAGGTCCCTGTTATAGTAAACATTTTCCATTTCTTTAAAAAATAAAAAAAAAAAGTACTACAATATCTGTAGCACAGTGCAGCATAATCCTTAAATATAAAAATATTTTCTCTTCTGTTGGGATAATAGACCTTGCATCCTGGAAAGAAGTAACAATACTGCTACTGATAGAAGATCTGTTTATATCTTTCAAGTCATGTAAGGCAATTACTGTGTTGGTTTATGATATATGGCTAAAAGAAAAGTCCAGAAAGACAAAACATCAGTTTTTGTTATGTTTTCCGACTGCTCCAGGTATGCTCAGGTGTACTTTTGTGTTCAACTGAATGTTCAAATGGAGATCTGGAGCCATAAGGAGACCTCTGATCTAGTGGTGATCTAGGGCCACTACTGGAAGCTCTGTGGTCCATTTGCCAATCTGAATGATACCTATAATCCCTGGAAGATTTATGGTGTATATATTCAGAACTTGACCGGTGATCTGAATGTAACCGATGATCTGAATGAGATCGGTGATCAGAATGAGATCGATCTTTTAAACTTCCTTCCAAATTTGACCTGTGATCTCTACTCCTGTGATCATCCAGTTTTCTGTGTTTTTCTCTGTCACTGTAATATCTAATAAAAAAGAAATTAGGTTTTTAGTCAAACTAATAATTTAAATTTAAATGTTTCAAAAATAATTTTATTAAAAAACAAAAATAATATTTTAAAACATGCTTTTAATTGTATACAATCTCAGCATTTCATTAAACTATAAAAATGAGCTTTAAAATTACTGGAAATATCTCTTTGAGAAAATTATTTAATGCATAAAACTAAAGTGACCCATACTGAGTACCTCAGTCAGTAGCTAATTTCCCATGCCCATCTTAAGAAAACTGCTACTTTTTATACTATGAATCACTTGTAATAATTCATCTTGATTGTCTGAAAGTTGGAAAGTGATAACTACAAGTATATAAAAAAAAACCCTTAAAATTCAACCCTTTTTTGAATGTTGAAGATAAAAATATGTGATTTTACTCATTCGTGTGACAATTTGCTAAAAAATAAATGTGGTAATTTAACGAGAAATAATTTCTATGTTTGCCTGTTTAAAAAAATACACTGAATGTATGTTTTTTGGTTGAATAAAAGTTATTAAAAACAATACAAAATTGCCTGTGAAATTATATATAAGTATATACTACTACAAATATGCCTTTTTCTTTTTATTATATTCCCCTTTCTAACATTAAGTCATTCTATAATGGATATGTTTAGTATGACAGAGGTTCTCAGAGAAGAAATTGCTGCTGTGAGCATAACCAAATACAATGTCTTCTAATTTCTTTTTCTCTTTTTAGTGCTGGGGATCAAACTCAGGGCTTCTTCGTGCCTGCTAAGCAAGTACTCTATCACTAAGCTATATCCACAGCCCTTCTAATTTCTTGCTGATCTTTACTTTCATTCTTAAAGTTTTTGAGTTTACTTTTTTAAAAAATATTTATTTTTCAATTGTAGTTATACACAATACCTTTATTTTACTTATTTATTTTTATGTGGTGCTGAGAATCCAACCCAGGGCCTCACATGTGCTAGGTGAGCACTCTACCTCTGAGCCAGAACTCCAGCCCAGTTTACTTTTAGTAATGATTAAAAACACTGCTTTACCAATAAAGGAGTAAATGTTATTGTGCTATTATTATATATTCAGGCTGCTTATTCTTCAAAGGTTTCAAATAATAAAAACAATACATATTTAAGACTTCCTGCTTTCAGGACTATACCAGAGTGCTGAGATTAAGTTTAACGTTACGTTGTATCCACATGAATTATTTTTTTCTTCTCATGATTTTTTAAAAATATGAAATGCAGAATTCCCTTCAACAAATTTGAACCATTATTTCATCATGTTCTATTTTACCCTATTATATTTTGAAAAGTATTTGAGGCAACAGTCTCCAAAGCCAATATTGTAGATATATATTAGAAATAAAATATCCTCTTAATTTAAAGGTACTTTTAAACAATAATGAATGTCACATGAACAGAACTCCTTACAATAACTTTCATCTCTCGTTGCATATTTTGATTCAGTTTTATAATCCCAAAACCACTTTATACAGAAAATCAGTTCTTATTAATAACAAAAAAGTGGTGTATGTCAATTTTTCTCATTTACAGAACAAGACCTAGACTGACTGTGTGAAAATTAACTGGTTGATAGGTCAAATACAGCAAGTATGGTTTAATTAAAAGGAGAAGGATATGAATAAGCAAAATTTCAAAAGTAACTTGTCAAATTTACCTGCTGTCTTGCTTGTAGTGATCCCACTCACGATGATCTTTACCATTACTAAATGATGAATATGGTCTTTTCCTGGAATCTCTCTTTTTGTAAGAATCTCCCTGATGACGGTCTTTATGATGATCGTGATACTGAGATAAATGTCTATCAGAAGAATAACTATCCCTGCTGCTATCATCATGATTTGTATTTTCTTTTAATCTTTCCACATCTGTTGGATAAAGTCCAACTTTTGTTAATGACTTTAAAAAAACAAAATCATTTCCCAAATATAGGCAGTTAAACCAGTTTTAAAATGGTCTATAAAAGCAGCATAACTAAAGGTCACGGGATTCTGAAATGTAAAAAAAAAAAAAAAAAAAAAAAAAAACCTCACAATTGATAAATACAGGGCCCACCGTTTCTCAGATATTTGTGCCCTTATACAGAAAGAATACATTATTCAAAGTTACATTAAAAAAAATAAACATTAACCTTAAAAAATTATTTTACAACTTGTACAAACTGACAAGTTGGTTGGTTTATGGAAAAGATAATAAGCTAAAACATTACTGTTTAAGAGAATAGATTTTTATCTAATAATGTAGAAATATATGAAAATTATAGTATTTTCAATATAAAGGTACTTTTAAATTGGAACGACTCAATCCTTTTTATAATTTGATTAAAGCCCCCCAAAAGACAATTTTTTTTAATCTTCCAGAACAGTTAGTAAAGCTTACTTACCTGGATTTCTAATCATATGAGCACTCGAGTTACTGTTCTGGTCATTGTTTTGCTAAAATAAAAAAAGAATCTTTTAAATGCCTTCAAATACCCCTATAAAACAGAGGAATAGGTAAAATTCTTAAAAAAGAAAATTCTGATAATAAAGTTTCACATAAGACATAAAAATGAATATGTAACATTAACAAATCTTCTTTTTTCTCTAATCTATCCCATGATTGTTTTTTAAAACCAACTTTGAGATTTTATATTTAACACAACAGTTGTAAAAACAGTAATGAAAATTCCCTTATGTCCTTCACCTAGTTTCTCCTAAAGTTAACATCTTATATAGAATAATGATCAAAACCAAGTAATTAACAATGATTGACTCAATACTATTAACTGAAATATACTTTATTCTGATTTGACATTTTCTCTAATGTCTCTTTTCTGCTCCAGGATCCAATCTAGAACTCCAGGTTACATTTAGTTATTATGTATTTTGTGATAATTCCTTAGTCTTATTGGCATAACTTTGACATTTTTGAAGCATACCATCATTTTCTGTGATTCCATTAATTTCAACTTCCTTCTGTGGATCTTAAGCTACTATATATATATATTTTTTTTGGGGGGGGGGTAGTACTAAGAATTGGACCTAGGAGTATTCTGCCACTAAGCTATATCCCACAGCCCTTTTTATTTTTGAGATAGGATTAGCAAGGCACAATGGCATACACTCGAAATCCCAGTTGACTCCAGAGGCTGAGGCAGGAGGGTTCCAAGTTTGAGGCTAGACTTGGCAACTCAGGGTCCTAACCAAATTAGGAATACCCTGTTTTCAAAATAAAAAATAAAAAAGTCTAGGGACATAGCTCAGTGGTAATGTCCTTGGGTTCGATCCCTAATACTGAAAAAAAAAAAAATATATATATATATATATAAATATATATATATCAGACACAGGATCTTCCTAAATTGTTCATGCTAGCTTTGAAGTTGTGCTCCTTCTGCCTCAGCGTCCTGAGCAGCTGCAATTACAGGCATGCACCTCCACACCCAGTGATGTTATTTTCTAATGCTGATTTTTCTGTATCATTCATTTCTTCTACATTTATTAGTTGAATTATTCTGTATTAAAGAATGAATCATGACTTTAATGACATAAATTAAGGAATAAAATATGATGCACTATTTTACCTGAGACTCTTGGCGTTTTTTAATAGCATGCTTATATAATTTATGCAATTTTCTTGCATCAAACTCAGTAAATTTAGATACGAAAATCCATAGGTTTCTAGAAGAAAAAAAGATAAAATTACTCTGGTGGAAAATATTTAGCTTTTGCATAGAACACCAGTCCCTGACAAAAACACATATACAAGTAAAATTAGCCATTAATGAAACAAAGTCTAAAAAGATTAATTTTTGGAAGACTCTAATGATACAGCTCTAATTTCTCTTTCAAATCCCTTCATTTTGGAATGAAGAGCAGTAATAATCCTGATTTGAAATGGACCCAAAATATGTAAACAAACCAAGGACGAACTCTCGAGATTTGTGTTATTATACAGACTTTGTATGAGATCAAGTTACGTTAACAGCCTGTGTAGAAACATCAGCAGATGATATGAATTAAGCTTCTCAACAAAATGGTCTTAATGAATTAGAAATTGTTATTTTGGGGGCTGGGGATACAGCTCAGTTGGTAGAGTGCTTGCCTTGCATGCACAAGGCCTTGGTTTTGATCTTTAGCATCACACACACACAAAAAAAAAACCTGTTTTTGTGGGGGAGATGTGGGGGAGTAGTGGGGATTGAACTCAGGAGCACTTGACCACTGAGCGACATCCCCAGCCCTAGTTTGTATTTTATTTAGAGACAGGTTCTCATTGAGTTACTTTGCATTTCACTTTATCTGAAGCTGCTCTGAACTCTCAATCCTTCTGCCTCGGCCTCCTGAACTGCTGGGATTACAGGCGTGAGCCAACTGCACCTGGCAGAAATTGTTATTTTTTAAAGAATCATTTTTGAAAATTTTTAGTTGGAGATGGACACCTTTATTTATTTTTATGTATGCTGAGGATCGAACCCAGGGCCTCGTATGTGTGAGGCAAGTGCTCTACCACTGAGCTACAATCACAGTCCAGAAATTATCATTTTTAGTGATATGGTCACAAAAGTAACAGGATCAGGCACTCTAAGGTAATGGATGGTATATATCTTGATCTCTCTTCCCATCCAAAGGCAGCATCAGTAATTAATGAAAAATTTTAGTGATGATTTCCTAAAAAGTATGTATATTAGATAATCAAATTGTATGCCTTAAATATATATTTTTTATATTTTCAGATACAGCAAAAAAATGCAATATTAGGTTCCATCAGAAAGCACGAATATTCTCTGTAAGTATAGCTACACTAAAGTTTCAAAATTTTCTTCAGTTTATTATAATCATAAATAATTTAAAGTAATTTAAAAGCAAACTTGGCTAAGAAAACAAATGAATTTACAGACTATCTCTAACATACTTATATTCTACAATTAATTCACAAGAGCAGGTGGTAGAAAATTAATAAACTACTTTTTTATTCATAATTAACTTCTTTTTAAAAATGTTTTATTCTAGAAAAATCTAGTCAGGAATTAGATTCTGATTACATCACCTACATAACTGTTGTTAGGCCAAAAGCAATAGAGGTGTTATGACCAGACAAGGCCAAAAGTAAAAATAATAATAATAATAATAAAAACTAATCTCTGAAATATTTATCAGTTGGGGTCTTTCTGTTCCCCTTTTCTTTTTAAGGGAAATGGACATAACCAGAGACAGGCAGTGGCAGGAGGAGTTAACAGCAAGGAACATGGAAATAATGTGGTTAAGAATGAAATGGGAGAAAAATAAAAAATATTATTTGCCCAATTTGGAAAAGAAAACAGACTGGAGCATGTCCTTTAGAGGTAACATGACACATGACTGGGGATGGGGGGGGGGGCTTCTGACTACTGGTCTCTCTTCTTCCAAAGACTCTCCCCACTTCCTAATAACTAACTAAATCTGAAATAACATCTACTTGAATTAATCACTATTAAATTAGCTAAATTTGGCATCAGGAATAATGACTGCATTATCTTTTATTTTTCTAGTTTCATGAAAGGTAAGCAAACAATAGTCAAGATTATACTTGGCAACCATTTAACAGAACAAATTAAACTTTAGATCTTGAACGTTAATAGATAAAGAATTTGACCATATTTCCCTTTAAGTCTAATATACATAACTGAACTTCCTTGCATTTCTCTTCTTCTAGGGTTCCAGGCTTTGGAGAGCATCATGAATTAATAAGGTTTGAGAAGAATGGAATAATTCTGTTTATGGCACAACAGCCTCCCTCCACCCCCTTCACAGGTTTGTCACCCACAACCAACCATGGTCTGAATATATTAAGTGGAAAAATCTTAAAAAATAAATAATGTTTTAAATTTTGAGCCAATCTGAGTAGCAGGATGAAATTTCATGCCATCCTACTCGGTCCCAGTCCTACTCCATCTCACGTAGGATGTGAATTATCCCTTTGTCTAGCATACCCATGCTGTGCTACTTGCCTGTGAGTCATTTAGTAACTAACTTGGTTTTCAGATCTACTGCAGAGCTAACGCAGTGCTTATGTTCCAGTAACCTTTTTATGGCCCCCAAAGTGCATGCTGCCAATTTAGAAAAAGAAGCCATAAATTGTTTCTTTTCTGTGAAAGGTTAAAGTTCTCAACAGATAAAGAAAAAAAATATCATACACTAAGGTTGCCAAGATCAAGAGTAAGAACCAATCTTGTATCTGTGAAACTGTGCAGGGGATTAAAAACAAAAAACAAAAACAAAAACAAAAAAATGCTCCTTTTGTTGGTTATAGATACAGTACAAGTACTGAGATAAGATGGAAAAGGCATTAATATCTTGCTGTGCCTTTAATTTATAAATTAAACATTAATGTAGTTATCTATATACAGGCAAAAACCTAGAATACATATGGTTCAGTACAATCCCTGGTGTCTGGCACAAATTAGGGGTCCTGAAACATATACCCTGCATATAAAGGCAAACTGCTATGTGTCTATATTCTACTTATAAATAAAAGATTATGTCAGACACTGTGTACTTTAGGATCATGGTCTCTCATTCATCATGATACAATCAAATTTACCATGAAATAATTGAAAAAACATACAGTGTCTCACAGTTTAAAAAGTGCTTGAATACAGATGTCATTCTGGAGATAACAGATGTTATCTGGAGATAACAGTGGAGCTCAATGATACTGATAACTGTTTAAGGTTACAAAGTAAAAAATGGGGACACAAAGCACATTTTCTGATGCCAACTTTAGCAATCATTCCAAGACCTCATACATGCAAAAATTTAGGCTACTATTATTATTATTGTCCATGCATGGATTTGGTTTTTCTAAACATTATATTTCAGTTTGCACTTGTGTACAAAAGCCTAATGGTTATTATAATCAACTTCCTAGCTTCTTTTTATAAATGGGTTCTAGTTGAACTTACGAGAAAGGAAATGAAACAAGGAATGGACATACACATATACATATATAAAATTTAAATCATTAAAGCTCCTCCAGTAAGTTATTTACATTTTTTGTTTTTGACATATAGCTACAATGCATATAGGAAAGAAGTCAACAGACTGACATCACTGACAGTTATGTGCCAGTCTTCTTTCCTAATTAAGTCTAGAAAGTTGGGTTTAATTTTAACTCTGATCTGGATATGATAATCATTTAGACGTGATTTGTAAAACAAAAATAGTATCACAGCTAAGACTTACAACATTAAGATAAACTGTGTTCCATCTTTTTTTTTAAGTAAAGGGAAAACATAGAAGTTTACATTTTACAATAGTTGGAATGTTTTAATTTTTATGACTTTATATACATATGCAGAAGATAAACTGCTAAATTTATGTAAAATAAATTCTTTAGGCACACTGATTTCTAAAGATGTTATTGAGAATAATTTGCTGAATTGCAAAGAAATTTTAAAATAAAATGCAATGACTTTTTAATTTTAAAATGAAAACCTCTTTTTCCTACTTAAAAGCAGAGATGCCACCTGTAGCTTATCATGATAGATAAATAACCATTCATGAATAAATGCTTTGAAATTAAAGGGAGAAAATTAAAACACTCATTCTCACATTATTTCTTTAGATGCTATTTTGTCACTTAATCTTCAGAGGTAGAAAAATAAAAACACAAAATAGTTACAAATTTATAAATTGCCCAGTTTCTGAAAAGTTATGTCACTTACTTTCTCCACTGCTTTATTTGTTCAGGATTTGTATATTCTTTCAAACATTCTGTAATATGATCTCCAATTTTTATTAAACACTGTCTAGTATGCTCCAGTTGTTCTCTTTCAGAAAGGCCTTTCTCAGGCCTATCAAGTTGTTTCAAAGCTGCTTTGACAGGCCTCATTCTTTCTTTACACTTAAAAATGGGAAAGATATAAATTTATTAAAAAACATGAATTCAATAAGATCTATTTCAGTGATATTTACATGAGTAAATATAGCAATGTTTGTGGCAAAATATGCAGTTAAATCACAACTAATATACAAAGATTTTCATTATTTAAAAATCAATCTTTAAGGAAGTAAAAGCTTTGTAATTTACTCAGCTGAAAAATAATTGTTTTTTATACTGCAGTGCCCCATTCTGAGTAGACTTAAACAGAAAATACTAAGAAATGGCAAGAGTAATACATTTCAGAGTAAAACTTACCTATAATAACTATAAAGTAAAATGCAAAAAAAAATGGATCTTTATATAATACAGGTGTATAAGCTGTCTAATCCAAATCTTTCAGACAAAGCAATAATTTTTTTTTTTTTTTTTTTTTGGTGGTACAGGGGATTGATCCTAGTGCTTGACACATGCTAGGCAAGCACTCTAAAACTGAGCTGTATTCCCAGCCCTTTTAACTTTCTGAGATAAGTTCTGGCTAAGTTGCTCAGCCTGGCCTTGAATTCATAATCCTCCTATTTCAGTCTCCCAAGTAGCTGGGATTAAAGATGTGTACTACTGCACCCAACTACTGATAATTTTTGTTACTTTTATAATTTGAGTGTTGGAGAATAGCGGATGGGTGATGGAGATTAAGCTTTTCCTTGATAAATACTTACATGGTAAAATGATGAGACATCAAAAATTGTATAATTCAGTTTTATTACACTAACAGAAACTATGGCTGTATACCAAAATCAGAATAAAAATGTTACTAAAAGCTGTAGATAAAATTTATGAGTATAAATATAAAAACATAAAATTTATGAGTATAAATATAAAAACAAATTTAAACAAATATCCATATCAATTTATACATGAGGAGCAATTTAGTTTGATTCTAAGAAGACAGGCTAACATCAGACAACATATTTAGTTGATGCCATTTATTAAAAAAAAAAATCCTTACTCCACCACTCTAAAGGGCCATTGTATTGGTATGGATTTGCTTAGGAGTATTATATTATGTTTTACTGGTGAATCAGTTGGGAAGTTTTTCATTCTTTGTCAAGAATAGGTTAAGTATCATTAGAATTGTGTATTCTTTTGGTTCAAACTAGAATTTAGTTACACCCAATGCCTTTTTTTAAAAAAAGCAAAAATTCTTGATTTCCTACATAATTTCAGCATTATCCATAGTTACTCTGTTTCCAATTTTTGATATGATAGTTTATACCCTGCTAGAAAATAATTTGTTCGATATATATTAAATACAAGCTATACTCCTGTCATCATCTATTTTTAGGAAATAGAGCAGTAAGTCCGACAGTGATGTTGAAACCTGGACTTTTCTTGAGACAAAAAAGAAATAATAAAATAAAAGCAAAACATTGGGAGTTAGATGGTAACAGCTTTGATTTAAAAAAAAAAATCAGAGCAAGGAGCTTCCTAACTTATTAAGATTTTGGGAAAGAATGATATTTGAGAAGACACCTTAAAATGTTATGACATTCCAAGTAGAGGGAAGAGTAAGTACAAATGTCCTAAAATCTGTTTGATATGTTTAGAAGAAAATGAATACCAACGTGGCTGGAACGAAGTGAGAGAAAGATAGCAGGATGGTGGAAGCTAACCAGATGCTCTACTTTTGTTTTTATCTTGAAAAAGATGGAAACACCATTTGAGAATTTGAAATGCAGAATTAACATGGTATGACTCTATTCTTCCGATAACCATCAAAAACCTCTCTGGTTACTGTATGAAATAAAAACTGAGGTAGACGGGGAAGGGTAGAAGCAGTAAGAACATTTAGAGATGTCTCTGTGTACAGAGCCAAAAGAATTTGCTAATTTGAAAGTGAACAGAGAAGAAAGGGATAGATGACTAAAATGTGTGCCAAGGCTAAAGTCTAAAGATAGGAAATGGAGAAATTATAATACTTAACAAAGTTCTTTTTAGGTACTAAAGTCTATGTTTTGCTTCAAATGTCGCATCCAACCCTGACAATAGTTCTTTTCTATTTTATAGAACAAGGTGACAACAGTCAAACCCAGGTCAACTGACTCAAATCCTCTATTTCTTAACTTAGCACTAAATTATACTATCATTTCTGAAACAAATCAATGAAATATAAGGAAGATCAAGAAGTGCCAATACGGCAAATATCCAACAGA
Organism: Ictidomys tridecemlineatus; assembly: GCF_052094955.1. NCBI lineage: Eukaryota > Metazoa > Chordata > Mammalia > Rodentia > Sciuridae > Ictidomys > Ictidomys tridecemlineatus. The sequence goes on from NC_135477.1 coordinate 106,236,597, forward strand.
ATAAAGAACAAGAAAAGAGTGTTTAATATCTTATCATTAAGAGCTAGTTCCCAATAAAACAGAATTCCTTAAAAAGAAGTATAATCCAGTATAAGCCTAGAAAGTCTGGCTCCAGAGTTCATATTTAAAACTATTCTATTCTTCATTTCCAAGATATACAAAAGATCATTTGAAGATTAATGAAGAGAAAATTCATGCATTGTGCACAGAAGAAAACTTTTCATTTGAGCAGTGTCCTGAAAGTTACAAAGCTCAAGAGGAAATGTAGGTAAAGAAAAGAAGCTAGAGGAACAATCTTACCTTACACAGTAATTAAGTTTATAGAGTAGGGAGAGCTGATTCAAGTGAGGAGTTTTATCTTCTTCATTCCCACCCAATAGAGAGAATTAAAAAAAAAAAAAAGTCAATAGAAAATAGGGAGGCTTGATTAAAGTCACAAATAAAAAGGTTATCCTTAAAAATGAGAAAAGGAATCCCAGTGCATGAGACTACAAAAGAGATTAAAATGAAAGGTCACTGTAGGATGTTAAGGAAAAGGTACACACTCATAAGCTGCTGGTTCAACTGCAAATTGGTGCAACCACTCTGGAAAGCAGTATGGATTTCTCAGAAAACTTGGAATGGAACCATCATTTGACCCAACTGTCCCTCTCCTCGTACTATACTCAGAGGACTTAAAATCAACATACTATAGCAAAGCAGTCACATCAATGGTTACAGAAGCTCAATCTACAATAGCTAAACTCAGAACCAACTTAAGTACCCTGAATGAATAAGGAAAATGTGGAACATATATACAATAGAATATTACTCAGCCATAAAAAAGAATGGAATGATGGCATTTGCCAGTAAGTGGATGGAACTGGAGTCTATCATGTGAAGTGAGTGAAATAAGCCAATCCCCAAAAACCAAAGGTTGAATGTTCCCTAATATGTGGATCTGACTTACAACATGTAGGAAAAGGGAGGTGGGGAGGTTCATCAGATGGGACAGGTCATAGTGGGAGGAAGAAGGTAGAGATGGGAATGGGCAAGACAGTAGAATGAATTGGACATAACTTGTTTCTATGTTCATATATGAACAAAGGACCAGTGTAACCATATCATGTACAACTACAAAAGTGACAAGTTATACTCCATGTATGTATTTCAAAATACATTCTACTGCCATGTGTAACTAAAAAGAACAAATTTTTTAAAAATTCTGTTAAAAAAAAAGGAAAGGCCAAAAATAGCACATATGGCTCAAATAAATAAATAGTAGATAGGAACAGCTTACTTTGAGTGTTCCAAATTCTCAGTGACTGGAATGATACCAACTGTTAACAGAACAAGAAAACTGTGAAAATGTGGTAGGAACTACTATGTTTAAAAGAGCATGGAAAGCATGGAAAGCTATTGTAGGGGATGTCATAAAATCTATAGAGAATGAGCACGTATTCATTTATCAGTAATTTCCAGTCAGCATCCAAAGGAGAGAAAAAGCGTGAAAAGAGGGCAAGAAGAATAACATAGTGGTCAATCACAAATTTAGTGTTAGAAGGGAAAATGTATATCTTTCAAGTAAAGTATTTGATTAACAACAATGATAAAACTAAAAGATAATAACCCAGTCTAACCAGTGATGTATGTTAATTGCTCAACTAGTATAAATCCTTAAGAGTCTAGAATAATGTGCATATCATAATCCTGGTTCAAGCTCTGAAAATTCGATACCTATCTTGTCTTACTCAGTCCTTTTCTCTATAATTATTACTTCTTCCTAATTTTGCTCTATACTTAGACTTTTTAGTTTCTATCATTCTACTCTCATACCTGAATTCAGTCATAACCTCTACTGAAATCACTATCAATTTTCATGTTTCTGGAGCTTTTTGGAGGAGAACACTGTTTGAAAACTTTACAAGTACCAATTACTTTGAGTAACATAAAAGCATGCTAGCAAGTAGAACTAGTATAGTTTAAAACTGTTGTTCAAAAATAAAGTATGGGAACCTGTGTCAGTCTGAAACAAAATAAGTACAGAAAGTGAGTGTGTTCAGAAACATTCACAATAATTTAACAGTACAATTTTAGGTCTATTCAATCTAGTAATAAAAAATTGTGGTTTATATTTTATATATAATTTTTTCTTCTTTTACTTTTGTTATTTTTATTATCTATTCTAAAAATACTGGTTTCTAATAAACTGACATAAAAATAATGTTTCACCATTGAGAAGAAACACTAGAATACTAAACCTACTGGTTTAAGAATTTACAATTCTTTACCTTAAAATTCCAAAGCTAAAGGAAAACTTTTGGTTCCCTCTAAAACCTTCTCCTTCGATCCTTATTAAAGGCTTTCCAAAACTGATTCTAATTTTAGAATTATCTAAAATTTAAAACTATTATTTATATCAATCTGAACTCACATTCAAATACATTTCTAAGTTCACAGCTCGATTTCATAAGTGAAATTGCAACTCAGTAAAATGTTACATGAATTAATGCTAATAATCAGAAAGTCTATTGCTTACAATGCTGAATGTCTTCTGATCAAGTTCTTCAGATTCTTCAGATATTGGAACTGGTTCACCACTTGCAGTGATATGAACTGGAGCATCAGACACTGAAGATTTTTTGGATCTTTCTTTACTTTCAGACTTGGATTCACCCAGCTGAAAAGAAAAAATAAAAACAAAAACCCAACAGCAAAGGCAAAATGATTAAAACTTTCAGACAACAATTACTGTCTCAATTTATCCTACACATGCTTATTCTCATTGAATATTTTTATCTATTTACTTTTTTTTAAAAAAAGCTACCCTATATTGTTACCATATATGTAAGGCATTAAAATGTATTCAAACCTGTTTTTCTCCTTTATACATTCCCACACATACTTCTAAAGAACTCAGTTATATAGACTTATATGGGCTGATATGCAATTTAGTATCCTAAAATGTAAATATGCTGATTGTTTTATTTTCTAAATTTTACATTATGAATTGCATACCTTTTCTTCTTTTATGTCTTTTTCTTTCTGCATAGCTTCTTTTACTTTGCTTTCTCTTTTTTCTTTAAAATCTTTTTCCTTTATATCTTTCTTATCCTCTTTTTCTTTTATCTCCCTTTTAAGTTCTTTTTTATTCTCCTTTTCTTTTGCTTCCCTCTTCTCTTCTGATTCCTTCTTTATACAAACATCTGGCTCAGGTTTTTCTTCACTGTCTCTTTCTGTTTTAATTTTTTTATTTGGATGTTTCACAGAAGTGATCTCATCCTAGAAAGTGCAAGTATGGCCAATGTATTACTAACTGAATTTTGACAAAGACTAATTTTTTTTTTTGGCATGACTATGTATTGCATGTATGTGGATTCTGAAGGAGATAACCCAGAATCTCCTTAAAGATACATGCAATGTTTATCTTCCTATAAACTAAAGTAAGCCAGTCCCATTCAAATTAATAATAACCTTAAAGGAGACAGAAGTTCATTTAATTGGCAAATGTTTGAAAAGGAAGGACCTTTGCTTTATGCATCTAATGTATCCACTACATAGGTAGAATTCTGTTCTATAAGAGACTACATTATGCACCACAAGGGGAAAAATATTTTTTAAAAAGTAAGATTTCAGACCTTAGCTTAATTTTAAAATGTAACGCACTTGAAAACATGCCACGTTCCCATCTCCATACAAAATGTTACTGTTCTAAAAATGCATTTTTACCTTATCATCTTCTTCATCAGACTTCTCTGAAGGCAGGGGAGAGGAATCGCTCTTTATTTCCTCTTTCAGTTTCATAGATTTTATTGCTTTATTCTTCTTAGCTCTTATTTTTCTTCTCTTTAAACCTCCCTAAAAACATTATTTTTCATTTTAACCAAACCCACAAATTTTTTAAAATTTTTCATTTTTATCATTTGCAGCACTGGGAATTGAACCCAGGACCTTGACCATGCTAGGTACATGTTATTACATCCTGGCCCAGAGATTTCATTATTTAAAAACTTCAAAAATACTAAATATAAAGGTTAGAATATATACGCCACCCATACTTTAATAAATACTAGCCGAGAAATGAGTAAAACAGGCGTGGTGGTACACGCCTATAATCCCATCAGCTTGGGAGGCTTGCAAGGCTGAGACAGGAGGATCTTTAGTCCATAGCCAGCCTCAGCAATTTAGTGGGGCCCTAAGCAACTGAGAACCTGTCTCTAAATTAAAAAACAAGTAATTTGAGTGGGATGTGGCTTAGAGGTCTAGAGCCCCTGAGTTCAATCCCCAGTACTCAAAAAAAAACAACAACAACAACAAACAAAACAGGAATGAGTAATATAAGTGGATTTTCACAATTAGGTTATTATCACCCTTGATTAAATTCAATGGTACCAGAGATATAATTAAAAATCAGTTTTAGTAGTACCCAGGTAGTTATTGTATTCATAAGTAAACTTTTAATGGCTGCTTTAAGCTTCCAATCATTCCCTTCTTAGTGTCTTTTTTTGGAACTTCCACATAAATAAGGTCAGCGACCTCTGATACTATTACTTAAAGTCTAATACCTTCCAATAAAACAGCTCCCTGGCTCAACCTCTCAAAGAGTACTCAACACTCTAAATAATTTTCTTTAATCCCTATCAAATACTAGAAATAAATGAACTCATCAGTTTTAATATATATGGTGAAATAATGTAAAGGAAAACATTACCATATTCAAATAAAACTTTAAAGAAAAACTATAAGCTGTATTAACTATGCATGTCTAGGATGGTCAGTAAACTAGGTTTACCTTATTCAAAAGAAAAGTAAACCACTCTTAAGCATCTCAATTTTAACTTACTGCACCAGAAAGTCTCAGAGCTTCTTTTTTCGCAAGGTCTCTACTAAGTAATTTGATGAGGTAGTCCGCACGTGTCTGCAACTGTTTTGCTTGTGGTTTTTTATCAGGATCATCTGGAAGAATCTGAAAAAGCAATTAAATTTCAGGTTAAATAACATAAAAAGCTTATTGGTGACAGGCCAAATTATACTGTGTGCAGGTATGAACATGTAACAATAAATACCATCAATGTATACAACTACACGCAACAATAAAAAATGTGGAAAAAAGTTTACTGGTAAAAAATATTTAACCATTTTTAAGAAATATAATAACTTACTAAAGTTACAAATTTTAGTATTTATAGGAATGACTCATTCAATATACATTTTAAAAAATATCTACACGACAGGCAAAATTTAATTTTCTAAGAAATGAATCCTAAATAAATATGCCTCAACAAAAGTCCCTTGTTATTACCTTTCAAAATGGAAACAGAAAAGTTTGATTACAAATTTCTTTCAAATATACAAAAAGTGCATTTAACATTTGCTGTTATTAAATGTTACATTATCCTTAGAATCCCTTCCTCTCAATAACACCATATATATATATATAAAAATAACAATTCCTGGAATACAGAGTACCACCTATTTAGAAGGTGACCTCCTGAGGAAATTTTCACAGTGGAAATCTTGACATTTAAGTTTTCCTTAATAGGAACAAATGATAAAGCATTGATATCTAAAAGTTAGTACATATCTAAAGAAGTACCAAAAAAAAAAAAAAGAATACTTCCAGTGTTTTCCATTTTATGCAAAGATATTCTTTTACCTAACACAGTAGAATCAAATCACCAAAAAACTTAAAAATACATATTTTTAAAAACCTTGACAGCTTAAGGATTGTTTTTTGTCTTCAAATAAGTTAATGATGTAACAGAAGATTTTTTAACCCAATAATCTAAAGGAAAATATACCTGTCTATACCTGTCTTAATAACATTCCAGAAGTATGGCAAAAGACTCAGAAATCACTTATTTAAACTTAATCCTTTCATGAAAACAAAGTTCTAAAGAAGCCACGAGCACACAACTAACCAGAGCCTTGATTACTTATTCCTAGTTTATTCCCATAATAATTTAAAAGATTAGAATAAATTAAAGCCAACAAAGTCACGAGATATACAGTACCTTATGTGTTAGACTGAGGTCAGGATCCATTTTAATCATTTCCCAACTTCCATATCCATATTCATAAATACCAATTAACAAATTGGAATCATCTTCTTTGCCCCAGTCTATATCAAAATGAGCTGCCTTCGTGTGGCATGGGATTGTATACCTATTATTAAAGTTAATAATTACTTCCATGTTTATAACTGACATTAAAAAATTAATTCTGAAAAACATATTTGAGTCATTAAAAATTCTGGTCCAAAAGTAGCCAACAATGCCACAAAAACTTAACATACCTTCATATCAAAGCTACTTAACAACAAAAATTTTATAAAGTAACTCACTGCTTTCTTTCTTCTGGATCTGAAGGGATAGATTTGTGCAAAGGTATTAATTCTTCTTCATGGGAGATGACCAGCTTGGCATTCACTTGTACTCCTGATATTCGGAATGTTGGCCCCTTCACTTTTCCAAGTCTCCCACCTTAATTTTTTAGAAAAGAGTATAGAAAAACATATAAAGCATAATTCTACAAAATACAGAACAATATGTGCTATTACTTAAGTATTATTTATACCATTAAGAAAGGGATTACTGACAAAACTTTCACTATATATAATAAACCAATCATTACAATCTGGCAGATGTAGATTTCAAATTGCATTTCACGTAATTAAGTAAATTATTAATCATACAAAATAGATCATCTATTTGTTCTGTCAGCCTCTAAATAAGAATTCTAGTATGATTTTTTTCTTTAGTGTATCTATTATTAAACCTCATGTAAATATTTTTCTTCAGGCATATGAACTGTAAAATAAACATAATAAAATAACTGTGCACCAAACCAATATCACATGTATATATTTACATTTTCTTCTCCTACTTATCCATATTAAAAAGAAAGTTTAACAGTAATTTCTGACATTGTGTCCCAGTCAGAATACATCAGGGACTCTAAAGGATAGATTGTATTGCCTTCAAAACTGGAATTCTGTTCTCCATTTCCTCTAACTCAGGTCGTCCTTCCTTTGTCTTGTAAAGCATCTTCTAAAACTAATTAAACAGGTAAGTTAAGACATAACACCTAACTCAAAAAGTATATCTTGAAACTTTCATTTTTCTCTTTTAAATTACTCATTTTAATGTTACCTGTTCGTTCTGTTCCTGAAGAACTATCCTTTAAAGCTTTGATGCAGCCATTATGCACCAATTCTCCTAATCGTCTGAGGTCTGTTTCTGACTTATCAACTAATTCAGCATCTCGAGCAATTGCATCTAATCTGTATCAAAATAAGACAAATTTCAGGCATATGTGTTAAATGATGTAGAACTGTTTGTGATAAACCAAGTTTTCTATTTTAAGATCAAAATGTCACTCTAATAAATGTCTTATAAATTCCAGTTTAAAACTTGAAAAAATATTTCTACTAAAATAATTTAGTAGAAATACAAATTGTTTACATATTCCAAGACAATAAATTCTGAAAACTCATTACAGAGCAATTGGAAAATTAATTGGAAAACTATATAATAGGTATACAGATTTGAAAATCATATGCCAATTCTATAAAATCTTTTTTTACAAATTAATCAAATTTTAAACAATACAAAATTTTTATGACAATTATAAGTGAGAGTAAACTATGCAACAGATAACATAAAGAAAAATTAACTCTTAGACATTTTTCCATCATCTAAAATAATTATGCATGTATTTCATTGCATTTTTAGTTGCCTCAAAAGAAAATATAATAATCTCTATTTTTAAAGTTTTTAAGAGGAAAAAGTCAATTAATTTGAGTCTTTGCTGCTCTACATTCAGAAAGGGTTGGCTACAACAAAAGACAAAGAATATTTATATGACCAACAATTATTGGTATTAACCCATAGCTTAAAAAATTTTAGTTGTTTATGTACTAAGAGGATGTAATTTAAAAAACTAAAAATATTTCTAATTAGAAAAAACAGTGGTAAGTTAAATTAGCAACTCAGCACCTCTATGAATAAATTTGTGGTACATAAGTTGTATAATGAAAAATCAAACAATGAAAAATACATTAGTTATAAAAATAAAATTTAAATTTGTTTTAGACAACTTCATTTATAGATAAGAAAAATTTATAGACCACAATAAAAATATCTTTTTTAAAAAATCTAAAATTTGATTCCTAGATTGTTAAGTGCCTCTTAAAAGCAAATTAAACAAGGTAGCAAACTAAATATTAATACAACTAAAGCAAGCTGACAGTTATATAAAATTTTAGAATTCTATGAGGATGACAAATGCATTTACCTTTCTAAAGGGCCACCAAATTTCTTATAGCTCTTGATAAACCTAGCAGAAAATAAACACTTGGTTGAAATGTGATCTTCATTATCCATTTAAAAATACACATATATTTATAACATATGCAGAAATAAGATACTTATTAGTGCAAAAATAAATTCAGAGCACATTTACTAACAAAAAAATGAAAAAGGTATGTTATAAATACACAAATGTCAAAACATGAAGTTATATACCAAAGTAAAACAAGTACTTTTACACCCAGGATGAACTTAAGATACCAATGTAAATAAAACAATAGAAGCTAAATTTTAGTTTAGAATTACTTTATTATTTTCACAAGACTGGAAAAGGGTTCAAAGTTATCACAGGAAGTGTCTCCAGAATAATTATCAATCATACTACACCTCCTCACATTCCAAGTGCTGATAAAAATAAGACAGATGTGTGGTATTACACTAAACAATGGAAAATAAAAATTTTACTTCAGAAAAAAAGCTATGTAGGTGGTTGATAGATGAGGAAAAATATCCAGGAAAAGTAGAAGATGAAATGCTTCTCCAAGTAAAAACAGAACCAGCAAATCAGATGTCATAAAAGTGCTCTTAAGGAAAGCTAACAATGTATTTAGTTGTCTGCTAGGAAGAATGACCTTATCAGTCAGGTCTATGATTTAAAAGACAAAAGTTACAATGGCTTGAAAGAAACAAAACAACAAACTCTAGAGTAATGAACAATCTTTTTACAAATTTCACATGCAAAACTATTATATTAACAAAATAAGTTGTTACCCCATTCCCCTTAAAGAAATATGGTATATTTTGAGCAAAAACTACAATTTATCCTGCATGGCTAATCTTAACCCATTTCCTACTTGGTCATATCAGAGATGGTTTGTTACTATTGCTTGTTCTGTGGTGCTGGTGATCAGATAGATGCTTTGGGCATGCTAAATACATAATCTACCACTGAGCTACATTCCCAATCCCAGAAATGTTTTAAACATGGTTACTTTCAAAAAGCAATCACTTCAATGTTAAGACACTAGAAAAATACAGAACTAAATTATTCCCACAAAAAAATAATAATCCTGGGAATCAACAAAGCAGTGTGAATTTTTAATAAACAAAACCATTATTCTGAAATTCATTAATAAAACCAAAAAATTTTAGTAGTCTGCCTAGCAATAAATAACATGCAAAGATTAGAAGTTGAACTTGCTTTTACAGTTATAATGAACCCAAAAGCCAGGAAGGAATGCTCAATTCCTACTCAAACATCATATATTTGCCTTCTCTAAAACTATCATCTTAATTTTTGAAAATTATTAATTTTCATATTTTAGTTTTACTTTCTATGAAACCAAATTAAAACAAAATGGTCTATTATCATCTTACCGCCTAATTTCTGCATCATTAAATCCTTTAATATTCTCCCGAGGGATAGTGCGTGGTCTTCCACGTTTCTTTGGCCTTTTCCTTTCTGAGATTGAATCACTATCAGATCCAGAGTATCTCCTACTTCTACTGCGCCTCCCTTCACTTCCATTGAAACTAATCTGGAATTTGAAAAAACAAATTCACCCAACTTAGGGTAAAGTTAAGTTTTTATCTAATGGGCAAAGAAAAACTATAAAAACTTAGAATATTCCACAAGCAAAAGTAATTAAGCAAACAGAACAAAAAATAACACATTAATGACAAAGGGTTATTAATAGCCTTAATAATTTAAGCATGCTTATAAATCAATAATAATCAGTCTTTTGTAAAAATATGAAGTTATTAATAAGCAAGTAATCAAATAACAACTCCTTTTTAAAATCCATCACTGTTGACAAATACCAAATAAGTAATAATAGTCAATACTGATAATGGTACAGAAAAACAGACACTTATGTATCTATCTCTGTGGGTATTTAACTGAGGGCAGAGGGCAATTTTAGCAATATTATCATTGTATTGTAGAATAATAACACTCATGATATACTGTCAAAGAGCAAAAAAATTCTATAACAATGTGACTACTATTTAACCTAAGAAATGAAATCCATTTAAAAAATTACAATGTTATATACTGTAATAATACTATTAGTCATGTATCTCAGAGTGGGGAAGAATGATTCCTTATCCCTCTTTTCTACTTTCCTTCTAAATATTCGCCCATTGCTGTTCTAACTAGGCTATATGTCAAATATCTATTTCACAGAAAAAATGCCATGTAATCCACTAAATGTCTATTCCTAATATCCACAGTTTTAACACATGCAGCAAAAAATACACTGTATTAAGAGTTTTTTCAAAGCCTCTATACATATTCTGAACCCTATTATTATTTTAACCTCCTCTAACCCTTTCATAAGACTTAATGTAATGCTATGCTTCCCATGCACTATAAAAGGAAATAATTTTAGAATTCACAGAAATAAATAAGAAACAACAAATGTAGTCCCTTTCAGGCCAAATTATTTAGTTCCACTACTGCTTGTTCTAGAGAAAACTGGTAGGGCATGGATCCAATCCTAACAATAAATCTAACCTATAACACAGAAACCAATCCACAAAACTACAACTATCTTATATTTGATAAAGGGGCTAAAAGCATGCAATGGAGGAAGGATAGCATCTTCAACAAATGGTGCTGGGAAAACTGGAAATCCATATGCAACAAAATAAAACTGAATCCCTTTCTCTCGCCATGCACAAAAGTTAACTCAAAATGGATCAAGGAGCTTGATATCAAATCAGAGACATGGCGTCTGATACAAGAAAAAGTTGGCTACGATCTACATACTGTGGGGTCGGGCTCCAAATTCCTCAATAGGACACTCATAGCACAAGAGTTAATAACTAGAATCAACAAATGGGACTTCCTCAAACTAAAAAGTTTTTTCGTAAATAGGGAGCCTACATCCTGGGAACAAATCTTTACTCCTCACACTTCAGACAGAGCCCTAATATCCAGATTATACAAAGAATTCAAAAAATTATACAATAAGATAACAAATAACCCAATCAACAAATGGGCCAAGGACTTGAACAGACACTTCTCAGAGGAGGACATACAATCAATCAACAAGTACATGAAAAAATGCTCACCATCTCTAGCAGTCAGAAAAATGCAAATCAAAACCACCCTAAGATACCATCTCACTCCAGTAAGATTGGCAGCCATTAGGAAGTCAAACAACAACAAGTACTGGCGAGGATGTGGGGAAAAGGGTACACTTGTACATTGCTGATGGGACTGCAAATTGGTGCGGCCAATTTGGAAAGCAGTATGGAGATTTCTTGGAAAGCTGGGAATGGAACCACCATTTGACCCAGCTATTCCCCTTCTCAGTCTATTCCCTAAAGATCTAAAAAGAGCATACTACAGGGACACTGCTACATCGATGTTCATAGCAGCACAATTCACAATAGCAAGACTGTGGAACCAACCTAGATGCCCTTCAATAGATGAATGGATAAAAAAAAAAAATGTGGCATTTATACACAATGCAGTATTACTCTGCGTTAAAAAATGACAAAATCATAGAATTTGCAGGGAAATGGATGGCATTAGAGGAGATTATGCTAAGTGAAGCTAGCCAATACCTAAAAAACAAATGCCAAATGTCTTCTTTGATATAAGGAGAGTAACTAAGAACAGAGTAGGGACGAAGAACATGAGAAGAAGATTAACATTAAACAGGGATGAGAGGTGGGAGGGAAAGGGAGAGAGAAGGGAAATTGCATGGAAATGGAAGGAGACCCTCAGGGGTATACAAAATTACATACAAGAGGAAGTGAGGGGAAAGGGAAAAAAAATACAAGGGGGAGAAATTAATTACAGTAGAGGGGGTAGAGAGAGAAGAGAGAAGAGAGGAGGGGAGGGGAGATAGTAGAGGATAGGAAAGGCAGCAGAATACAACAGACACTAGTAAGGCAGTATATAAATCAATGGATGTGTAACCGATGTGATTCTGCAATCTGTATACGGGGTAAAAATGGGAGTTCATAACCCACTTGAATCAAAGTATGAAATATGATATATCAAGAACTATGTAATGTTTTGAACAACCAACAATAAAAATTTAAAAAAAAAAGTTACTGGAAAAAAAAGATAAATAAATAAATAAATCTAACCTATAAAATCATAATTTTTCTTAAATGCATCAGAGATGAAATAACAGGAAAATCTACTTCTGTAAAATATAAAGAAAAATAGGAGTTTAAAAGAAGAGATGAAAATTAATTGAATACTGGCTCACTTATAAAGAGCTAAGGTGACAGACTCTTGAGTATCATACAAACAGGTAAAAGAAAGTAAGTATAATTTCGTAAAGGCAGGGTTGGGGTATAGCTCAGTGGTAGAGAGCTTGCCTAGTACATGTGAATCCCTGAATATATTACCGGCAGGGCAACTGCAAGTCACAACACCTGCTAAAGGCTAAAAGTAGGCAAACATAATAGCATAGGACATCTAGAAAGCAAAGACAGGGTGAAAACTTGTACCCACTCTCAGGTACTTTCTCCTCCACCAGGCACTTATGAGAAGGACAGGCATGCTGGGAAACTGGAGGGAACATCCCAGGAGCAAGCCAAAAGAAAGGTAATACAGTCAACTTCTGGGGGACAGGTGGGAAGCTCTGCCAAACCTTTCTCATCTACTGGCCTAAGGGCACGAGAGAACCCCCTATTATGGTTGTAGGAAAGAAAACAAAAAAACTTTTTCATTAGGAAAGAGGTTAACTGGGCAAGGACCAATGTAAAGCAGGAATCATACCTCTGGTTCAAAATTTTTAGGCACCAAAAAATCTGAGTAATCAATGCAAATAATCTTATAATTCAATGTTCTAAAAAATAAAGATTAATGCAAAAAGAAGCCTCGAATTAGAGTTTTTCCTATTGCCAAAGGATATAAGAGAGCTTTATATTAAAGTTAAGTATTTTGTTTCTTCAGGTCATAAGAAAAAAAAAATTCCTTTAAATCCAATTTGTATAAAGGAAACTGTTTGACCAGTATAGAGTTAACCTAGAAGTCATTAAAAAAGATACTTGAAAAATCTTCCAAATATTTGGAAATTTAAAAAACACACTTCTAAGAAAACTATGGATCAAAAAAGTCATTGCATGGGGAATTATAAATTATTCTGAAATGAAAAACATTAAAATGTGAAATTCATAAAAAAATCCTTAAAATTAAATGCTAATATTAGAAAAGAAAGACAATTCAGTATTTATGCTCACACCGTAAAACCTTTAAAAAAAGGAGCAAGTGAAACCAAAAGCAAGGAAGAAATGATACAGAATAGAAACACATGAAAGTGAAAATAGAAAAAAAAAAAATCAATGAAACAAAAAGTTGATTCTTTGAAAAGATTAATAAAATAGGTTAAATTCTACCTAGAATGATCAAGAAAGAAAATATTAACATTAGGTAAGTGAAAAAAGAACATCATTAAATATTCTACAAACACGATAGAAAATTATAGGCCTAGATAGTTTCCCAAACAATACTTCCACCAATAAAGAAATATTTCCAAGCTCTCTAATAGTCCCCAGAAAAAAAGGGAACACTTTTCAACTCATTTTATAAGGTAAACATTATTAAATCAAAGATACTATAAGAAAAAAATATATATATAAACAAAACAAACAAAAAGACCAGTCCAAGGTGACTACTATACTCCTAACAAGAAAGTTTAAACTACAAAGTCACCTGTTTTGCACAGTTTCTCATTCTTGGGAGCATATAAATTTCTTCAAGTTCCTTTTGCCTTTCTTCTTCTTCTAACCGTCTTCTTTGATCTTCTGGAATGATTTCTTCCCAGTTTTTTGAATTTCTTTCAGGTTCCAATTCAATGTCATCTTCATCCATATTTGAAAAATTGGCAACCTGATAAATTTCAAAAATTTTAACAGAGTATGTAGTATAGAAAAATGTATTCGTAAATTATAAATTTCTTAAAGAGAGAAACGGTAACATGTTAAAACCTGGGAAAAAAAACATATCAGTAGGACACAGCATCCTGTGCCTATAATTTCAGTCACCCAGGAGGATGATGCAGGAAGATCATTTGCCCAGGAGTTTGAGGCCAGCCTGGGCAACAAAACATAGCAAGGCTGCACTCAAAAACAAAAACTAGCCAGGAACAGTGGCGCATGTCTGTAATCCCAGTGGCTCCAGAGGCTGAAGCTGGAGGATTGCTAGTTCAAAGCCAGCCTCAGCAAAAAGCTAGGCACTATGTGCCTTAATGAGACCCTGTCTCTTCTAAACAAAACACAAAATAGGGCTGGGGATATGTGGCTCAGTGATTGGGTGCCTGGGTTCAATCCCCGGTTCAACCCTCCCACCAAAAAATAAATAAATAAATAAAACTATACAAAACAAAAATATCTTGGGAAAATGAATATGACTAAGACTATAAGCTAAACCAGATATGACTACTAACCTATCTACATTTACTTCTTCATTAGGGCACAGAGAATCAAACCAAATGACTCTAACAATATTCCCTCCAGGAAAGCTTCTCTTTGCCCTGCTGCTCAACAAAATTATTAGTGTAACAGAACTAGAGGCAGATAACAAACTAGAGTCAGTTAACAAGTAATAATAAAAAAAGGTAGTTTATACTATTAACACATTAAATAATATATATTCTATAGAATTCCCAGACCAGTTCATGAACTACCAAGTGCTGTTGAACAACAGTCTTATCTTTAGGATCAAAAAAAAAACAACAAAAAAAAAAACCAGAATGTAACAAGGATACAGACATGGAGCTCTGTTAGAATTCAGATAAATGACTTGGGTTCCCTAAGTCCTAGTGTTTTCATTTCTAAAGGAATACACAGAAACAGCAAAGTAACTTTTGTGAGGAGAAAATAACATTCAAAGCACCGAGAGTCTGGTATATAGCAAGTACTCATTAAAGCTGGTTACCAATACAATAGTATTAA
Organism: Ictidomys tridecemlineatus; assembly: GCF_052094955.1. Classification (NCBI taxonomy): domain Eukaryota; kingdom Metazoa; phylum Chordata; class Mammalia; order Rodentia; family Sciuridae; genus Ictidomys; species Ictidomys tridecemlineatus. The sequence goes on from NC_135477.1 coordinate 106,251,806, forward strand.
AATGTATAGACTTTATTTATAACTGGATAAAGACAAGAAACTATGCTTATTCCACATATGAAATGGGGCTGAAAATAACAATGTTTATTTTTTCGTGTCATAAAAATAATCTATATTTATTCTACTTATCAGTAAGTTTTTCCAAATTACTGGTCAAATTAAAAGTAAATCATAGCTCTGTCTTAGGAAACAGTTAATTAGACCATTCTCAGACTGAGTGCCAGTTCCATTAATCTTCACTTCTCATCAGGATTATTGAAATAGTTATCTAACTTATCTCCCTGCTTCAGTTCTTGTTCACATTATAGTCTATTCTTCCTAAGACTAGTAGAGTGACTAAATTACCAACTCTTTGCTCATTTCTGTGTCCCTCATGTGTGACACATATTATAGGTGCTTTGTAAATATTTTTTGAATGAAAAAATGCTAGGAGTTGAATTGAATCCTGACAACTTCAGTTCATAGTAAATGATAAAATGGAGAGGAACTTGTTTCTTCACACTAAACAAGGGCATTCAACTTCCTCCATAACATCAGCTGATATATGTTGTTTTAGATCTTTTTATAGCTCTGTATGTACCCTCACCAAATTGTGTATATTTATAAGTATTAATAAATGGTTAACTTACTGCTTATTTTGTCTGATCAATTTAAGTTTTCTTATTAGTGATTGTGTTTCCTTATTAGTCTTCATAAGCATTAATGATAATGATTAAATTGATATAATATAAAAAATTGCTCTAATAAAAATCAGTTAAAAGGGGCTGGGGTTGTGACTCAGTGGTACAGAACTTGCCCAGCACTCGTGAGGCACTGGGTTCGATCCCCAGCACCATATTAAAAAAACTAAATAAACAAAATAAAGGTATTGTGACATCTACTTATATATATATATATTTAAAAAATCAGTTAAAAGTCCTCATTCATTTACTCAAATACTTGAGGGCATGCTATTTGCTGAGCATTAATTATTCTAGATGATAATTAGAAAGTAACTAAGTTTATCTGTTCATAAGCAATTTGGTCTCTTAATCACATCAGCTGCTACTGGTTTTTCTGAATAATAAAATATTTTTATAAAACAAATTTTAAGAGAAAAATTATCTTATTATATAAAAGAAAAATTACCAAAATACTAGGTAACTCAATCCCTCTCAATTATATAAAGAGAAATCTACCTTGAACTGGGAAAGCAACTCATCTCCTACGGTCAAAGGTCCTGGTTCATTTTCATGAGTTTCAGCCCTCTTCAAGATTTCATCTATATCCATTTCCTATAATTAAAAGACAAACTTTATTTTAAATACATGTGAATCTTTCCTTTCTATCATAATACACATTCTGAGTATACATTTTTTTTTTTTTTTAACCTGGGGCTCTTGTTCTTCTCCTTCAGGTTCCTTAAAAAGTTCCTCAGCACCAAACTTTAAAATGGCTGATAATTCTTCTTTATTGAAAGGAGTAGAACTAAGAACAAATAAAACAAATAAAAATGTTTAATTTTAATAGTTCATATTTACATGGCACTTTTATTACATTTACATAGTCACCTTTATAATTGTTATATAAGAAAATTAAATGGGGAAGTTTTAATATAGTTATTTTTAAACTAAGGAACTTTTGAAGTGTAGAAGTTCATGAGAATAAATCTGTAGTGGAAAAACCAAGTACTGAAGGTACACACTCTGACTGAAATTAGTCTTCAAAAATATAGCACTTCAGTGATCCACTCAGTGATATAAAATTTTAGAAAAATGAGTTTAAGGTAACACTAAAATGGCATTTTTTTATACTAAAGTAACCACCTTGATGGAGCAGAACCTGTGTGAAGTACAGTCTTGCCAGTTGTGTCCATTCTTTGAATTACAAGATGATCTAAAACCATCTTCTTTTTGGCCCTTTCAAGAATATCTTCTTCAACTGATCCCTTGGTAACTAGACGATATATATTCACCTGTAAAAACAGGCATGAGGAAGGAAAATTACAGTAAAAGTATTTGTTGTGCTAACCTGAAGTGCTCAAACATTAGTATATAAACTGGATCATCCAACATGAAGTTTTCATTATTATAAGCAAAATAAATAAAAATAACAATATAGTTAAAGTTCTTCAATTTTAGAAATTTTTGAGAATATATCTTACTATTTTACAGTTTAGCTAACAGATTTTCTTCTCTATTTTTTTTGAAAAGTAATTCGTTATTTAAAGTTGATTTAGCTGGGAAAAAAGAAAAAAATGGTAAATTTCTAAATCTTATGGCAGTTCCTGTGATTCTGATGTTTCATCACTCACGAAATATAAAATTCTATGAACCTCTCCACAAGACAATGAAGAAGCCTCAATTACAAAACAAAGCTTCCCAAAATTGAAAAGGACTTCCTCTATTTTTTAAAGTCAGAAAGAGGTTCTATATGGTTGGAATAGTTACAACAGTAGTGAAATATTTTGTTACAGTGGTGCCAGTTGGTTGAACAAAATCTATAAAATGAAAGTAGCTTTTATGTGTGTCTTATCTTGTAAGCACAGGGACAATATATGATTAATATATCAGCTACTGCTCAAAATCTCATTTAAAACAACCAAGTTATTTGAAGATAGTTAAGATTAACTATTCTGTCTGACTCTCCAGGTGTGGTAAACTGGTTTCCTCAATAACTAATTGGTTAAATAAAATAGCAAAATGACTATGTTTCCTCTATCTCCTGATGATCTTAATTCTAAATACTAACCATAAAAAAATATTCTAAACTAGTAAAATAACAGAAATCAAAAATACCTGTTTTTTTTGCCCAATTCGATGAGCTCTTGCCTGTGCCTGAAGATCATTTTGTGGATTCCAGTCAGAATCAAATATAACCACAGTGTCGGCAGAGGCTAAGTTAATTCCTAAACCACCAGCTCTTGTAGAAAGCAAAAAGCAGAAATCCTATAAGAAAATGTAAATAAGCAAGATTTAAAATTCTAACAAGTGAATGAATAATCAAACCAAAAAAATTGATTTTGTAAATTAAAAAGAACTTTACTAATAAAATTGAAAATCAACATTGAAAATTAATATATAAACCTTTAGAAAGAGCAATAAACAATACTCCAAAATACAAATAAACATGTTAATAATAAAAAACAAATTACTTTAGTATTTAATTATGGTAAAAAGAGGAAATGGAATAGGGGAGTGATGAGGCTTTGACTACATACGTAATGTTCATTACTTTAAAAAATAAAGGATAAGGTACATAACAAAGAATTCTAAATGAAAGTGGATTATTCACTTCAAAGCAAATTAATTAACATGATGAAATGGTATTGTTAAGAAGAGTATAAAATTTTTCAGATTTAACAGAAAATAGACTTTAAAAAAGCCATTTGCTAATAAACTAGCTAATACCAATAAATTTTTTAATCAAAGTATAAATATAACTACACAAAATATAGGATTAAAACAAAATTTACAATTTTTAAAGCATTCATACCTCTGATCCCTCAGCATTAAAATGATCTAGAGCTTGTTTCCTCAGCTCCCCTTTTATTGATCCATCTAATCTCTAGAATAAAACACATTAAAATAAGGCATATACCACATTCAAAATGTTAAAAAAACAATTAAAATTATAAAATTAAGTATAAAAAGGCATATGCCCTTTATTACAACTTTATGAATACAAAGTACTATAATAAAACAATGTCCAGTTCTTTCTCTGTGTTCTTTACCAATGATTATTTCCAAGAGAATATATAGTATCAGCAGTCACACTGTTCTGCTTAAGACTCATTGTAGGAGATATGTTAATGAATACATATACCTGAAATAAGTTTCATGAAATGTACTATAGTCTCATAATTTAGAAGCTGTTTTATCTCTTAAAATGTTGTTGAAACTCATTAAACTGATTCCCAGGATCCATTAGCTGGTCACAATCCACACTTTAAAAAACATTGATAAAGTCCAATGTGGTTATTGAACCAATAGCATTAGTGTCAACTAAGAACATAACAACTTAAAACTTGATCCTCACTACACATCTATTGAATCAGAAGGGTTCAGCAAAAGCCCTCCTTCTAATTCTAATGCATGCTAAAGCTTCAAAGGCACTGAAGGCTTTATTCCAAAAGCCTGAATAACTATCTTGAATGCCTTGAGCAAGAGATTTGAATTTTCTCAGTGTCAACTTCTTTCTCAGTAAAATGGACATAACAATAAGTGCCTCCTTCACAGACTACAGAACTTAGCACAGTGCTTGACATACACTGAGTACTTCCTAAATATTAGCTGTTATTGGGCTGGGGGTGTGGCTCAGTATTGGAAAGCTTTGCTTAGCACGCGCAAGGCCCTGGATTGAGTAAAAGGAAAAAAAGAAAACAAAATAAAAACAATGCTATTATTTTCACTTTAATTATAATCGACATTTAATAAATTTATTTTAGATTAGAAATAACTTGCTTACTGTGATCATGCATTCAGTGGATGAGTTAAACTAGTATGCTGGGAAACTGTCAACCTCTGCTTTGTTATTGTATAAAGTATTTTGAATAGTGGATGACATTTAATAATCATTTATAAAAATTCTCAGTGGACAAATTATAAAAATGAATGTCTGTAACCTGATAAAATATGCACAAACTTTTTATAGAAAACATTTTACTTAATGATGAATCATTATAATTATTATCAGTATTGCTATTCAACATTGGACTAAATGTCATAGCCAATGCAATAAGAAAAAAAGGTCTTTATAGAAAACCTATAAGGATTAAAAATAAAAAAATTAACAGAGACAATATAACTGTCCATCAAATGGAAAGCCTGAATGATTACTGCCTAAATTATTAAAATGCATCATGTAACAAAGTTACTAGCTATAAGATTAATAACCAAAATCAATGGTATTTTTGTAAGGTAGCAGAAAATAGCTAGATAATAACAAACCTAAAAGGTACTAGAGTTACAATAGTAAAACCAAAAACTCAGGAACTGAGATTATAATAAACGTATGTAAAAACATGTTTCTGGTTGATACTGGTTTGGGTCATTGAATGCAATTCTTATAACTAAACCAGGCTGCCATTTTAGTAAAGTTTCAGAAAGGAATAAAGGTATAAATATGTCCCTTTCAAAAATATTTTCAGTAATCTTTTTTTTTTAAACCTACCTGTATCTCATTTTCCAAATAACTAGTGTTAAGAATTTCTGAACCTTTGCAGATTTTTGCAATGTAGATTAGTGTGTTTCTAAAATTTTTGCACTGATTATTTATTATTCAGTTCATTTAGACCTACTAAGTTAGTTACCATGAATTTACTAGACCTACTAAGTTAGTTACCATGAATTTACCTACCTTTCAGATTCTACCATTTCTTCCTTTCTCATCTACGTTCTGAAAAGTTTCTACCCGCCAAACCCCCAAGCACTATACTGCTATTTGAGTGACTTTCAAGAAGAACAAAGAAATAAGTGTGTGTTCAATTCATCATTTTTATAAGAGGCTCACTCTGTGAGTATATCTCCCAAGGATAACAGATATTCACTTGGTATTTACTTGGTACCTGACAATGCCCCCCCCCCTTTTTCCAACAACAGTGCAGATTGTTCATGGGAACTCCAACCAGTGAACAGCAATCACATCAACTGGCTTAGCATGTAGCCAACTTTACTTAACTGGGTTAAGGGAATTATCAAAGAATGACTGAGTCAGAGTCAAGTAGGACAAAGGGCACCAAGGCAATATGAAAAGACTGCTTTTTGTGGCCTGATTAAATGTGACATTCCTCTTGAGAGTACAGAAGAAAATCCAAGGTGCCCTACGAGCTCTAACATAAGGAGAATGCCAATGGTTTATAAGGAAAAATAAACTAGGTATGACAGCAGTTATTTATTTAAAAAAACTATTTTTTTAAGAGAGAGAGAGAGAGAGAGAGAGAGAGAGAGAGAGAATGCATTTCAATATTTATTTATTTTTTTAGTTTTCGGAGGACACAACATCTTTCTTTGTATGTGGTGCTGAGGATTGAACCCGGGCTACACGCATGCCAGGCAAGCGCGCTACCGCTTGAGCCACATCCCCAGCCTGACAGCAGTTATTTATGACATGCCTTTTAGATTTCTTTTTTTGCAAATGATGTTTAATATACACTGCTTGCTACTGATAGTTTTTTCAGGTTTTTCATTTTACACATGTAGCTCAAAGTGATTGTTCATAATTGACATAATTTTAAAAATACTTTCTGAAAATGTTACTTTTAAAAAGATAATGGTTATATGAACTTTTAGTTTCACTATACATATTTTTAACTTTAAAAAGAAAAACCTGAAGAACTGAGATTTTGGTTCAGTGGTAGAGCGCTTGCCTTTACGTGTGTGGGGCCTTCGGTTCAATCCTGAGCACCACACAAAAATACATAAAATAAAGCTATAAAAAAAAAAAAAAGAAAGGAAAAATCTGAGAAAAACACTTAAAATTAGAACTAGAAAGCCCATAAGGATAGTGATACATCATCTATTGTGGCATGGTCTCAAACAAAAAAAGCTAAAAGTAATTCTCTCCAGGAAATGATTTAGAACAAGAAGGAATTGATGGTAAAGAACTGCTTACAAGCAATTCTGTACTATTTTTTCCATTTGACCTTGTACACAAAATAACTTATTTAAAAATATACCAGAGCAAGGCTAGAGGAGGAATGGAAAGGCAAGGAGTAGCTAAAGGATACAGAGTTTCTTTCTGAGGTGATACAAATGCTCTAAAACTGACATGGTAATGGTTGTACAAATCTGTAAAATATGCTAAAAAAAGCAGTGAATGGTATATTTTAAGTGGAATATGGAAATTACATATCAAAGTGGTTTTAAAAATCCTCAAATAATGGTACTCTTCTACTATTCCCCTTAAAAAATGACTATATATTTTCAATCTTGTTCATATCAACAAAACCTGTCCTTCACAGCATTTACCACAGGGATAATGTTTATGTTCATTTGTAACTACCTACACTTTAATGTCTATCTCCCACATCAGATTATGAATTCCAACAGAGCAGGGATTATGTGTAGTGAGTCTCTTACTTCTCCTATTTTACTATTAGCACAAAATACATACTATTTACTAGCTGTACATACTGAATGTTAACTATGTTTCTGGCACTATTTATAAAAATGCTGTAAGGATTAAATATATTTAAGTACTGAGAAGAGCACCTGACTCTAATATCCACCTATTATAGTTTTCAAAATCTAAAGCAAGCATAAGAGACTGAATTAAAAGGAAATTAAAGAAAAAAAAGTGCTTTGTTGGTAAATATAAGGGAAAAGAAAAAGGGAATTATGACAAATATTTTTTAAAACATTTCTTCAAAGGCTAATAAATTTTACGTAAAAATCCACTTCATTTACAAAATAATTTCCAAGTTAATTCTGTAAAATAAACTGAAGAATCAGATGAAACTTAAAAATGATAAAGAAATACTCACTTGAAAGGGGAATTGGCGATATTTTAAATATTCTGCAAGTATATCTAACATCCGCACCATTTGAGAAAAAATGAGAACGCGATTGCCTCGTTCTCTTAGGCGAATTAACAGCTTGTCAAGAAGAATCAATTTTCCGCTACTACGAATTAAGTGCTAAGGATACAATAAATTTAAACTGTTACAACACATTAAAAGAAGCAAATGAAAAAAAAAAACACACTTTCATTGTTTTCAATTGAGATTGTGTATTTTCATAATGGTCTAAAAACAATTTCAGTTTTCAAAATTTTCTAGAACCTTTACCATTTTGCTATATTACATTAATTAAAATTGTCCCTTACCATTTAGCACATGGATTCTTTTATTTTTAGAAAGGAGTAAGAATTGTTTCACTCTATTTGCTAGTTGTCATATACTATTTCTCCAAAATCTTAGCCAAAAGCATAGATGAAGAGCAATCTAACATTTAAATGAATAAGCAAATGTATTATACATTAGTATCTGATCCTGGTTCCCCAATGTACTACTTTGACTGGATTACAGATATGCTCTCATATTTTTAAATTTATCTTCCAGAAATAATGGAAAAAGGGAGGCTCTGGTGTCAAGATATTCTTTGGACTACGATTTGCAAATTCACAAATTCAGCATAATCATTTTTTCATAATTATGAATGTACTAATAGATTTTTTGCTGGGTAAATTACTATAATACATAGTTTGAGAAATATGTTTATAAAACTGATCAAAATAATGATATATTAAAATTTTAAGTTTTTTTATAATGACTAAAAAATAATCAAAACTATTATTAAAGTAAAACATTAACCAATGAGAATTTCTAACCAATATATTACATAAGGCACTACACCATTTTCAGTTAAAATTAAAATGAACATTCCTAGAATTTTGCTTTACCACAAAGTAATAGTCAAAAATTCTTACTTGTAAGGCCTCCTGTTTATTATAGAATTCATTATTATCTGGTGGTTTAATGAGGTAGCAATGGTTACAACATTTCTTTAGCTCCATCATAATGTTCAAAAAGCCTGAGGTACTGCCCTTGGAACCTTTGCTGAGGGCTTTGTAGTTCCTAGTTAAAATCCATCTTAAAAAAAAAAAATAATAATGAAAATGATGTTTAACAGAACAATAACAAGATGAATTCTGAAACCTTAAAAAACGAAACCTAGTACAAGTAAAATTGTACTATTATGAAATTCACAACTGGATATACCACGGACTGAATCTCATTCATAAGACTCATGGGAGTCTTTGTTATGTGAATCATTAACTGTACACAGAAAAGGCTTTATGTAACATTGTAAGGGATAGTGTATTATAATAGGGATAGTGTATTAATCCTCCCACTCCAATATTTGCTACAAAGATGGCCCAATGTATCATCTACTTGAACCTTCTTACTCTTTTACGGCCTTACAGACAGCTTCTAAAATTAGACCTTTTACTCACACCTAAAAGAAACCTCATAATACCTGGTCTCAGTTAGCCACATTGCCTTCTCTAAATTACATTTACACAAAAATATGCAACTTACAGAAGAACTTTTGGTGCTACTAGTCCAAACTACATAAAACATTTCCTTTTACCATTTAGCACATGGATTCTTTTATTCCATCTTTTACTGTCTTCCTTTCTTATAAAATTCATCTTTAAAGAGCTGTGAAAATCCCAAACTATCTAGTTTATATATATATTTTTAACTAGCCTTCTTTACCACCACTTATTTAGTATCTCCCTGAATTTTATTACCCTATTTTTGTGTATCTTTGAAATTTTCCCTAGTTAAAACCTACAACTTTTGTAATAAGTATAATTTTAAGAGCATGATACTTAGACTTGAAACAGATGAAGCAATGTGCTTTATTTTATGCAATTAAATATTTAAGCAGATGATAGGACATTTGATTCTTTAAATAAATGGTACTATATAGATTTTGACATGGAAAATATACACAAAAAGTTATGGCTCTTCTTCATAAAGTAGGGGGGCCTAAAATTTTGTCCTAATTTTTTTTAACCTCCATCTGTCAATTCTTATAATATCTTAATTTCATGGAAACCCTAACACTTAAAAAAATTATGTAACAGTATAACATCTAGAAAAGAAACAAAATGACCTGTTAGAAGATGATTCAGTCTTACATTACCCACAATTTGAAGGTGCCATTATATCTCTTTCTTTATGCCCCATTATGTCATAAGACAAACCCATTCTAAAATTCAAGAGTTGGTACCCTTAAGGATCCTATTTGTGAGGAGGGTGGGAACACCAAGACAAAAACATGGAAGTCAACTAGAATTAAATATTTGAAACGGGTGTTCTGTGTACAGCTTACTTGTAATATTGTTTCTGTAAAGCACTCATTTCCATTCTTAAAATCTGCTCAACCTTGGCAGGAAGAGATTTTTCTACATCTTTCTTAACTCGGCGTAACAGAAATGGCTCCAGTTCTTTGTGGAGGCTTGCATAACCATACTCTCTCCCTTTCCCATGCTCTTCTTCAAAATCTTCCCAGGAAGAAAACCTTTAAAATTTAAAATAATGGAACAATTAAAAAAAAAAAAAAAAAGTGGATGAGATTTAACAGGGTAGTCGTAAGAATTTTCCTCCCTTCAATTGTATATACTTATAAAAGTAAAATATGAGTTCTATTAGTCATGATTCTCTTTGAGCTTAAATCAGAAGTATTTAAGTATGAAAGCAATTATTACTGAAATATTTCTCACAAATAAAAATTTAGCCAGGTATTATGGTACATGCCTGTAATCTCAGAGGCTAGGGAGGCTGAGGCAGGAGGATTGTGAGTTCAAAGCCAGCCTCAACAGCCCTGTATCTAAATAAAATATAAAAAAGGACTGGGGATGTGGCTCCGTGGCTAAGCATCCCTGCGTTCAATCACCAGTACCAAATAAGTAAATACATACATTTAAAGCTATGAATCTATTATTAAAAAATGTGCATGCTCCCATCATGAAGTTATTTAACTTTTTCTAGTCTATTTTTCCTTTTTTGTAGAATGGGATTATCAGCAGCTTGTTGTTCTTTTTACTACTACAACTTAGTATGAAGAATAGTACTATTTTGATTTTCAAGCAAGGTATATTTTGAGCATGGGTAAATCAATTGTTGTAATTTATTATACATGGCTACGTACAAAAATTTAAAAATTAAAATGCCACAAACCCCAAATAGTATCTCACCCCATCTCCTTTTATTCTTCTCAATAATCTGTGAAACAATGTTTTAGAGCAATAAAACCACTAACTGATTTTTATTACCTGCATTAATTTTTTTCCATCCAACATTAGCATACAAAATCATGACTAAAATTGTATGTCCCAAATTAGTCTTACTTTTCTGGCATAATGAAATGCAGTAATGACCACAGCTCTTTGAGGGAGTTTTGTAGAGGAGTTCCAGTAATAAGCAGACGGTGATTCGATTTAAAATCTATTAAAGTTTTATAAAGAAGGGAGTCATCATTTTTTAATCTATGTGCTTCATCAACACCTATGAATGCCCAATTCAAACCACCAAGGAATGCCTTAAAAGAAACAAAAGAGCACAGTTAATATTGAGAAAAAATGGAATTTAAATTTAGTATTCCTCTTTGATGTGAATTCAGGTTAAAATAAACTAAATTAAAAATAAATTTTGTCTAATTTCCAAATAGAAAAATAATTTTTATTTCAAGATTTATTGGAGTCTTTAAATCATGTAACACATCATACTAAATGTTTTTTCTATGACTAATTTAACCATTAGAAAACAGAGCAAATATCAGGTTGAAATTTATACTAGCTTATATAATGATAAGAAAGGAAAAACTAATAATACCATTTAGAACTTTACAAGATTTTAAATCTTGGTGGTGGTGCACACCTGTAATCATAGTGGCCCAGGAAGCCAAGACAGGATGATCGCAAATTCAAAGTCAGCCTCAGCAACATACACAGGCCCTAAACAACCTAGAGAGACCCTCCCTATCTTAAAAAAATAAATAAATAAAAGGGCTAGGGATGTGGCTCCGTGGTTGAGCACTAAACAAATCCTAAGTCCAATGAAAGTCTCCATTAATGTCAATTTGGAACAGTGTCTTATTCCAACTGCAGGTATTATTTACTACTTGACTTTCATGTACTATATAGATCTCTATCTAATATATAAATTTAGATCTCTAACAGGCCTGATTCTGCTGCTTAATAACTGTGTGATCTTAAGACAATTTCATTAAATTCTAGGAGACTCGATATTTCTATTCAATAAAGTAGAAACAACAAATAGAATGTAGAAGAGAGAATTTATTGACACAGTAGCTGTAAAGCAGTTAATACAGTGCTTCATAAAGTGGTAGTTTCATCGTGTTAAGCATCATTCTCCTCTCTAAAATGCTTACAAAATCAACAGACACTACAAACTGGTTTAAGTGAAGAGTTGGCAAGCATTTTCTGTAAAGAGTAAAATCATAAATACTTTAGGATTTGCAGATCAAAATGTGGTCTCTATCACATATTCTTTCTACATAATCATTTAACTGTAACCCTTTTAAAAGGTTAAAAGTCATTCTTAGCTCAAGGCCCACAAGCTGTAGTTTGTTGGCTTGTGTCATGATTTAAGTTATCCTTTCATACTGTCTACAAACATACAATAAAGGCAAAACTGACATATACAAACAAACAACAACAACAAAAAAAAGAGATAATACATACCTTATCCTTCAATAAAATTTCATAAGTTGTTAAAAGTATATTAAATTTTAACCGTTTGGTCTGGGGATGCATCCACTCATGTGTTCGTATCTATTAAGAAATTTTAAAGATAATTAAGAGAAAATTAAGCAAATTATTCTTTTCCTTGAATATCTAAAACAAAAGCCACTCATAATACATACACATACAAAAACCTGTGAATGTTTATACAACAAAAATTATTTTTAATGTCCTGCATGCTGTATTAATCTCATCATGAAATACAAACACTGTATCATAGAAACATCTTATTTAAAAAAAGAAACAAACATCTTTTTAATACACACCTTCACTGAAGAAAGATCTCATTTAATAAAACCCAAGAAATTCATTTAATATTAACATTTACGGATGAATATCTGGAGTTTTCTTCACAATGGGAGGACAATAATATGTAGAGGTATAGAAGAAACAAAACTGGCAATGAATTAAAATTGTGAAGTGACACTGTATTGACAGCTTTGTATATCTGAAATTTTCTATAAGAGTTGGAAAAAATACATATGATATCTAAACCTTATTTGATTGATTATATCCAATTTTTATTGTATCTAATTATGATATTTTATTATTTTTATTTTATCTTTGTGGCAAATTCTATGCTAGAATTAAGGCTACAAACCAGACACAGAGGCCCATGCCTGTAATCCTACCTACTTGAGAGGATGAGGCAAAAGGATTCCAAGTTTGAGGCTAGCCTCAGCAATTCACTGAGACCCTGTTTCAATATAAAAAGGGCAGGGGATGAAGCACAGTGGTAAAGGGCCTCTAGGTTCAATCTCCAGTACCAAACAAATGAACAAAACAAAAGGAAAGAACTACAGAAACAAAACAGATAAAATACTCATGGTCAAAGACAGTATTTCCAGATTTTATATTTTAAATCTGTGGGGAAACAACTTACCATGTTTCTGCTGTTAATATCACCTAAATAAACCACAGCATTCATTTGAGAAGCCCATGTCTGAATCTCCCTTTGCCAGGATGTGAGAGTAGAAAGTGGTACTACTAACAGAAAAGGTCCATATAACTGATGTTCATGAAACAAATAGTTCAAAAATGAGATTGTCTGTATTGTTTTTCCAAGGCCCATTTCATCAGCAAGTATGCAACTATTTCCTCTACAAAGTTAAAAAACAAAAAATTTTAAAATAAGTATGTAATAAAAAATAAGTATGTAATAAAGATTCAATACATACAGAAGTCTTTTCATATCATGTGGACACATTTATATGAGCATACGTATGATCTATTAGAGATAAAGTCCAGAGATATTAAATAATTATAAAAAGTATCTAGGAAGAACACAGGTGAAAAACCCTAGCTAAAATGCAACTAGAAGTTATGTATATTCTCAAGAGCAGAAACTATAAGATATGGAAAACGTGGACTAAATTATTACTGTAAATAACTATAGAAAAGAGAAATATTCTAGAAATAGTGTGAGATGAGACTGTACATGATATTTAAATTGAATAAAAACACACTGAAAAATTCCAACAATTAAGTTATACTATATAAGTCCCTTCTTACTAGTATGTAATAAAAACTATTTATAAAAAACAGGGAATGAATATAAAATCCCAAAGGGCTTTATCCTTTATAATAATGGAAATCTTCTCTAACTTTTTATAAAATTTTTAATCTCAAAATGATTTTAAAATATACTTACTTGCACCATGAGTGAGCAAGCCAATTTAAACCATTCAGTTGATAATCTCTCAATTCCAAACCCTCATGTCCTCCAATATAGGATGGTTGCTTCTTCAAGGCTACAAACCTTGGTCTCTGTTTTAATACCTGTAGTGGAAATAAATATTAACTTACAGAATTACTAAATATGAGAAATTATACTAAAAGATGAAAATTTTCAGCTTTCACCACTAACTATAAAATTCCATCTAAAGTCATCAATTTCAGAGTCACTACTCAAAATGTATCTCAAGATTTAGTCAAGACTATTTTCTAGGATTCTAACAAAAACACAGTGAAATATTCTGCCCTCTTCTTGAATAAACAAATGAGAAAAATCATCTCCTGCAAAAATACATGGGACTCAAGTATTCACAAGCAAAGACTAATATGTTAGATTCATTCATAACCATTCCTCCATCCTTCATCTAAAAATAAACCATAATATTTGTTTAGCATTCTATTACATTTCTGATCTTAAAAATACCATAACAGGGCTAGGGATATAGCTTAAGTGGTAGCGCGCTCGCCTGGCATGCGTGCGGCCCGGGTTCAATCCTCAACACCACATACAAAGATGATGTGTCTGTCGAAAACTAAAAAATAAATATTAAAATTCTCTCTCTCTCTCTCTTTAAAAAAATAAAAATCATAATAAACCCAAAAACTATCGCCAATAACTTCATACCAACTATGAAGATTTCAAAAGTATTAGGCCAGATAGTCCAGGATATTTTCTTATGAGTGTGTCCCTCTTTTCCTTTCCTGCCTTCAGAGAAAATATCTGCTATTTTTAAACCCCTCTAATCTCAAGGAAGATTTCCCTATTTTGTTTCCCCAGTTTATTCCCCACAATGATCACCATCACCACCATCAATATTTCATCTTTCTGACATAATGTCACTCAATAAAAATAAAAGTCAACGCTACAGGGCTAGAGTTGTGGCTCAATGGGCGGCACTGGGATCGATTCTGAGCACCACATATTAATTAATTGATTGATTAAAGGTCCACCAACAACTAAAATATATGTGTAAACATGAAATTAAAAAAAAAAAAAAGTCAATGCCACATCTAAGACCACATAGCAATTGGAAGACCCTTACTTCCTATAAGACCTATTAACCAAAAAGTAGTCTCCTTAGGTATGTCTGAAATCAAAATACAAGTCTACTTAGACCTGTAGAATTTGTGATGCATAAAAATATCTTCATTGATTAAAAATGTCAAATAATACTCACTTTGCAGTCTTTAAAGGGAGTAGTTTTTGATTGGTTCCTACTAAAATACTCGTCAATGCATGCTTGAAACTTTTTAGAAATGAGAGCTCCATCTTCCCAGCTGCACTCTGAGTATGGAAGCCCCTGCCATTTGCAATAATAATCAGGATAACCAGCTGCTGACTTTTGATTGGAATGAGCTGTGAGATAAATTAGTATTTATTTTATCTTTTGACATTTAACTTTTAGAAACAAATTCTCAGCAAAGGCTACACAAGTAAAAATTAGTCATCTGCTTTATTAATACTATCATTTTTCAAATATACAATTAATACTATATTTGACATGTAAAACATCAAACTTACAACATTTTAAAATTTTTCAAGTATACATACAACAAAAGTTTTATCAGAATCATTTATTACTAACCAATTATACGTTCCACTATTTGATACTGCTTATGTAGATCATCTGTAAGCTCTTGTTGGCAATTATAATATTCTACATCTTCTGGTGAAGCATTTTTCAACCTGAAAAATATTAATCCAAGAATAGACTTCAAAATCTCCTCTAAATCACTTATCCTACTTAAACACTTATCACAAACACATATCAGTCAAGCACACAAGCTCCCATTTTACCACTTCATCACATAAGCCAAGCTTAAACAATGAAGAAATTGAAACCAATGGAGCATCATTAATTTTTAACTTTACAAATTTGTAATTTTTAATGAATTATATATGTTTTTACACACACACACACACATATATATATATATATATATATGAGAGAGAGAGAGATTAGATACACACACACTTGTTATCAAGGAAAAATTTGGATATGGCTACCCTAAGAGCTTTATCTTGAAATGGCATACTATAGATCAGGTAGTTATTTTAGTTCTTGTATATTTTTTATTACTAAAAAAGCTTAGTGATAATCTTTGAATTATAAATATGTGTGTGGGGTGGGGGGCGGTTTACACAGCATGCTTACCATCTTTTTGTTTCTTGATCTTTTTTCTTATAATTATCCAATTTTTTCATTCCTCTAACATTCTGTTGCTTAAGGGTTTCTTCTGTCTCCCAGGTGTTGTGGATATGCGACCATCCTTTCCATTTAATTAAATACTGGATTTCTCCTGGTTCCTTATTTTTTTCAAATCCTGCATTTGGGTCACCATCTGCTTCAACTGCATAGATGGTGGTAGTAGCACCAGTAGCTAAAAACAAAAGTACAAGCCCTTTAACATAACTGTTATAGGATTAGGATTATTTCCTTTTGACTCTAAATTTCTAAGAATATTAGTACAAAACTAACCTCTTATATAAGTGAATAATCAGTACAAAAATTTATGTCAAGTTATATTATACCTAAAAGCAATTCAGAAATTTAGAAATAAAGATTATTTAAATTTAATACCCTCACTTTTTTTTTTAAGAGAGAGAGAATTTATTTATTTTTTTAGTTTTTGGCAGACACAATATCTTTGTTTGCATGTGGTGCTCAGGATCGAACCCAGGCCGCACGCATGCCAGGCGAGTGCGCTACCTCTTGAGCCACATCCCCAGCCCCAATACCCTCACTTTTAAAATTCAAAAAATAAACAAGGCCAAAACACAGTGGAGCATCCAAGATTACATGCCAATTTACAATATTAACAATTAGGAGGCTGTTTTTCTTGTTAGTTTGTTTTTAATTTTGAGATAACTTCCCCAGGCTGATCTCAAATTTGCAATCCTCCTGCTTCAGCCTCCCAAGTCACTCGATTACAGGCATGCACCACCACATTCAGATGATTTTTAATTATTTTAATGTTATATTTTAAAACTACATCTCTAAGTAACTAAAAATAACCTACTATATAAGATATATGAAAAATATTTCAAAATCCAAACACTTTGTATAACTGAAAATACTTAAATAGCAACTGATTATTTAGTTATAAGAGAAAAATTTAAATGCGTAAGTTTGAAATTTTCCAAATATCATGACATGAGGTCAAGTGAATAGCTTCTGAAAAGATCTAAAAATAGTTTTATAGCAAACAATTAAAACAAAAGAAAAATCCACCATCTTGGCTTTCAAATTTTAAAAAAATTAAGAAATACTTTAAATAACAAACAATAAAATGCTTTTTTGAAAAATACCTCCTTTTCTCCCAATCCGACAATCCATAAACTTTTCTATTGTTTCAAATTCTTCTTCCTCAGGTTGAGGAACATCCTCTCCACACACTTCCAGAAGATCATCAGAATCTGTTTTCATTTCTTCATCTTCCTTATAGCTAACATTGACAGTTGCTTGGCGACGAGAACTTCTTTTATCATTATCATAGTCTTCATCATCATCATCATCAGATGAATCAATCTGCCTCTTTTTCTGTCCAATAATCTTTTTTCCATTTTTTGACTTAGAGCTGAGGAAGAGCAGGTTTTAAAAAAAAAAAAAAAAAAGACATTTTAAAGCAAGTTTTGAGGAACTATAGAAAAAGAATGAATACCTTCTGTAACTAATAATTTTTCAAACCAATAACATAATGCACTTACCGATTCTGAGGTTTTCTGCTTTTGACTTTGTTTTGGGGTTCATAATCCGATTCTGTTTCATCACAGCTGCTTTTATCTCTCTCTTCAGATTCTGAATCTGAACCAGACTGAGATGGAGATCCTGACCCAGACATCTGCCAATCTTCACTGTATATAAAATTTATAAAGTATTTTTATTTAAACATACATAACTAAGTTATGTATGATAAAATACAAAGACGAGCACATACTCTTCCAGTTAACATAAAAAATATTCCTTTTACCTATGCTAGAAAATATTAAATGTGTGTAAAATAACACTGGAAAATATTCTTCATAGATTTCTCTCTTCAGATTTTTATTAATTATTTAGATACCTCAAATAAACTGTACATAAAAATGGTATCTGATTCTCATTATAGATGAAAATGTACTATGCTAACTCAAAAGAGCCACAGGTTTAGTTTTGAAAATCTTGTAAAATTATTCCATTTGCCCTCTCAAAAAACAAACCTAATTTCTTTCGTTTTAATTTTCTGCAGACTGTGATTTGTAAAATGTCTTAATAAACTGAATTTACTAATGGTATATTTTCATTAAGAAAAGCTTATTTAGAAAAAAGTGTTTAAAAAATAAAAAAATTACCAATAGTATCATCTCAATCAATATTCAACAATTATCTTTATTACTATTTTTAGTCATTTAATCTATTTCTTTCCAATTCACATGAAGAGAATAAAATATTGGATGCACATGTGTTTTACTATTAGATAAAGTTGAAATAAAACACACGTATATTAAATTCTTTCATGTACAGGTTGAATATCCCTAATTCAAATAAAAAATCTGAACTTTTTTACCATCATCATATTTGGGATGTTTCAGATTTGGAAATATTTCAGATTTTTAATTTTAAGGTTAAGGATGGTCAACTGATAAAGTCTGTAAATATCCCAAAGTGTGAAAAAACAAAAATGTCAAACACTTTTGGACTCAAGCACTTCAAGTAGATATAATCAACCTATATTATATCTTGCATTGGCTATAGCTTTTGCTCCATTGCTGTGTCTCTTGCATTAATCAGGAGTATGCTAAAGATTATAAAAACAAACACAGATAAAATCTGATTATGAAAGTAAATAACAAAAGCAAATTGTTATCTTGAGATCTTTTTAAGGTTTGGACAATGAATGTAGCAATATGCAGGCCATATGAAAAAATCTATTATATTTGAAGTAAATTTTTCAAAACCATTCATTTTAAAAAATGTATACTTGGGGCTGGGTTTGTAGCTCAGTGGTAGAGCATTGCCTTACATGCGTGAGACCCTGAGTTTGATCCTCAGCACCACATAAAAATAAATAAATATATATACCTATATTCATTTTAGGTTTAAAAATTAATAACTCAGTGAAAGATTTAAATAGTTGAAGAGACAAAATATTTGAAATTGCACTTATTTTGCTTTAGAAACTAGAATACAGGGCTAGCTCAGTGGTAAAGTGCTTAACTAGCATGTATAAAACCTTGGGTTAGACTGCTAGCCCTGCAAGAAAAGGAAAAACAACCTGAAAAGTAGAAGACCACAGATTTGGAGTAGCTGAGAGTTAAAAACAAAAAGAAAACATTCAAAGATACAATGAATGAATTTTCAAAAAGTAATAAAAAATATGAATTCTTATATTAAAGGTATATAAATCCTGTAGGAAAAACATCATATCCAAACACAGATATAACAAAGTGAATATTCCAAATATTAAAGACCAATAGAACACTTAGAGGTCAAACAACAGAACAATGCTTTTAAAGAATGAGAAAAAAAAATCATTTCAAATGTATATAAACTCAGAATCTGAGGTACTTATTGAGTCATGGTTTTTATGCAAATACAGTAAGTTTCTAATTGATTTCTTTCATGTCAGTGAAGTAAATTTCATGTGCAGATAAATAGTAAGGATAATTATTAACATAAATTAACAATTGTCAATTACCTTATGATCCCTATACTCCTAAATTTCCCAAGTTATTAAGATTTTTTGATATTAAGGCTAAGTAGATCTTTAAAATTTACAAATATTTAGGGGTGAGAATTATAAGAGATAAAGAAGTGACACAAAAATCTAAGAAAGATAAATGTTATGGGTTAATGGTTTAAATCATAAATGCCATGAACAAAGAAGTTCTGAAAGTCTATTTTTGGCAACAACTTTCATAAAGAAATACAAAGTTATTAGTATTTTCCTGATGCAAAAGTAGTCAGCTGAGCAAAATGACATACTCTTTATGCTTTTTCCTCTTGACCTCACTTGATGAATCATCAGAATCTTCACTGCTAGAGGAATCCTGCAAAGAAAAATTTTTAAAAAGTCACTCATAAATGTTTAAAATTTAACCAAGCCAGCTATACTATATAATATTCACTTTGCTAATAAGAGTATGCTTAAGTTCTTTTCTTTTTGTTCTATGTTCTTATATTTACATTAGCTGGCTTAAAGTAATTAATAATATTTTATTGGGAATTGAGATAACAAAATCAGATAAATATCATAATGTCAGCACTTTGTATAAAACCTTAAAATCTACCATCTCAGGTGATCATTATTGCTGTGTAGTATAGCCACAACAAGGAATTTGGTATTCCAAATTTTGAAATAACATTATTCTTCAACAGTAGATAATTTTTGACACAGTTCTATCTAAACACACATTTACATATACTTATACACAGACACAGAATCTACATTATTTATAACTGCAGTCTAGTCTTTAAAAACTATTATGACAATAATTTAGTTTTTCACTAGCCGCAATATGAAACCAATCTATGTTGGTTTATATACACTCAGGGAATATTATTCAGCTACAAAAAACAATTTTATCATTTGCAACAAGATGGATGGAACTGAAAGACATGTTTACTGAAATAAATGAAGCACAAAAAGACAAATATCATAAATTCTCACTCATAAGTGGAAACTAAAAGAAGAATAGTTTCTAGAGCCTGGGAAAGGTGTGGGGGAAGGAGGGATGGAGACAGGCTCATTAATGGGTACAGTAGTGGAGGCAGCTGAACAGGAGGAAACACTCTAATGTTACATAGCACGGTAAGATAACTATTAACTGACAATAATTAACTGAATATTTCAAAAGTGTAGAGAGGACAGTGTATTTTCAAGGCAAACAAATTATGATATCTGAAGTGATAGGTATGCCAAGCACCTTCATTTGATCTTACACATTGTATACATGCAATAAAATATCAAACCCTATCCCCATAAATATGTACAACTGTTTTAGTTAGAAATAAAAACACTTTTAAAAAAACATGTTAACATTCTATACAAATTTACAACTATAATATTCATCCACTGGTGTGTACAGATGTATATGTCTTATTTAATTCTGTCCTTCAAATTTCACATTTACGTTTATTTATATATATATATATATATATATATATATATATATATATATATATATGCATGCAGTGCTGAGAATTGAACCCAGTGCCTTATACATGCTAGACAAGTGCTCTACTACCACTGAGCTATAACCCCAGCCCAAATTTCTAGTTTTGCTATAATGAGCAAATGCACACAAATTTCACATTATTCTGAATTAATCTCTAAAGTGGAAATACTGGATAACATTATGTCTATATTTCAAGATTTTTTTACAAGTATATTTAAATGCAGGTATTTTCCATTTATCCTTTCAAAGAAATTGCTTTTAATAATTTCATTAATATTAGATGGTCAAACATATGATCTACTTTTAAAATAATAACTCATTATGATAATTCACCTCTTCTGATCCACTATTAGATGAAGCTGGATGTTGCTGTTGCTGTTGCTGCTGCTGCTGCTGCTGCTTCTTAAGCATTGCAGATCTCTGAACAGCAAGAATACTGGGGCTAGATTTCCAGAACTGTAACAGAAACATGTACCAGGAAAAAGATGATATGTGGCAAAAACAGAAAAACAATTTACTGTCAATTCTAACATTTTCTCTGCCCAAATAATAAATTGACTATTTTCCTCTTTCATGTTACAAATACAGTATCACTGCAAAATAATTAAAATAAAATGCCAGACTTCACTATATATAAGAAAATTAATGGAGTGTCAAGTTTCATACATGACAATAATCATCCTCCTCTTTTAAGAGCATTATTTTCAAAAACAAATTGAAAATATGCTATGCTGGTGCTACTCAGTATAGTTACCTATTTTATCAGTGTGAGTAAAGATGAAGAGCTGAGTCAGAATACAAATCAACTATGTCACTGTATACACAATAAGCTCAGCTGACCTTTCTTCTTTTAAAGCAAGACTTTTCTCTATGAAAGCAGTTGTAGGTTGATTTATACTCTCGGCTCAAGCATCTAATCTCATTAAAGACTGATACGAGCTAAGTAACATAGCATATAATATCAGGAAGTATGGTCAGGTTTTAGTTTATGCTGTAGTACTTTGTTTCAAGTAGAAAAATACCCTATCCTATTCTACCAATTATCTTAAGAAGCAAATATTAAATCTTCCTCCTATTAGTAATAAAGTATCTCCTTTTAAAGTCTTAAAAGGAGATATCACTGTAAACTTAACAAGTAGACCACATGAAGTCTTTAATTTTTACCCATGAAACTACTGTTTATGAAATTCAACTTTTGCCTCAGAAAGAGGTAGAAAAGGCTTTATCTGCATATACATTTATGTTATATGTGCCATTTTATAGTTAGACTGTTTCACTTAAGCTAATAGTTCACACTGATATATAGCCACAACTTGTAGAATTACCAAAAGTAAACTTTGTTTTAAAATTGTTTTGTAACTCTATAAATTTTCCCAAAGTAATGCCAAAAATTTAATTTTCATTGGATATATTTATTACCTCAGTTCCATCAACTTTTGGTGGTTTTGCTTGAACTTTGTTTTCTCGTGATGTGTCTGACTCAGACTCTGACTGACTGCCTGATTCAGATGCAGAGTCAGAGTCACTGCTACCTGACTGGCTACTGCTTCCATCACTGCTGCTTCCAGAACTCGAACCTGATCCAGAGCCTGAAGCTGAACCAGAATCATCATCCGACTGGCTACAATTAGAAAACACACATATTTCAAACAATATTCATTAGGAATTTAATAGTCAGAAGGAAGTTCCAGATCATTAACCATTATTTCAATATATCAACTGTCTATACCCAAATAGAAAAGAGAATCAATGTTATTTAATTTATAGTAACATATCTGACAGATTTTAAAACATATGCAATAAGATATTCTCCCTTGAAGTTAATAAACAAAACCTCAATTATAGGCTTCAATGTCAGACACTTGGAAAGAAAATAAATTTGAGGTATGGTACATACACGTTTAAGAGGCCAGCTTTAGCAATTACAAAAAAGAAATTGTATGAACGAAAGATTTAATATGTTTTTTTTTTCAAAGAAAGAGTGAGAGGGGGAGAGAGAGAGAGAGAGAGAGAGAGAGAGAATTTCAACATTTATTTTTTAGTATTTGGCGGACACAACATCCTTGTCTGCATGTGGCGCTGAGGATCGAACCCGGGCCGCATGCATGCCAGATGAGCGCGCTACCGCTTGAGCCACATCCCCAGCCCTGGAATGCTCCATCCCTGGGGTGCCCTGTCCCCTCAGGGACAGGCCTGCCTGTGCCTACAAGATTTAATATGTTGAAAATCTTTATATCAGGTGAAAAAAATATATTTGTAGCTCTCATTTGTTTTCAAGACTATTGCTTCATTCTATCATTCCAGGAGATGGCAATTTACTATAAATAAGCTACTATAAAATGTAATTTACATTAAAATATCAATAATACTTCTAAGAAAATCATTTAAATTTCTCATGGTTCTACAAAAATAAATCTGAGGTAATAACAAATTCTCGTAACATTTCCTAACATCCACACACAACCATGAGAAAGCAATTATCATCTGATTGAGAAACTATCTTTCTTCCCATTTTTAATCATTGATCTAAAGTAGGAGAGAAATCACCTGAACTAAACAGTTGAGTAAAATTGTTTTTATTTTCAAGGCCATTTTTGCATGTGGTATTTACATATGAATGGTTGGAAACTTGGGTATTAAATCTCTGTAAATATGGTAGACTCAGCTTTTGACAGAATTTCATCTAGCTTCAAAAAACCCGTAAGTAACAGCTTGTGCAGGTATATACAACAAAAGTTTTACTACCTTCTGTAATTTTCAATAGTGCCACCAGATGGCAGAACTGGCCTAAGAAAACAGACTACAAAATAAAGTTACTCTAATCCTTTTTTTCAGAACAAGGACTTATTTTTTGCGTAATAAACATTTGCAGAAAGGATTTTGATTCCACAAGTCAGATATAAGTTAAAATGTTTAAAATAAAAGCAAGTGTATCATGCTCTTAACATCTAGTAGAAGGCTTTTTCTTCCTGGAAAACAGTAAATGAAAACTTGTCTCTGAAAGGTTTATGCTATCAAGATCATTTTGCCAGTTTCTACCCTTTCATCACATGGTTCTGAGGCCCCAAAATAGCACAGTGTCTTTAAACTCAAAAAAAAGAAAAAAAGTTAAGTGCAGTAGTGCACACCTGTAACCTCAGCTACTCAAGAAGCTGAGGCAGGAGGATGGCAAATCCAAGGCCAATCTCACTTAGTGAGACCCTGCCTCAAAATAAAAAATAAAAATGGGGATTTAGCTCAGTGATAGGGACTCCTTGCTTCAATCCCAGTACCACAAACAAATCCAAACAGTTTTCTTAAATTCCCTTAGAAAAAATTTTAGCAATGATTTTATTTCTCCATTTAACACATTAAGAAAAATTTTCACTGACTCAATAAGACACTAAGTAGAGTAAAATGAGACAAAGTCCTTACCATTAAAGAACTAACCTTGAGACATTCATGTAAACTGACAAATATCTTTTTGTGCTGTTTAAGACAACTGATCCAGACATAACTAGACTGGTACAGTAATCAACAAGCATTCAGAATGAAGTGTTATTAAACTTAGTCTTCAAGTGAGAAGAGTTAAGCAAGAGTCCTCATTTTAATAGCTTATAACTTTTTTCACTATATTTTTTCCAGAGTACTTAACATAGAACCTTGTACAGCTGGGTACTCAACAAATACTCTAAAAGTAGATGGATGAACACAAGCACCATGGCACAAGCCTGTAATCACAGCTACTGAGAGACTGAGGCAGGAGGATCACAAATCCAAGGCCCACCTAGGCTACTTGGGGAGATCCTGACTTGAAAAACAAAAAAGGTTGGGGATATAGCTCAATGGTAGAGCACCTGTGGGTTTCATCCCAAGTAACACACACACAAAAATAAAGTAGATAATGAGTGAATAAATCTGGGGGAGGGCTCTATTATAGGCCTACATTTTAAAATAAATCTTCCAGATGCACTACTAGTCAAAACTGCTCCTTAGGGATTCAGGGAGTATAGCTCAATGATAGAGTGCTAATTAGCATTTGCAGGGCCCTGGGTTCCATTCACAAGTGTTCACACACCCACACACACAACCCTGCTTGTTAACAAATCAAAATTCTTAAATGAATATAGGAATTTTTCCTTTCACATATTTAGGGAGTAATTCTGTTTGGAAATAAAACCAACAGTATGACCCTAGGTTTACTATTAGAATGTGTTTACCTTTGGAATTAGAAGTATTTATTTTGTTTCATTATTCTCTAGTAAGATGAAGAATAGGTGGCTGAGCACATTGATGCCTATCTGTAACCCTAGCAACTCAAGAAGATGAGGGAGAAAGAATCACAAGTTCAAGGCCAGCCTCTGCAACTTACTGAGACTCTGACTCAAACAAACAAAAAGGACAGAAAATGATGTACTTCAGTGGTAAAAGTTTGATTCCTGGTACCCCCGCCAAAAAAAAAAAAAAAAAAAAGCAAAGATGCTGCGGGAGGAGTACCAATGGGTACTAAATTATACTTACGAGAAATAAGTTCTGGTGTTCTATTGCACAGGTATAAACTACAGTACAAACTACTACAGATGATGACAGTGTCATTTATTTCAAAAAACCAAGGTAGAAGTTTTGGAATGTTTTCCCAAAGACAATGTCATTTATTTCAAAAATCCAAGCTAAAAGAAAATATTTGGAATGTTTTCCCAAAACAGAAATGATAAATATTTAAGGAGATAAACATGCTTAACCTGACTTGAACATTATACATATATATATATATATATATATATACACACACACACACACACATACATATCACATGGTACTTCATAAATATGTAGAGATCTAATGTGTCAATTAAAAAAGGAATATGCAGAATGTAGAATATCTTATTTACTGCTACAGAGTGATTTCTAGAATATAATTTTTTTAAAAAGCAAGATACAAAACAATATGGTATGCTTCCTCTATACAAGAAAGATGGAAATATTTATATACACTTGCTTATTATTTTGAAAAAAGCAAGAATAGCAGCATAAACCAGCAACTAATTTAAAAATGGCTAAGAGAGTAGAGGCAATACGGATTGCCAAATATTCTTCAGTTTTGAAATTGTGTAAATTTTATATACCTTGTTTATATACTCAAAAAATTAAAAATGTGTGTGTGCAGGGGAAAACGGGAAAAAAATCTCTATATTCAGACATAAAAGTATAAGCTAAAATATATGAATAGCCTTTCCCTAATAACTCTTTCAGCCTAGTACTACAAATGCTCCAAATTCAATCTAATTATAGCATAATTTTAAGTCTCCAGTCTTTCTCTAACAAAAGTCAGACACCTATAAGGCCTTTCATGAAAGATTTCACCCTAGCCTAATTCTCCATTTAGATTTCTTCAATTAGTTTATACCTAACAAGTTTAGCAATCATTAGTGATTGTGTGGTTTTGTCCATTATTTAATTAGAGGGAGGAAAATGGTGGCATTTTATCATTCTTCATTTATCCAATATAATTTCTTCTTTAGGGGGCAATACAAAGAAACTTTCTTCATATTAGTTATCCTTGAGGCACAGTTCATAAATGAAAGGCATTTTCATTTCTTTTTCTTAGTTACCAATTTTCAAAAAAGTAAAAACCACTAGCATTTTTCAAAGCACATCAATAATTTTTAAAGTTTCATTAAAACCTCATGGATTTGAACTTATTTCATAAATTTTAATACACTTTAGCATCCTTCTTGATTTCCATACTGTCCCACTTTTAGCCAATAGGAAATCCTTGATTAGCTCCAGAGTCCTTTTGACAAGACTTCAGTAATCTTTGATAGCTTACTTGCTTTTTGGCATGACAAGATGTCCCAGGCTCACCTTGCATATTTCTTGCCTCTGGACTGGTTGTTGTTTTTAAGATTACTTTTAATGGAATGGACTAGGATATGTGTATTTTTAGAGAAAATACATTAATTTATACTTTTCCAACTGAAATTCAAATTTGCAGACTTTTTTTTTAACCTAATTTCTTTGGTTTCATATTTATATCATCACTTGGATTGTGTTTCTTGGTTTCAAATATCTTTGGTCAACTAATTGCTTGCTTTATCTTAGAATACATATAATATTTTCAAAATAATACCATAATTAGTATCAACAATCATTACAATCTCATTACTGAAAGTTAAATTTTCTTTGCAATTCCTTTTGTTCTCAGGAATACTCACTCCCACAAATTACTGCTTTCAAATCAGGTGAAATAATTTTTTTGAAATTTTTTTTAATTGTAGGTGGACACAATAACTATATATTATTTATTTTTTATTTATTTATTTTTTGTGTGTGGTGCTGAAGATCGACTCCAGTGCCTCACACATGCACTGGATGAGCACTCTACCACTGAGCCTCAACCCTAGCCCCATGAAATAATTTATTTCTGTGTAGCTACCAATTTGGTATAATTAGGGTCATCTGTCTTTTTTTTATTTTTAAGGACTGCCTTGTATTCATTTAATACTGTTTTTTTATTACTTGGATCCAACTTTAGAGCTTACAGAGAAGTTAACTTCCATTCCTGTTTCTTCTATACTATATCCTCTCCCTTTATAATATTCTTTAAAATTTTTATCTTCCCTTTTATAATGTAAGCAAATGAATATTTATGCTCCCTCTTTTATAATTAACATATTTAAAAATCTTAAAGAAGATCATATTTCAGTTTGGTCAATCTTCCTAATCTTTCAGTTCCATGTTCAATGTAAGATCCTATACTGTATTTGACTTTCATGTCTTTAATTGCCTTTAATCTGGAGAATTATATCCTAGAAATCTTCATTACTCCTCCACTGAACCATATCCCAAGCCCTTAACATTCCTTTATGCAACTGCATATAGACCATTTTGCATACACTCCAGAGTTTCAAGTTACCCCTCAACTAAAAAAAAGGAACACTTCCAATTCTTTGATACTGTAAATAGTGGTACCAAAAAAAAGAGCCCTTTGCAGATATCCTTTTGCATTTATGTCAGTGTGTTCGATTTGTTACTCTCAAGTCAATGTGAATATCTTTTAAGTTTTAAATTTACAATCCCTAGCACCCAGATCTTGAATCCTAAATACTACTCTACACTATTTAACTCCTCTGAGAAATGGCCTACTCTAAGGTTATGACAGGGAAGGTACATAATTGAGCCCAAACAACCTAGCTGTGTTAAAAATTACTTTAAAAAAAAAATGAGAGGATGTTAGATATTGGCAGGAGTGGGGGGTGGGTGAGAAGACAATATGAAGAAGCTTTCATAGGACAAATCTGATATGAGCACCAAAATAAAGACAGTAAGGGATTATTACCCCAGAATAAAAACAGGAATCATTGAGTCCATGCTAAGACACAGTCAGCGGGGAGGGTTCTGACAGCTCTAAATTTCAACTGGTAACTGTGAACAAGGTGGTTGTGCCAGAAAAACAATCATTTGAATAACCATAGAAAATACTGGTTCAAGCAATAATCATCATTGGAGGCTACAATTAGGGGTAGAGTTTGATGAGTAAGATATTTATATAGCTGCAAAGTGTCTTTTAACAAATAACTTATTAACTATGTTGAATAAATTTAAAATCACAGTGAAGAAACCAGGCAATACCTTTTCCTATGGCAATGCCAACGAGGACAGACAGGCTATATTCGCTTCAGATGTGATATCCTTCAGAAAGAAACCATTACTTGCACAGAATAAGGAATGTATAACCTGGATCTAACCATAAAAACCCAAAATGAGAAATATATTCTGTAAAATAACTAGCCTGTACTTTTCAAAATGTTCATCTTATGAAAGACAAAGAGGAATACTGCAGATTAAAGGCAATTAAGGACGTGAAAGTTAAATACAGTATAGGATCTTATACTGAACATGGAACTAAAAGATTATGATTGACCAAACTGAAATATTACAGTACTGTATCAATGTAAATTTTCCAGATTTTACTAACTATAGAGGGCATATGGAAAAGTGTACCTTTATTCTTAGAAAATATATACTGAAGTGTTAACATGTAAGAGGCATGACTTTTGCAATGTATCAAATGGTTCAAAAAATTAAATACACATTAACATGGATGCAAATAATATGTGATTTTAAAGAGAATAACAGAAAATGTGGCAAAAAGTTAAAACATTAGTGAGTCTGGGAAAGGGCATATAAAGTTGATACTATTCTGGTAAGCTTTGTGAAATTTGAAATTAACTCAAGATTTTAAAAACTAACAATTTTTTTTTAATATCACAAGCTTCTTCCTCCATTAATCTTCAATATTATACAACTGTGTTTGCAGGTAGTAAAGGGCACAAAGATGGAAGATTTAAAAGCCACAGAAGTCAATGAATATGGAAGTTAAGTAAACATTCACTGGCATAAAAAATAAAAATATCTAATATATAATGAATCAACAAATTGGCCAAACTAGGAAGGTAGAAATACATGTAATTTTTCCCTTCTTTCTTTTCTTTTTTTTTTTTTTTTGGTGCTTGGGATTGAACCCAGGGCCTTGTGCATATGAGGCAACACTCTACCAACTGAGCTACATCCCCAATCCCTAGAAATGCACATAGTTTAAAAAAAAAAAAAAAACTGAAATGATAAAAATAAATGCTAAAGGAATTTAAATAAAAATTGTATTCAATACCTGCCTCAGACACTGCTATTTGATTAACTCACCATGTCTTCTTTTCCTTAATAACAGAAATTCCAATGTTAAGATCAATCAGTATGGCCAATATCTGACAAATGAGACATAAGCACAAGTTTTGGGTTGTACTGCTCAGAAAGCTGTTCAATAGAAGCTGGCTCAACTAGACATGCTCCCTTTATTGGCCCTTCCGATTTTCCTTGAAAGTTTATAGACAACAGCAGGAAGAGATAAGATAAAGTGCTCAAAATGTATATCTCTGCAGTTTCTTTTAGCATAAAGGCTAATATTCTATCCCTACATTACCAAGGTTATTGTATTATAGTCTATGTTCTTAATAACTTGAATGACTTAAAAAAATTAACATCTTCTTCAAACTCTAACCTACATCAAAATCACCATTCCAATTTTTTTTAAAGAGAGAATTTTTTAATATTTATTTTTTTTAGTTTTCGGTGGACACAACATCTTTATTTTATTTATTTTTTATGTGGTGCTGAGGATCGAACCCAGTGCCCCGCGCATGCCAGGCAAGCACACTACCGCTTGAGCCACATCCCCAGCCCACCACCCCAATTTTTAAAATGTGTATGCATGGGTTCCATTCCATACTTACTAAACCCTGTGACAAAGCCAGCACTACATTTTGAGGTTTTAACAGCTTACCTTGGGGTTCTTGAGATAAAATTATTAAAATCTGATCTCTGCCTACCTTTACAACTATCAAAAACCACTCTCTTTCTCTATTTGCACTTCAGCCTCACTGAGTTCCTTTGACCCTCTTTTCATGCTCTTTCTCACCTCACAGTCTTGGTTTAAGTTGGTATTCCTACCTATTAATCACCACCTGACCCTCTTCCCTAATGTAACTATTCTATTATTTATCCTTCACTTCTGAAGTCATGCTTTTTGTAGACTTCCTCCTCAAGACAACTTTAGGCAACTGGCACTTAACACATGGTAACATGAACACCTACTTTCTAGCATTGTATCTGACAGATTCTAAAAAGATATCTGTGAATTAGTAAATGCTTAATATTATCTCCTCTTTTGTTTTCTAATTGAAACTACTGTAAGCCTCCATCTTCCACACAAATTCTCATTTTCCTCCAGGTTTCTTTGCTTCTATATTTCTTCTTTTGGTTCTTCAACAAATTTATCTAACTTAAATGTAATATATAGAAATAACTTCTGAAGAATCAGAAAATCTACAAACACTTCGACAGTCACAACTGTGCAAACCTAAAAACACTGGTTCCTATGGATGCTGCATATATACTTCAATTCATAAATTATTTTTTCCTGAAGAAATGTCTAATACTTGGAAATTTTCATTCACGTACATTATCTGGTAGGTCCTGAGGGTCCTCTCTTATTTATTTTCCAGTAAAGATAATACTTTTTATAACTCTAATTTATAAGATATTTTCATACTGTGTTTCCATTTTATGCTTACAATAAAAAATGTCCTTGAATAATAATGATCATCACATTCCACCATCATTAATAATCCCATGCCCCTTCCCTTCCTCCCTCAAACCCCTCTGCCCTATCCAGAGTTCATCTATGATATGAAAAATTATGCTCTACATGTGTAATAAGAATTGTAATGCATTCCGCTGTCACATATAAAAATAAACAAACAAACAAACAAACAAATAAATAAATGTATGTCTTTGAAAGCATATGTAAGGAGTTTTCCTAGACCCTTACATAGGAGGCAAAACTTCAGGGTTAATAATATTCTTCATTTCAGCTGCAGCCAAACTCTTAGTTCCAATACCAATTCTGGCCTGTTGGCCAAAGGTCCCGACGTGACCCTTCAAATATCCCGTGCTGCCATGTTTGTTCAAAAGTTACTGCTCTGGGTTCCCTTTTGTTTCTGGTACATGTAAGTAAGCCTTCTTTCAAGTTCAGTCACACAATTTAGTGGTTTCCTTTGCTCTATTTTGCCTAGCATTTTCATATATTTGAGGGAAGGGACTGCTCTGGGAAGGAGAGAAAGCCAGCATGACAGAATGGTAAATTCCCTTTTTCTATTCCCTGTTCTCCATTCAAATCAATCCTATGACTTAATGAAAATATTAAGACTCATCCTGGGTTCAGGAATAAAGTAATGATGACTTTCTAAGAAAAACAGTAGCAAACGGGCAGCTGCTTTACCATTATACAAACAGAAGAAACTAGTACTGATAAACCATGAAGATTTAAAATGTCAAGAAAGTAATATTGGTGTGGGTATGAAAGTCATAAGGGGGAAATGAAAAAACACCTCAAACCAGTAATACTACAGAAGGAAAAGAGATCATTTGTGTATTTAACCATAATAAGTAAAACAGATTGTAGGGCTGGGGATGTGGCTCAAGTGGTAACACGCTCACCTGGCATGCGCGGGGCGCTGGGTTCGATCCTTAGCACCACATAAAAATAAAATAAAGATGTTGTGACCACAGAAAACTAAAAATAAATCTTAAAATATTCGCTCTCTCTTTAAAAAAAAAAAGATTCTAACAAAGCCTTAAATCAATAATTTAATTCTATTAAAGATTACTTTATCCATTTACTTTTGTCTCTAATACAAAATTTTTCCTTATTATATTTCCATTTCCCTACCTTTTCGTCTTATTGTTTTAAACTGTCAGTAGTATTTAGATGGGTTAGACTCGTGGTTGAATGGGTGATATACTAATGGACACACTGATAGAAGGTAATCTAATTGTCCATAAAAGTTTATAATAGAGGACTGTGTGCCTGAAAAACAGAGCTGTACACATAGACAAAACAAAGAACTGTGTTTACTAGAGAAGTACACTGTACTAAATTTTCATTTTGTCTTATTCTTTTCGCATCCTAATACTGTTTAGTTAAGTTTCAAAAGCATTTCTTTTTGGAGAATTTTTTAAAGAATTTTTTTACACACACCAAAGGGAAAATTCAGGGTTAATTTACTGGTGTTTGGAAGTTCAACTGTGTATTATGCTTTCTAATCCTTTCTTGTCACTGTAATTGTTTATATCTGTACACTCATTAGATGAGCCTGAGGTTTCTGCTACATGGAAATAAATATACTTTTAAGATTACTGTGAAAATGAAAAGAGAAGTAAAGCATACTGCTTTACTTAGGAGTTCAACATTGATAAGTATAATAGATAAAACCATTGATCTTTTTCCTGAGTTCAAGATCAGAATCATTATTTCAAAGTTTGTTTTAGGTGTCCTTTGGACTGTCATAATTAACAAATATAGGAAACATGTATGAATAATAACTATAAATATATTAAAATATTCAAAACAAATTATATAATAAAAAGGAAGACGATTACTAGTTGGTACCATGTATCAGACATTAGATTCTTGTTCAATCTTTCAGTTTCGACTGGTATAAATCCATCCAGCTAAAGATAAGATTTCTCAGTATTTCTTTCATCTAGTTGTGGCCTCATGAACTGGTTTTGGCTATAGAGATAGGGTCAGAAATAAGGTGTGATATTTACATCATATCCTTAAATATAAAATGGCTTGCCTTATATCCTCTTTCCTATTCCCAGCTCCTTCGTGCTTGTTGAAAATAACCATTGAATAATCAGAAATCATATGTCAAGAACAACAAAGCTGTTCCACGAACCCTGGGTACCTACATAATCAGAAAAGGTAGAGTTCACTTACCTGACAGTGAAAAATAATAGCATTTGAGCCCCTGTGTTTTAGGATCTCTAGAAGAACATATTAAATGGTTCAATAATGAATACACTGTATTGTTTGTGCAATAAGTATTTTTAGAAGAACACTTTTTACTCAATACATGATTTGACTTACTTGCTCATCAACTAACTATTATGTAAGGGTTTTTACTGGGGGCAAAAAGCTGTGGAAAAAAGAAAAACTTAATGTGTAATCAAAATATAAAAGATGGATTAATTTCTGAGAGTAACTAGAGGTGGTAGAAAGGAAACTGGAGCAAAACTTACAGACAATAAAACTCAGCAGAAGTATCCATCCCCATACTTTTCCCCATCTGGAAAATGTCTCTTCTCAGAAATAAATAATACAATTTTCCATTCTTTAGGACTACTCAAAAAAATATCATGTCCTTTATGTATCTATCCCTACTTTCCTCAGGCACAGGTCAACTGTTTCAGCTCATATTCCTACAACATTTTGTTCATATTACTTACAATTCCTTCACAATATCACAATTATGTTTATACATATACTTCTCTTCTAACTATACCTTGAATTCATTAAATTGGAATCTTTATTTTAATTGTTTTAATAGACCATTATCTGCTTCAGCATAACTGGAAAAACAATATGGAAAGTAGAAGGCAATAAGTAAACACTAAATATTAACAAAAGAACATGTTTGTGGCAAAAGGTAAATAATTACTTTCAAACTTTTGGACCTAAAATATAAATATATTTTACATAATAGTGTTGTAAACACATACAAGCACACAAAGTTTTATCCAATAACACAAAAACTACCACCAAACACTTTAGAAAATTCAGACTATCTTTTCACCTGTATGCCTCTAAAACTCAAGTAAATGCCATTGATGTGTTATGCACTTGCCACCAAAAGCAATAGTTCATTTATGCATTCAACTACCAAAACACAAGAAAAATTATCTTATAAAATGAAATTTTAAAAAAGTAGATATGACTGCTAGAACTGCTAGAGAGGGGTACTAGGAAGGATAACTTTTAGTATTACTAATTTCAAAGGTCACTCTTTGAGTTAGCTGTGTTGAATCTGAGCCAAACTAAAAATATTTCCTTAAATATTCTCTAGTAAGCATTTAAGGAATGATCTGATGAGAAATAGGACTATATATAAATACATTTAAAAATCACTGAAGAATAGCTACATAAAATATCTATAATTTATCACAATATTAATGACATAATAAAAATAACCAATTCTATAATTTAAAGCTATAATAATTTCTAGCAGATGTTTTTCCTCCATTAGTATAACCTGTAGAAATTAACTTTCAAAATAATCAAGTTGGAGATGACCACAGATAGCTCTTAGAGATCACACCAGACTGCCATGAGATGAAGTGTGTACATTTCACTACATTCACTCTCTTCTACTAATATCATCTGCCTTAGTATAAACTTTCTTTTTGCCTAGCCAGTCAAAATGTCTCACCATCATAAAAACCACATTACCTCGGCACTTCTAGTATGCATGAAATTTGAAGATTATCAGTGATTTAAATGATCAAAGAAAGGCAAAAACAAAAACCACTAACACCTTACTCATAGTATTGATTTGAAAGTTAAACCATTTGTCCTTGTAATCAAATTTCTCTCTCCTACATCTGAACTACCACAGGATTTTGTTATATCTCCATATTTACTACATCCATCTGACATTACATATTTGTGAAGGCACCTCTCTTGATCATAAGCTTCAAGGAAGAAATTTTAGTGTTTCATGGTATCTACCACATAGTAAGCTTCTCAACCATCCAAATGAAGTCTCTAAAGACAGATAATCTTATTTTTGAAAGCAACCACAGTAAAGCTGACAAGCAGTAATTGAGAGTGCCCACTATAATGCCTTATGCCCCAATTCTGAGAGAAAGAGATTATCACAGACACTGAATTCCCAAAGTTAATATATTTGAACACAATTTTGCCACTGCTTTTTCTTTTTTGGTACTGGGAATTGAACCCAGGGGCATTTAACCACTAAAGCATGTCACCGGCTCTTTTTTAAAATTCTGAGATGGGCCCTTTCTAAGTTGCTTAGGGCCTCACTAAATTGCTGAGGCTGGTCTTAGCCTCCCAAATTGCTGGGATTACAGGTGTGTGCCACCATGTATGGCTGCCTCTGCTTTTTAATCTCAGTGGTTTTAACTTGGATCTGATTTAATCCATCAATAAAGATATATTTGAGCATAGTTTTAACACTTAATTAAGGTTGACTTTTGACTAAGCATTCACCTCATATCACAGTAACAGATAATAATATATTTCCAATTATAAACTGCAATTCCCATAGTTACTCATTTATAACAAGTTGATTCTGGCACAATAGAGTCCTAGGGTCTTTTCCTAAAACTAGTGATTCTGACCAGTTCATTCACACGGAGAATACACTACCAAAGGTATCTTTCTATACACACACACACACACACACACACACACACACCCTTTTTTTTTTTTTTTTAAATTCTGCAATACATCCTCTTTTCTCATTCCTTTACCTTCAGGTACAGAATTACAAAGCTAGGATACCCAACATCTAATATAAAGGATGTGCACTTCTTCATCAGGGGACATGATTTCTATGAAAACTATCTCCAAGCTGGGCACAGTGATGCACACCTGTAATCCTCCCAGTGGCTCAGGAGGCTGAGACAGGAGAATCATAACTTCAAAGCCAGCCTCAGCAATGTTGAGGCACTAAGCAACTCAGTGAGACCTGTCTCTAAATAAAATATAAAATAAGACTGGAGATCTGGCTCAGTGGTCTAGTGCCCAAGAACAATCCCCAGTACCCAAAACAAACAAAAAAACTATCTGCATCACTCATATGAATATACACCATTATTTCTTCATTTTCCCCCAAACTTTACCAATTCTATTAAGATTAGAAAAGTTAAATCCAGTAATTTACCAAATTCCATTTTCCTTTCAGATCACATCCACGTCTATATGGCCCCATGATCTAAATATACTCACTTAATTGATTTGTGTATATAAACTGTTCCTTCCACTATTGCTTCCAGATTATCATAATCTTTTTAGAAGTTAATTTATAGCTTTAAAACATGGTAAAAATGTTGAATAACTCCAGGTGAATAGTTTCAGATATGTGCATATGAATTTTACTATGAATACAATTCTTCTGGAAATCTTTTTAAAATGGAAATGATGATTCAGTAAATCTGAGATGCACAGGGAAACTTTTTATGGTGAAGGAACTGTTTAGTACAGTACCAAGGTAGGATAATTTTATGCATTTTTCAAAACCCATGGAACTTACATTATGTCACAGAATAAATATAATTAAGCAGATTTTAAAAGTCAACAAGATATTGGAAATCCTGGGGTGGAATTGAGACTAACAAATGAATCTAAATTTATTACAAATTTATGACATAATACCTTAATGAAGTTGAGGGCAAATAAGCTCACTTGAGTAACTTTGGAAAACAGTGGTTTGACTACAAACTATAAGGCTAAATATTAAATTACACTGTACATAAACACTGTATACCAATTAATAAATTTGTTTCTCCTTGGAATATAGTCTATAAATTCTGAAACTGCTTTACATACATGCTATGTTGAATATATGAATACACAGAGGTTGGATGGTAGGTTTCACATTTCTCATGTTAGACTTACAAAGTTATAAGGGAAGTTGAAATGACCTTGTAAGAAACGATATATGTGGGCTGGGGATGTGGCTCAAGCGGTAACGTGCTCACCTGGCATGCACGGGGTGCTGGGTTTGATCCTCAGCACCACATAAAATAAAACATAAAGATGTTGTGTCCACCGAAAACTGAAAAATAAATATTAAAAAATTCTCTCTCTCTTCTCTCTCTCTTAAAAAAAAAAAAGATATATGCTTATTTTAATATGTATGTAGATAGATACAGAAATAACTTGATTCAATATGTAAACATGTGTCACCTATCTCTGTTCACTTTGTCTAAGAGGCCTAGAAGAGTGACATTTGAGTAGCAACAAGCACAGCCAACACCCAACTCTTCATTTCTAAAACCATGCTAGAATAAAACGAACCAGTGAAGTCCTTCAAGAATGGCCAATTCTATGTCAAAAGGATGGCTTTGTGTTTAAAAAAAAAAAAAATTAAGATGACCTGAAAAGGCTTGCATGACCAAAGTTTAATTTCACAGCAAAATATATAACTCACTAATAACAAGAAGTATAAAATATATATACATAAATCTTTGTATATATATAAACAGAAAAAAAATGGAGAAAAGAATTCTTTACAGAAATTCTACTTAATATATGCAGATATACTCCCACCAGGAGATGGAGTTTAATTACCACTCCACCACTTGAGAGTGAGCTAGACACAGTAACTTGCTTCCAGGGAATACAGTATAAAAATTTTTCTACAGAAAAATTTAACTTAGTAACCTCGATTTGTGAATTTTAGAAAAGAGATTTGGTTTTCTTTTCTTTTTAATTAACATAATAATTTCTATGTAACAAAATAACATTTACAGGGTACTATGTCATAACTCAATAAATGTATACAATGTATAATGATCAGATCAGGATATTTGGCATGAAAAGTATTTCAGAACATTTCCATTAATCATATTTCCTACTCGTTACCTATCACCACTGCCTCCCCAAGACATTTTAGAAGCTGAGATCCAAAGAGGATAATTGAAGCATGAAACAATAAAGTATTTCACTTCTATTGCATAATAGAATGAAAAGGACATAACTTTCCTATGTTAATATATGAATACACAATCAATGAAACTCCACATCATGAACAACCGACAAGTATACTAAGTAGAATCCTAAGTAGAATAAGTTATATCCTATGTATGTATAATGTCAAAATACACTCTACTGTCATATATTTCCTATGCCAGTGTAACATACAGTTCCCCTACATAAATGTAAAATTTATACATTTATATTTATTATTATTAAAAAATATTTTAATGTATTAATATTGTTAATTGTTAACAATATTGTTAATTAATATTGTTAAAACTGTTAACATTGTTAACACTGTAAAAAGATATAGTGAAATAAAGGTCAATAAAATTCCATTGCAACCTTCACATGAATTCTAAATGACTATGACTGTTAAGGCACATCAACATTTCCCCCCACTCTATAAGAATTATTCAGAAATATTACATTTATATTTAGGGATTAAAGTGATTCAAATAAATTCTTAAATGTACTTGGAAATTTTGTTGAAAATTTAATCTACATGCAAGTACCTATTAACCAATCCAAGCAAATTATAATCCTATATTTCAGGTATTTACCCAGTAATCTATTAATAGGGTAAATCATTCAAGATAACTTTACAATTAAAAAAAATAATAATAAGTCTAACCGGGATTTGAGAAACTTTGTTACAAATGACAACAAAAGTTCAACCCAGCTGGAAACCTGCTTTGAAATCTTCCAACATTATCTTTAGAAAGTTTAACTTCAGTTATAAAAAAAAAATGGTGTTGAGCTGAAACTGTTGTACAGGTGCATCCTGGCACACATTTCATAATAAGTAAGTTTCAAAACAGTTATAATATAGCCAAAATGACCTATTTCCCTGAGCATTTTTTTTTTTCTTTTTGGTCAACAGTTACAGAAAGTTCTCCTTATAGAAGGAAAATCCTCTTTTTTCCTTTTTGGTAGGAAGTTAATTAT
The DNA here is from genome assembly GCF_052094955.1 of Ictidomys tridecemlineatus. NCBI lineage: Eukaryota > Metazoa > Chordata > Mammalia > Rodentia > Sciuridae > Ictidomys > Ictidomys tridecemlineatus. The sequence continues at coordinate 106,291,002 of NC_135477.1, forward strand.
AACAACCAAAATGCCCAATAACATCTTTTAATTCTATTTCACTTCAGAAACTTTCACAAAGGAAAATTCTGCAGTAAAAACACATTTTAAAATTCTGGCCAATAAAAATCAAATTCTTCTTAAACAACCTGCTATGTAGTTACAACTTTTGATTTTTCCAAGAAAATTCCTGTAAGTTTACCTCTCAGTTTTTTAACTATGCAGGAGCTCTTTTTTTTGTAATGTCTAAAGAGTAAAGCATCGAAGGGAAAAAGTGAGAAGGGACTGTTATAATAATGACAGCTGAGCAAGGAAAGAGCATAACATCTATAAGAAAGAAAATGAAGGCAAAACAGAACCAAGTCTCTCTCTTTCTGATAAATGCCAAAGCAGTTGCAAAAACTAGATAACTTGATAACAACACTTCTCAGAAGCACACAAAACCTGTACGGTAGAATTAGTGACTAAGAACAATTAGAGAAATGTTTTGCATTCATTTAAAATAAGTATGCACTGTGAAAGAATCTTTTAAGTAAATATGATTTCACAGGAATCATATTGTACAGGTGAAAATTTTTTTAAATTTTCACCTGTACAATTAAATTAGCTTTAAAATTCCTCTTTGCTTTAGGTATGGCAGCAAAATATAGAAAATATATAAAAGATTACTGGAATAGATAAATGGTCAAAATATACCAGCAGGCAATCTCCCTGCATATCCAAGTAGAATATTTTCCTATTTTGTAGGGTGTTTGACTCCTGGGTTTCCTCTGGATATTTCTACCTATCAGCCAATTCATTATTCACTAATGAGTAAGAGAATACAACATGACTCTTTTTTATTCTCGCACAGCAATCAATATAGCTACAGAGATCTGAATCAAAGCTGAGATTCATAAGACTTTTAATTTAACTTTGCCTCTGGTGATTGCAGTCAAACTCTGTTGTCTGCAACTTCACCATACTTTGTAATTAAATTGTAGGATAAAACTTTGAAATCAGTTCAACTTCTCAGTTTATAACTGGGAAAATCATGAGAACTTACTAGTGCAAACATGGTGTCAGCTCAAGTTTTTAACTCCTAGACTAATACTTGCTCAACTAAATGATGTTTTCCATAACCTATTTCTTACTCTACTCTCTACAATATTCTTGGTATCCAAACATTCTATCAGGGAAAGGTGATAAAATATACTAAGCACGGCCAAAGAATTTCAAGTTTCAGATCAAATGCATATAAGCACAACATAATTTTCTATCCAGCTTTTTTTCTTAAACCCTACCAACTTGTCTGTTGTTATCCACACCATTTCTCCATCACTATAATTACTGTCTCAGTTATGTAGCACTGTTACATAAAACATATTAATTATAATAAAATATGTACATTTGTAACATTTGCTTATTAGAAATCATTAGTCCTTTACCCATAGAAGCATCTCAATTCTCAATTTAAAGATAAACGGTTTACACTTCATTGTATTTATTTACTTACTTGTTTTTGGTACTGAGGATTGAACCTAGTGGCACTTAACCACTGAGCCACATCTGTATCCCTTATTTATTTTGAGACAAGGTCCCACTAAGTTGATGCAGCTGGCCTCAAACTTGTGATCCTGTCTCACCCTCCTGAGTTGCTGGCATTGCAGGCATGTGCCATCATGCCCAGGTCCCCATTTTATTAAAAGAGCAAAAATCAGAGCATCAGAAATTAATTTACACTAGTTCACACAGTTAATAAGTGGTAGAACTGGTATAAGTAACCAATATGACTTCAAAATTCATTTTGCTGATTTTCACCTATGATAAGTGCACATAACTATGTGAATTTTATTTCAATGTGCAAGTAACTCAAAATTGGGGGTGCTAAAAAAGAATTTAAAAAGAGTATTCCGATGTGAAGAGCTGTTTTTTTAAAAACACATAAGTTAGACAAATCTAATTTAAAAAGACATGGCACAAGTAAAAACTCTTAACTCATTCACAGATAATTAAAAGTTCACCATGAAAAAAATAAATGTCCAGATCAATGTTATCTATAAAGCTTTCTTCAGTGATAAAAATGTTTTCTATCTGTGTTGTCCAAGATAGTAGACACTACTCATGTGATATTAAGCACTTAAAATGTGTCTGGTTTGTCTAAATAATAAAATTTTTAATATTCTATGATTTAAATTTAAACAGCTACATGTGGCTAGTGGCTACAGCACTGGACAGCAAAGGTGCAAAAAGCCAAATGCCAGGCAAAATGAGTATACCAATTCTTAGTATATTTAAGATTTTTACCAACAGTCAAATCAATTTAAATACCTTTTTTATATGTTCCAGCTTCCATTATTACCTCAAGCATAAACCTAAAATAGATTTAAGTACTTCAAAATTCAAAAAGTTCCAAAGAACTTAAATATTTTTTAAAATATTTAGAATAGGTAATGTCAACAAAGCTTCAAATACTAGAAATCTTTTCAATATTTGGATGGCTAAGACTACAAATTTATAAAAAACAGCAAATGGATATTCAGTCCTCCTCACAGTAAACAGTTGATAAAGTTGTTGCTTACCTTGATTCTCCACTGCTGTTTCTAACACTTTCTTCATCACTATGTCCATTCATTGTAAATATCAAGGAGTTTTAAAATAAAATATAAATCTTCCCAGCTTAAAAGATGAATATAAATACTGACTCCTCTTTGAATATCAAAAATTCAGATGAATTTTCTTGAACATTCACAATTTCCTGGGACCCTCTTTGATTCACCTAAAGAAAACATAAAAAAATAAGAACACTTTCTGTAGAAAAAGATAAATAAGCCCTGCTTAGAACTTGTAGAAATCTACCTAGGCCAATTAGACTAAAGATGGTAAGGAAGGGGTGGAGGTCTTTTACTTAACATATCTATTATGTATTTTCTTATCACTTACTAGAATTTAGCAGGCTATATTGCTAAAATGTTTTCCACAGAAGAAATCAAAACATTTGTGGAGTGATAAAACTTTTAGAGACTGCCACTGTGTATCACTATTTATATAATTTACTAAAGCAAAGTGGTACCATGCAACATATAACTACATCCCTAGGAAATGGAGTCTTATTTGATAACTTGATTAAATAAGTGAAGGGGGAAAAAGGGTTACTCTTAATGAAGGCCTAATTTCTATCTCCAAGAACTTCATATACTGTGAAGGAAAGTTTTGGAAATGTTCACATGAGAAAATAATAAAAAGTTACATAATTTTAGCAAAAATGCACAGGACAAAATAAACATGCTCTTTTTCAGGTAAACTGATAGTAGAGTGAAAAAAAAAAATTTACTAGTTTAGACTTGCAGAGATTCCATGAAAAAAATAAAAAAGTAATAGAATATACACTCTATGTGCTTTTTTTAAGTAAAATTTGGTGCAACATAATAAAACAACAAGACACAGTATTTGCACTCTCAAGATTTCAGCACAACAGTAGAGTCACCTACAAGCCATCCACGAATAAACAAAGGAGATCTCTGGCAGGGGAGGGAGAGGAAGAAGCGGGGGAAGGAGACGTCAGATCCTTCCCCAGTCAGAAAGTACTGAGACAGCCTACAGAAGCAGAGCTGTCCTCAGACCTCAGCAATGAAAATTTTCTCCTATGATTATCTGCATTACATACAAACACAAAGAGGTGAGGAAACAGGCTGTTGCCAGCTCAATCATAGCAGATTCTGCATGTGGATTGGGATCTTAATTCTCCAGACTTCAGGGTAGTCTACCCTCTTCTGCAAGAGCAGGTTATCTAAAAAGTAACTGTTCCACACAACATTTATTCTTCAAGTTAAACATAAATTCCAACTTTAGTCAAAAAGCATTAGTATTATAACAAGTCTTAAAAGTCTAAGTACTCTGCCTCTTTCCCTAAAGTCTCCGTTAAGAAAGTTCTCTCCTTTTCGTTCTTTCCCTTTCACCTTCCTTTCGTCCCTCAAAATGGCTTTCTCTGTGCACTGTAACTTCCTTTCCCCTCTCACTCCCTTCTCCGAGTAAGTCGTCTTTCCGAAACCCTTTTCAGAACCGCAAGTTCTAAAGCTTAAAGCGCACGCAGCTCTCCGCTGTCTCTCGTGCGTCTCAACAATGACTCTTCTCTAAGTCGTTAAACCTCTACAATCCTCTACTTCTATCCTCTGTGTTTTAACAGTTGTTTTACTCCTACTAAGTTTCTGAAGGAGGACTCCAAGAAAGAGATTGGGAAACCATCCTCCTTGCCCGTCCAACTCAGTCTGGCTCCCCATCAGCCTCCCTTCCGGACGTCTCCCCTTTCTCCCGGGCCTCCATCCCGGTCCCAGAGTATCTTCCCGCCTCAAACTTCCCGCAGAACCGCCCCGCGCCCTCCCAGGCTCGCCCGAGCCGCCGCCCCCTCCCCCTCCCCGCGGAGCCCCACGTGCTGGGTGCCGGGGTTGCAGCAGGAGAGACGCACCGCCAAGCGCTCGCCACTTGCGGATCTCCCTTTACGACCCAACCGGCCCCCTGCCCAAGAAACCCGGGCCGGGCCGGGCTGGCCGGCGCAAGGATGCGCTCTGCGGTGGCCGGCCTGCACTCGCCGCTCACACGCCCCCTGCGCGCCTGGCCCGCCCGCCAACGCCACCACCGGCCCTCGCACAGCCGCCCTGGCCTTCTCCTGGCCACCGGGCCGACGCCTGGGCACCGCGCCGTCGCCGCCCTCCGCCCAGCGGGCTCCAGTCCTCCCAGCCACATCCTGACCCACCCGCCACCCCCTTTCTTACCGGCGGACGTGCGGGCTTGGCGGGGCGGAGGAAGCCGGCTCGCAGGCAGCCGGCTCCGATCGGCGGCCTCCCCCGCGCCCGGGCCCGCGATCTTGCCGCCGAGTCCTCGGGCTCCGGGCGTCTCGGGGTAAGCAAGAGTCCGGGAGGGATGGGGGAAGGGGAAAGACGCGGAGGGGAAGGGGAAACCCCGGCCCGCGGCACCAACGCGCGATTCCCTGCCGAGTGGATCCAACAATCAATTCATTATTGAAGCACCAAAGGCGAGGGCAGCAAGAGCGAGAAGTAACGAGTCGTCGTCTCAGCCGCCGTCGCGCGCGCGCTCCCGCTCCCGCCGCTTATCGGCCCCCGGCAGCCGCCATGACGCCGAGAGAGCGAGGGAGCGCAACCGTCTTCGCCGTAGCCACCGCCGCCACCGAGGTCGCCGTCGCCCCCGCCTCCCGCGCGACGTCAGCGCCTCTGCTCACTCCCCTTCCCCACAGGGCGCGAGACGGGCGGCCGCGCGCACGCTGAACCCTTTCTGCAGGCGCTTAGGCGGTAGGCGGGGCTACGTCGGGGAGTTGTGGGCGTTGAGAAAAAAGCGATTGGTGCTGGGGCGGGGCGGAGAGCGTGGTGCGCGCGCACTTGCGGGAACGCGCACGCTGGATGCGCGGAAGCCGCCGGACTCTGACCAAGGCTGTGGCCGGCAGGTCCTCGCTCGGTGCCCGCCCTCCGTGGCCGGGCGGTGAGTTCCGGGAAGTGGGAGCTACAGGCTCGCTCTGTGCGGGTGTGAGCGCTACCGTCACTCCTACGGTCGCGCAAGGACGTCGCGGCGGAGACACTGAGGAGGAACCAGGGAGAAACCGGGGTGGGACTCGGGGAGCCGCGAAAGCACCGCACTGGAAAAACCGGAGGGCCGCGTCGCGTGTAGTGTAGAGTCGCCCAGGCCTCGCCCCGCGCTCCCGCGGGCTCCTGGCCGGGTCTGAGCTTTGGTCCGCAGAGGCCGTGCGAGAGCTGCTGCGTCACACCAGGCAGCCTGGGAACCCAACTGTTGGGCAACTGTGGTCGCCTCCCGCAGCCTCCTACGCTTGGGTGACCTGCCGCTGAATATCCCTCGGGGGTTGATACCTTGCACGGGCGGGGCACCGGAGGAGGAGAGAAAATAGAGTTCTGGTTGTTGACATCCTGTGACGTTGCTTGATTCATTTGCGGGTGACCCATTCCTGGTTCAGAAAAGAACTTTTACAACCTTTCCCTTTTAGGTCCCTCCATAGGGGGCGGGTTGGAGGGTGTGGTGCCGAATCGCAACAAAAAAAGCTACTCGAGGGACATTGGTAACTGTCTCAGTTTAACATGCTGCAATTTAGTTGATAGTTTGGTTCATAACTGTATCTGCAAGCCTCAGTTACAACCTTGTCAGTATGTTGGAAACACTATCTTTTCAAGCATGGTGATACCCCATTTCGCTGTTTTTGAAAGCATTTTTGTATGATCAAAATTAGTTTACACTTATCCGTTTTTAGGTGTGCAAATTTGTGTTGAAATTCCTTAAGGTTAACGATCATTTTTGAAACTTTCTAATCCCATTCTTAAGTCATTTGATTTAATTTAAAGCCTGCCTTCCAAGTCAAATGAATATGATTTCCATAACACAAATTCTCCGAATAATAATTCTTTCATTTGGGAGATACTTGCTTAAATGGTTTGGTCTATCTCCAACAAGCTTAAAATGAAATTCAAGGTTCTATTCACTTTGGGAAGTGGGGAGAGGTATTCAAAAAACATGCCTGTCTTCAGTCATTAAATAGTGAAACAAAATAGGACATTACCATCTTTTGTGTGCTCTACCTCCTTTTTTTCCTTTTTGCTAGATATTAAATAGCTTTGGGCCGGGAGTGTGGCTTGGTGGTAGAGTGCTTGCTTAGCATGTGCAAGGCCCAGGATTCAATCCCCAGAACCACACACACACACAAACACAAACACACATAGCTTTAATGCTGGGTTCAGAGGAATAGTGAGATCATACAAATCTGCATTTCTGAAGCCCCTTTAGTATTGTGAACTAAGTACTAATTTTTAACATTAAGCTTTGTATTAATAATTAGCCTTAAGGATACAAATTTTGCCCTTTTTTTCTTCTTGATTACTAGAATGATAACAAAAATCAAAGCTCCAGACAAACTAACCTTGACAAAGAATAATCAGAAGTATGGTTCAGATAACGAAGTCCTCATGTATAACTAAAGCACATTTTGTCATTGTATTACAAAAAGAATCAGTGTATAGTCTATTTTACATGTTTTTTGAAAGCATGTCAAATCTTTTTTAACTGCTTACTGTACCTCTGATGAGCTAGTTTACCTATAAGAGCTCTAGCAACCTCTTGCAAAAACAATCCTGCCAAATTTATAATAAAATATTAAACATTGGAGATTTATATTTCGAGTAAAACCGTACTTTATTGCTCTGCAGAATTTTAGAATGTGGAGAAACACAAAGTAAGTGGAAAACTGCAATAATCTTGGCCATACTATTTTTTTTTAAAGGCAGTAGATATTGCAAACATTTTGAATGATATGTTATCTGGAAATTAAATTCTCAGTTTCAATTTGAATAAACTATCAGTATTAAAAAATAATGATCAAACATTGATAATTTCAACATGTTATTAAATAGTAAAAATCCCAGAAAATTATCAACACTTGGAGCATTTTTTTGTTGTTGCTGATTTTGGTTTTTTACTATTTAATTTCTCCTTTGGAAATTTTTATGTTCCTTGGGAGAATTACAGAATCTAAGATAGCATTTTGTGGATCCTTAATTCTCATATACTATGAATAGGGCTAATTACCAATGGGTGTCCTTAAATGGTGTTAGAATAAGAACCACTTCTCAAAAATTGTGAAATATGTAACATAAGATAGGATTTAAATCCCATAATTATATTCATGCCATTTATGGAAGGTGTGTGTCTGAGTAGCCATTAAAATATCTGATATTAAAATGGTCCCTGAATAAAGATGGTTCAGTTGACTATATTTTAGCTTATGATGGTGAAAAAGTGGTACACTTGCAGTAGAACTACTTCAAGTTTTGAATTTCAATCTGGATTAAGGATATGCAGTAAATACTTTTTTTTTTTAATACTGGGGATTTAACCCTGGGGTGCTTAACCACTGAGCTACATTTGCAGTCCTTTTAGTTTTTATTTTGAGATAGTGTCTCACCAAGTTGCTGAGGCTGGACTCAAACTTGTAATGCATCTCTTAGTAGCTGGGATTACAGATATGCATCACTGTGTCCAGTGTAAACAACATATACTTCTTAGCAGTAGCATTCTGTGTCACTAAGCTATGGTGTTCAATAGGTTAGATGTAGTAAATGCACATGTGTTTTGATTTAGAATTTTTTAAATTTATGATAGTTTTATTGGCATGTAACCCCATTTTAAGTTGAAGGGTGTCTATTTAAGTTGAGGAGCCTAAAATCTTAACCTGTCACAAAGTCCTCTGAATTGAACTCATGAAATTTTATGCCATCAATAGTGAAAATTTACTGTACAATTTCTATGTTGTGAATTATAAGAAAATAATTATGGGTTCCAGTATTGGGCAGGGGGAGGAGTCAGTCATCTAGCAAGTTGCTTGTTTTGTTCTGTTGGTTTTTTGTTTGTTTCATTTTGTTGTGTGTGTGTGTGTGTGTGTGTGTGTGTGTGTGTGTGTATGTATGTATGTATGTTTTTTTCCCCTGTTGAGTGCTCAACCATCCCATTCCTCCTCTTCTGATATATAGAATTTCTAGGTCCTAGGGTAGCTTTTGGAAAAAAAAAAAAAAAAAACTCAGATTGTTTTGGTATCCAACAGCTGCTCATCCATCCTATGTATAGCCACTTTATTTGAGGATTTTATTTTACTTTTTAATTTTTAAAGAGATGAGATCTTGCTTTATTAGAGATTAGCCTTAAACTCCTGGACTCAAGTTATCATCTTGTCCTTATCTTCCTGAGTAGTTGGGTCCACAGGTTCATGTGCCTCGTTCTCACTCTTAGCTGATAAATTTTCAAATCACAATAAAATTTCAAGTGGAAGGTTCTTCGAGATGATACCAAGAGCAAGTTTGTATAAAATCTGATAGACTGGGTGAGTACAAAAATTTTTACTTCTACTTGCAAAATTGTGTACACAGAAAATAAGAAAAAGAATGTTTAAATGACTGTTCTCTAAATATCAAACTGTACTTTTAGCTGTTATCACTCCCATTCACCTTTTTTTATACTGCAGTCTAAATACTGTCCATTTTATCTCATCAATGTTGTGTTTATCCTTTGCTCTTAATCCTTGCCCCACTGTGTTTTAGTTTAGGCCCTCATTTTCTCTACATCTTTCCTTTCAACTCCCCCTTAGGTTCTCTTCAAATTTGAAAGTCTTATAAAATCACTCTCCTGCTTATATATAAATAAACATACATGTATCTGAACAGATGCATCTGAATATCATATGTGCATAAAATTTTAATATTTAGCCTTTCACAGTCTGACCTCATCATTGCCTCATCATTTCTGGGTGACACTTGACACTCTAAACACACATGTCTCTGGGTCATTAAAAAGATATCTCTCATCATAAGTGGATATAATAACCCATCTATCTTTTGGATTAGTCTTTTGTACATTTAGGGAAATGGTCAAGAAATATAGAGTACCCTAACAAAATTGTACTGACACTCAATAAGACTTGTCAGGCAGCTCTCTGACCTCCTTTTTAGGATATAGAGTTGAGCATTCTGTCAGTGTGGCATATCATTATATGTAATACAGCATTTGTTTCCATGCTACAGTGAGAGCCTTGAGCAGAGAGACTTTGTGTCCCCAGTGCATTGTATTGACATTCATTCATAAATATTAAGAATTTATTACACATTAGACATTGTGCTAGGAGTTGGGGGATTATAATAGAACAAAAACAGACATTTTCAGAGTTAAAGTCTAGTATAGGAAGCAATCACACTGCAAAATCATAACTGAGAAAAATAGTGTGAAGAGACATGTACTGCTGTGAATCCATAGTAAAAAATACTAGTCAGGAAAGTCTTGCCTAAGGAAATGACATGATCTGAGAACTGAAGAATTAAACAAAGAAGAGAACTGAAATTCTGAGTTAAAGAAAAAATGACATAAATTCTGGGGCCAGAAAAAATGTTATTCACTTCCCAGTTTGCTAAGAATAGGTAATATTGCTAGTAACAAGGCACATGCCTATAATCTACTACAAAAACTACTCAGGAGAGTGAGGCAAGAGGATTGCAAGATAGAAGCCAGCCAAGGCAACTTTGTGAGAGACCCTGTCTCAAAAACCAAAAAGAAAAAAAGCAATAAAGCACCCTTGGGTTCAATCCCCAGTACCACCAAAGGGAAAAACAAAAAGAACAGTCCTTATTCATGTAAGAGATGTCCTGTAAATGTCTTTAAGAAGTGTTTGAGCAGCAAATTACATGGTTACCCTATCTATGGGGGAATATAAGAAGCATGGTAGTGCTGGTGCAAACAGCAACAAATGAGATGTATCTACTAGAGGCTAGACCAGTCAGGACTAAAGGCTAGGTAAAGAAGTACATTCTTCAAGACTATGAAAAACCACTGAAGGATTTTAAACCAGGCCATAACTTGATGGGATTGGCGAATTGCAGAATTTACTCAACCTGTAAACCTCAAAAGAAAATAGAAGTGTATCACAGTAGGTAGAATAGTCTAAAATAGGAGATAAAAGAGGTTAGAATGACATGTTGTTAGACCAGGGTAATATAATGGAGGTAGAGTGAAGTAGATTTGATAGGAAAATAGACTAAGACTTGTTAGGATTGGATTTTGTGTTGGAGGAAATGGAAAGTTGTACATTTGCAGCTGAATGATGACATTCTCTTAAAAATGTATTTGGAGAAGGGTAGGTGGTTTATAAGTTTCTTTTGTGAGGCTTTTATGTAGAAATGCAGATATGAGACGTGGGATCTAGATTGAAAATAAAAGCTGTTAAGTTTGTAGGGGGAAATTAATATCTTGAGTATACATGAATTAGATTTTGGATACAGGTTAGGGATGTGCAGTGAAGAATTTCAATTCCATTTGGGCTAGGTAGAAGAAGAAAAGCCATATAAGAAGCAGTATTCAAAAGGATATTATGAAGCTAGGCAGAGTAGCACATGCCTATAATTCCAGTGGTTAGGGATACTGAGGGAGGAGGATCATGAGTTCAAAGCCAGCCTTAGTAACTTAGCAAGGCCCTAGACAACTTGGTGAGACCCATCTCTAAATACAAATGTAAAAATGAAAGGGCTAGGGATGGTGCTCAGTGGTTCACTGCAGCTGGGTTCAATCCCTGGTATTAAAAAAAAAGTGTGGGGTGGGGATAGTATTGTGTTCCTGACAAGACAATAAGTGCTTCAAAGTAGTGGTAGACAGTGTCAAATGACATTGAGAAGTCATGTGAAATAAGTAAAAAAGCCACTGGATTTGACAACATGATGGTCATAAGTGACAGCAAGAACTATTTTGTTGGAGTAAAAAGGCAAGAAGCCCAATTTGAATGGAATGTGATAAATGATGAAAGAATGGAATTCATGTGGAGCTCTCTTAGGTTTTGTTTGATTTATATTTCAGATGGAGGTAATATTTAATATTGTATTATATTAACTGATGTTCATATAGACTGGGAAGAAATAATTATAAAATTGTTACCTGTTAGTGTTTTCCAAAAGTACTGCTTCTAAGAAAACACCCTGAACTAATGTGTGACAACAAGCTATCACCTATGATAGGACATAAGGCTGACTTTCAGAACTAATATTGACCCCAATAAAATGGAAAGAATAACAATAAAATTATAGACATTGAAGTTAAAAACCCAGCACTTTTACTTTAAGACCGGTAAAACTTGCCTGGATGTTTTAAGTTTTACTGGATGTTTAAAACCAAAACTTGGAAACAAAAGAAAGTAAAAGGGCTAAAGAAAAAAATGGCCCATATTTTGGCCCTTGCCCTTTAAGACTAGCCAAAATTCAGGGAATGACAGGACTTCTCTAAGGACCCTGCAACTCCAGTAAGTCACCTGGCCTCCCAGGAAAGGAGTCAGGGAATGCACATTTTACAAAGAGGATTACTGAAGAGTGAAATGTCTCTGATCGTTCCAAGGGAAGCCAAATGTGGTCAGCAAGACCCTGACCCATTCTAGCAGATGGCACATCTAGTAGGAAAAAACTAAAGGAGCCAAAAGGCTTCTCATAAGTTTCCAAAAGTAATCCCTAAGGAACCTCAGCTGACTATTAACAGTAGATAGGTACAAGGTGAATGTTTTACCAACTTAGTCTTAAAACCCAGGAGAGTATAACCAAAACATAGTCATACATGGACATTTTAAAGAAAACACAACGGTTTTTTTAATGTAACTTGAGATATACATTTGTGTCAGTCCCCCCCAAAATAATTAAAAGTGGGAGGCTGTAAGTAAAGGGTTTGGGGGCTGGGGATGTGGCTCATTTGCAGCTGAATGATGACATTCTCTTAAAAATTTGTGTGCTTGCCTAGCATGTGTGATGCACTGGGTTCAATCCTCAGTACCACATAAAAACATAAACAAAATAAAGGTATTGTGTCTATCTATAACTAAAAAAAAAAAATTTTTTTTAAAGAAAGCATTCTTATACAGGAGTGCCTGATAACTACCTCAAAAGATGCTGCCAGAGTCACAAGTTTGTTCTGAGTCAATTTGAGACCTACAGATTTTCCTAATATCCTACATAGGTAAGCTCAATTTGTTTCTCACAGATATGATTCTCTAGCCCTGATATTTATCCCTCAGATTGGTCTAAAAGATGTAATGGGCCACATAAAAGCCCTACATATTTTACCAAGACAGTCCTAAGTGACACAGCTAAAGGAATCCTACTAACACAAGTAATAGTAGTAAGAAGCTGTTTTACAGAATAAATGGCAGTTCACAACTCAAGGAGACACCTTTGCCATTATAGAAACTAAATGTTGTGGATATGTCTAACAAATTTTACTAACGTTTCTAAAGCCTTAAAATTACCTCCACTCAAAAATCAATGGCATGTCAGATCATACCTTCAGCTCTAATAAGTCTTTGAGGTCTGGCTATAATAATGATTTTGGTTTTGTGCTAATTGTTTACAAAAACTAATGCTTTGATGTCTCATTTATTGTTGTCCTAGCATGATTCCTGCCCCATATACACCTCATTCAGTTACCTGCCAACTACTACCATAGACCTCTGGGCTGCCCTGATGCATAAGATGCCCACAGAATCCATGAAGTTTCAGATGGTCATAAAAAATACAACCTGCCATGGAAATTCCATCTGACTTCTACACGGGCTCAGTAGATAGACCTCTGTAGAGGGATTCTGACTGTTATTGCCCTCTGTGCACCCTCCAGCCAGCTTAAAGAAGGTAGAATGGTCATCACCCACTAATAATAGTTAAGGTAGCTCATCAGAGGTGGAAATGAGGCAGGAGAAAGAATTAAAATGGACAGGCAGGAGACTTGGGGGCTCCTTCAAGGTCAGACCTCTGTGTAGTGGTGCTGAGAAACTATGGATACAAGCCTGACCTCATCAAGGTCAGGCCAACTCCTATGTAAGCATAGAAAGAGTTAAAAAAAGAAAAAACTAATAGTGAAACTGTCTGATACCCAGACCCCCTGCCAAAAAGGCACAGTAGCCTGACTAGAACAAAGAATAAATGAAGAGCTTGTGCCTTACCCAGGATTGGGTAGGGGAATAGTGCCCTTATAGATCTATATATACCCCTAGACAATAGCCACTCCTGCTATCCCTCTTTTGGGACCCCTACCCCTAGCCCTTTGGGAGCTCTACTTACTTTCTATTATTCTAATAAGTTCTGTTACTTTTCTCTAAAAAAGGAAAGAAAAGAAAAAAATGGAATTGGTCTAGATATTTCTCAAGACCCTTTAATGGGAGGAGGGAGGAGGATTTTTTTAAATTGTTTGATTTTTGAGAGATTTGATGATTTTTATCTGCTTTGGTGAAAGACTTAAGGTGTTTCAAAGACAATGGGAAATATTATTTTGAGAGTGGTTTAATATATAAGAAAATAGTTGGGTATAAAAATTAGCTGGAAGGATTGGTACACATTAATCATTCAGAAAAGTAAACATTAGTTAAGTCCAATTAGAAAAATGCCTTTTCTATTTTTTTTAATCAGGAACTGAACAATAACATTGTTCATCGTTGTGGGCTCTGGGTAATCACTTCATCGACTTAATTTGAGATTTTCTGAGAGCCTGCTAGTACACCATTTATATGCCTCATTCTCTACTAATGCTTGAAAATTCCATTGGTATAAATCTATTTTAAAGCATATATTCCTAGGAAGAGTAACATGTTTAAAAGTGCCAAAATTTAGAATTACCTGAGAAGATGTATAATGCTGAAGCTGAACCTCAAGAGATCTTATTCCATTTTTTTTTTGAGGTGGAGCCTTGGCATATGCATTCTTTAAAAGCTCCCCCAGGTGATTCTGATGTACATTATTGTTGAAAAAGTTGCCATCATCCTATCAACCCTGCATTGACTCATATAACATTTTATTTAGCAGTGTGAAGAGGCCAGTATATTTATAAAGCAGTGGTACTTAGTGACAGTGGGAGGGGGACTTTGCCCCTCATGGAACGTTTAGCAAAATCTGGAAACATTAGTTTCCTTGAGTTTGAGGAAGTTGGTATTACTTATTTGCTGGAGATCCTACCAATGCACCAGGCAACTTCCTCCTGACCTCAACAAAGAATCATCTGATCCAAAACGATGGTAGTGTCCCTGTTGAGATGTTTTCCTGTGAAAATGGAAAGCCAGATTGTATTTTTAGTGAACTCTAAATGGGAGGGGAGCTTGTTTGATAAGGGTACTAATAAATATGAATCTATGCTACCTCATAACCTTGTTATCAGTGCTTATAACTGGCAACAAAAAATTTCAAAATACATTGTGCAGAACTAAGAAATATAAATAGCATAATAGGCTGGTTATGTTATTTTCCTTGTCAAAAATTTATAGTGCAACTAAAAATCTTATTGCTCTAAATTTGTTGCAATGACTTGGGAAATTAATAGGCAGTAGCCATTGTATTGCAGCTGAATATAATACCAACCTTATAATTCAACAATTTCACTTGTAAGTATATATCCTTTGAAATGAATGCTTATGTCTACTAAAAGTCTTGTATAATAATCTTTAGCAGTTTGATTCATTATAGCCCCAAACTGGAACAAAGCAAAGACTTTGATATACACATAAAATATATATGGGGATTATATGTATATATATATACATATATATTATGTACACACACATACACACACAAACACACACACACACACACACACACACACACATACACAGAATACTACCCACCAATTAAGAAGAAGCTGCTATGTGAATAACATGGGTGTATCTCACAGTCATTGTGTTGAATGATATAGACAAAAAAGAATTCACATCCCTGGGTTCAATCCCCAATACACCACCTCCCAAAAATGGCAGGTGCACTGGTGCACTCCTGTAATCCTAGGGACTTGGAAGGCTGAAGCAGAAAAGGATTGCAAATTCAAGGCCAGCTACAGCAATTTTGTGAGGCCCTCAGCAACTTTACATGACCCTGTCTCAAAAGAGATGGGAATGTAGCTGAGAGATAGAGCACCCCTGAGTGCAATCTCTGGTACAAAAGAAATAAAAATTTACATTGCACAATTCCATTTGTATTAAATTCAAGAATAGGCAAAAATAATTTGTGATGATAGAAGTCATGATAATAGTTCTCTGTGGTTGGTATGAACTTATTAGGGACACAGGGAGCCTTCTGAAGAAATAAAAATTTTCTGTTATATTGGTCTTGGTGGTTTGTACATTGGTGTCTATTATGAAAAAATACATCAATGTCAGGCACAATGGCATACATCTGTAATTCCAGTGACTAGGAGGCTAAGGCAAGAAGATTTCAACTTTAAGACTGATCTGGAAAACTGTCTCAAAATTTAAATGACTGGGGTGTGACTCAGTGGTATAGACCTTCTGGGTTCAGTCTTTACTATACACATACACTTGTGGACACACACACATAAAAATCATCAAGGAGACTATTTAAACTTGGTAAACTTTATTGTAGATTTGTTTCACCCTGATCCTTAAAGGTGAGAATGAAACAGGAAAGCCAATTTTTAACCTCTTGAGGTCTTTTGTCAAATAATTGGTTAAATACAGGGTCAGCTACCTGATATTGCTCAAAAAACAAACAACTGAATACATTTTGTTAAAAATACATATTAGGGGACAGGGTTGTGGCTCAGTGGTATACATTTGCCTAGCATGTGTGAGGCAGTGGAATGGATTCCTGGCACCACATAAAAATAAAAACAAATAAAATGAAGGTTTAAAAAAAGTGCATATTGGATTTAGAGTCAGACTTAGTTTTGAATCACAGCTTCATCCATAATTAGTTATATGAACACATTCAGTAAGTCACTTATTTGCCTACTTTTTGTGACCATAGAAGAAAAGTTTAGTGATTTAAGAAAAATATAGAAAACTCTGTTCTTTGTTTATCCTTGATTCATGGTCTACCACCACTGAGAAATGCCCACACATGTGCAGGGGTGGCCTCAGCAGCTAGTAATTAGATATCTATATAGATATGTATTAGGTGACCTAACACCTCTGACTTTAGCCAGATAGACAACTGAACCCTAACTGGAACAATCAGATTTTCATGAGAATTTAAATTTTGAATTGAAAGAAGTTTGTCAGGCTACTTATCATTTGAACTAAAAAGATGTAAAGTTAGGCCAGGGCTGCCTAACTTTAGGTAGCAAGCATCATGTGGAAAATCCAGGAGTTTTTTTTGAAGGACAAGAATAATTTCACGTTGCTTACTGTGTCACTCAGGGTTGTAAATGTTAATAACTCTAAAATTGATAGTTATCCCTCCTTTACAGGTAAAGTAGATGCAGAAGCTGAATAAACTTGGGATGTAACTCAGTAATAGAGCACTTGCTTAGCATGTACAAGGTCCTGGGTTCAATTTGTAGTACATGCCCCCACCACCACCAAACATGTAAATAAAATGCTAAATAAAACCTAGGCGGTTTGACTCCTGAGCCCATGCTTTCATGAAGATGTGCTGACATATCAGACCCAGTTCTATTAGTTGCATAAGTTCCTAATGACTTTCCAATCCTGATCCTAATTCCTTGGGTCTGCTCACTCATCATTTATCCTTATGAAATTTCATGTTTTTGCTTAACTTAAGCCATCTTGAGTGGATTTCAACTAATTCCAACTGAGAGAGTCCTGTCCCAGTTTGACTATGAGTCTGATTACAAATACGAACCAGAGAGAAATTAAAACTGGCAAAAATCAAGGTGAGTTAATGGGTAACATTGACTTCCCACTATAAGATGAGAACTTAGTTTGCATTATGTAGATATGAATCTTTTATCTAGGCTATCTCCAATAATGTTTTGAAACCCAGATAATATAGTCACTGAGTAGGACATTAGGGAACTTGATAACCAAGAATTTAAAATGTCAAGTGTATGTATGGATTTCTGTATATAGAATTTTAAAAGTACATTGGAAAGGGGGGAATTTTAAATAAGGTTTCCAGATGAAATAAGAATGGAGCATATTTGGATATTTGCTCCAAATTTGATCAATTTGAATTATTGGGTACTATTTCTGCCTATAGCCCAGGGCCTGAGAATTTAAGACCCAGACTAAGAAATCACTCAAGGGGCATGTTGAATTGCTACATAACTTTTTGCCATGTTGTTTCTAACATGGAAATTTTTACACAAAATGCCAGAAAGTGAAATCTTAACAACAGGAACAGTACTCTCAAGAAAGAGCAAAAGATATTAAAGAATTCCAGTTCTTCAGTTCTCTGAAATATTTTCTATTGCCTATTCCTTTCATGCATCACAGAAATATGATGATACCTTATATGTTATCTATCAATAGCCACTAGGACTGGAATGCACTGTGTGTACAAAGATATTATTAAAGGACAAGCTTCCACAATCAAAATTATGCTTTTGTTTGCTTTGAAGCTAAAACAGAGAACAATGTAAAGGAAGACTAATAGCTGTTGCTAAGAAATAGAAATCCAGAAAAATTGACAACTTAAGGAAAAACCTCACCCATCAAATTCTTCAGCTTTAGCTAAATATAAAAGTTATCTCCCTAAGAAAAAATTGGCAAGCTATCCTCTAGGATAGTGCAGTTGCATGCTTAAAACCCCAAAGTCTGCAATAGACCCAGACCACAGACAATCTCAACTCTTCAGAAACTTCCCATTGTCCAATACAAAGGAATCTTCACCAAATGGAAGGAAAGAAACTTAGTGTCACTTCTCAGGGTTGGCCCTGAAGACTATAAAAGGGAATCCAAATCAAATGTAGCAAGATTTGCTAGTAATTAGTGGAAAGTGGTTCAATTAATTTATGTCTTATAAAATTTCAGGGGCCTATTACATACTATCCCATTCCTGCTAGACACATAATATGCTCTAGTTCACCTATTTAAATCACAGATTACAGTTATGTATTTAACTATGTTCTGAATGTTCTGTATATGCCTGTTCACAGGCTAGGAAGTAGGAAAACAATGTTAAGAGGTACAAGGATTTTTCTCACTTGGAGTTTACATTTTAGTTTGAAGGATAGGGAGAACAGAGACAGATGAATAAGGAAATATGATTACAATATGGGATGGGTTTAGTAAAAGGGTAATATCAGAGAGAATAAAAATAAACATTCAAATGGAAAGAATAGTAGGGGAATCAGTGAAGTCTTCTTTGAACTGTTTCTTGAATGGTGAGATAGAATCTACTGGAAGAAGAAACAGTGCAGAAAGGAGAACGGGTGAAAAGACTCTTATTAGGAGGGGGCTTCTCATGTATAAAGAACTGATATATCTGGAGAATAGCAAGTGAGAAGTAGAGTTGGTTATTGGTTGAGTGAACATTCACCTGTTTATTGTTACTTTCAACTTTTATTTTGGTATGTTTTTATGAATTTTGTATTAATACTATTTTGAAGTAAGAAGGCACATTTGGTGAGAGAATCCTCTGTTTTGTTTTTTTAACTCAGGGGCACCAGACCACTGAGCCATATCCCTGGCCCCTAGCTCTATTTTGTATTTTATTTAGAGACAGGGTCTCACTGATTTGCTTAGTGCCTCACTTTTGCTGAAGCTTGCTTTGAACCCCTGATCCTTCTGCCTCAGCCTCCTGAGCCTCCTGAGTTACCAGGGTTACAGGCATGCACCACTTCGCCTAACTCTATATTTCTTTTTGCCTCAAGTTCTCTGTAGATCTTAATTTTTAAAATTAAAATCTGAAATTTGTATTTGGGTATTTAATATAATAGATATGATTAGGCATGAATGCTTTATTTTTTAAAAAACAATTTAAATCAATTTGATTTTATGATTTCTTAATATTTGTTCTCATGGGTCACTTGTTTTCTTTCCCTTTTACTAGATAATGCTACTTTTATTAGAGATATATAAGTAAAACTTGTATAAAACTATTGTTTTATATATGTCAGTAACCATACTTCCAGAGGAAATGGGAGGTAAACCTACATGATTCATGATATATCAAAAATTATTAGACAAGGAAGACACTTTTGAAGGGAAGCTAATACATGCAATTACCTTTGTGCAAGTTTGAGGACATACAGATCTTCATAGATAAATTAATATCTAATTTTAAATGATAATATATACATTGATAAAGTAAGATTGTTATACATTTTGAAAACTGTTCAAACCTTTTTAAAAATCTACCTTTAAGCCAGACCTGGTGGTACAACCCTGTAATCCCAGAGACTTAAAAGGCTGAGGCAGGAGGATTAAAAGCTGAAGGCCAACCTGGGCAATTTAGTGAGACCCTGTCTCAAAGGCAAAGAAGAACTGGGGATATAGCTCAGTGGCAGAATACCCCTAGTTTCATACCCTAGTACTAAAAACAAAATAACAACAATGTAACAAAAACCTATCTTTACAGAATAAAGTGTACACTCTGGTAGACCTGCTACGAGAAAGAAAGTGGTAATAGTATCCTGCCTGATTTTCACACTTCCATGTTTGCCTTGTCTCTAACCAACTACTCTCGTCATAGAAACAAAAGAGGCTTTTTACAAATACAAAACAGATCATATTGCTTCACTGCTTAACACTCTTTCAGAAAAATTCAACCTCCTTTCCACTGAGTCTCACAAGGGCCTGCATGATCTCACTTTAGTCTGTCTCTCCAAAGTCCTCTCCCCTATCAGTCTCCCCTGCTCATTATGTTCCAGCCAATTGGCTTCCTTTCCTTTCTTTCTGTCCTCAATCCTACTGAATTATTTTCCTTTTCCAGGCTTTCCCTATGATTCTTTCAGTGCCTGGAATGCGTCTCTCAGATCTTCCCACGTGGGGCTCTTGTGACAAGATCCCTTCAGTTCTGGGATCAGGTATCACTTCCTTAGTGGCCTTCATCCTTCACTTTTTCTAGTTACTCTGTTTATTTCCTTCTTATTAATGATGATGATTTACAATTACCTCACTTTGTTGTTTACTTGTTTGTTGTCTTTTCCCTTACTTGTAGGTAAGCTCCCTGATAACCTGATATGATAACACATCTGAAAAAGCTAAAGATATGTCTGGGCATGATGGAGCATGCCTATAATCCCAGCAACTAAGAAGACTGAGGCAGGAGGATTTCAAGTTTGAGGCCAAGACTCCACAACTAATTGAGGCCCTAAGCAATTTAGCAAGATCCTGTCTCAAAATAAAAAAATAAAAAGGGTTGGGGATGTAGCTCAGTGATAGAGTGTCCCTGAGTTTAATCCCCAGTACCCCTCCCAAAAAAAGTTAAAGATATGTTAAAAATAAATCACATTTTTTAAAAGAAGCAATTGATATTACAAGTGAAGCACAAAATTTATAGACAGAACATAAAGTCACTGTGCCTTATGAATCTCATATAGACATAACTATCAGAGTGGTAAGAGTGGAAATAGCATGAGTACAACATGCCTACAGTAGAAGGGGGCATTATTGATCCTGTATCATCCCTTCTCCCATACCATAGTGATCATATAGTTCCTCTCTAGAGATAGCCTGATTAACCTAAATTAATCAGGTAATCCCAATCTCCCCATCAGTCTAATAAATTTATGACATTTCCTATGCCATAGCAGGGGTTAAGGAATGGGCATATGACCCAGTTTGGAGTACAACAAAACAACAACAAAAAATGAGAGGCTTGTTTAGGAATTCAGAAAAAGAAATTTATTTGAATGCGAAAGATCAGACAGTGGATCCTTTTTCCCTCTCTGGCATTGAGTGTGACATTGTGAAACCAAGAACAGTCACACTTCTTTTGCCCCCACAAGATAAGCAATCTAAGCATGAAGAAATGACACAGAGGAAAAGAGAAGTGAGGGAACCATAGAGAAATGCAACCAGAGCTGCTGGATAAAGCTGTCTATAAGCTTCTCATAAACTGCTTTTAATTGTGCAGTTCTTATTTCTTAAGCCAGGTGGGATTTGGATTACTTGAAGGTGAGACAGCCTAATAAAAATCCTACCATCTCTTAACCAAAAGTCAAGCAGTAAGATCCAAAACATGTAAATGAAGAAATAGTTGTCAATATATGGCACTAAGAAATATGGAACTTTCTAGCAAAAGAAACAACTTTAAATAGCTGATAACCATGTGTTTCTAAGAACTAGAGATGGAAAGAAGAGAGATGAGACATAGGCTGTATTTTTACTGAAAATTTTAATATTTTTATTTTTAAATCTGATGAAATTTAGGATTTTAATTGAGTTCCTTTTTAAAATTGTGTTTTAAATTACTAAAAATGGAGGACATTTATAAATATACTGTATTTGGTGTTTGAGAGGTAGAAAGTGATCCTAGAGAAGTAGGAAACATAAAGTCCACAAAAGGAAAAGCAGTCTTAATAAGAATTCTGAAGTTGTTTTGTTTTTAAGTGCCTAATGGCTAATTTTTTGTTTTTAAAATATTTTTCTTCAGTATTTAGGTGTATACTATGCTACAAAAACACTGAAAAAGTAGCAACCAATCAAAAAACTGAATGCTTGTGAAAATAGATTTCTTAAATCAAAATGGACATATTTATACATGATATGATTATTGTAGCCCATTCCTGAATGGTAAGAATGTGGGTTTTTTCTTTTCTTAAATTGTTAATATTTTCCCCAAATAATATTTTTTTAAAAAATTTTTTAGATGTAGATGGAAACAATACCTTTTATTTATTTTTTAATAATTGTTTTTAGAGAGAGAGAGAAATTTTTTTAATATTTTTTTATTTTTGGTGGACACAACATCTTTGTTATGTGGTGCTGAGGATCGAACCTGGGCTGCACACATGCCAGGTGAGCATGCTACCTCTTGAGCCACATTCCCAGCCCACAATAACT
Source organism: Ictidomys tridecemlineatus (assembly GCF_052094955.1). Taxonomy (NCBI): domain Eukaryota; kingdom Metazoa; phylum Chordata; class Mammalia; order Rodentia; family Sciuridae; genus Ictidomys; species Ictidomys tridecemlineatus. The sequence goes on from NC_135477.1 coordinate 106,313,227, forward strand.
TTTATTGATTGATTGATTGATTGATCTTTATGTGGTACTGAGGACCGAACCCAGTGCCTCACACATGGCAGGCAAACACTCTACCACTGAGCCACGCCCACAGCCCCTTCCCCAAGTAAATTTATAACCCCATGTTCTATTTGTGAAATACTTCACTGTTTCTATGTGTAAGCAAATGTATTATTCACCAATAAATTTTCAGAGCACTCTTTTTTTTTTAAAGAGAGGGAGAGAGAGAGAGAGAGAATTTTAATATTTATTTTTTAGTTTTCGGCGGACACAACATCATTGTTTGTATGTGGTGGTGAGGATTGAACCGGGGCCGCAGGCATGCCAAGCCACGCTACCGCTTGAGCCACATCCCCAGCCCCCAGAGCACTCTTACAATCATTCTGCATAAAGTTCCAGATATTTTATCCTTAACTCCTCTTACTTCTAATACACTTTGCATCTTTTCTCATTCAGATTTCCAATTGTATCTGATATTTTAGAGAAGGTTTTCACAACCATTTTTTTATTTGTTCTTTTTAGTTATACATGACAGCAGAATGTATTTTGACATATTATACATACATGGAGTATAACTCCCCATTATTGTGATTGTAAAAGATGTGGAGTTACACTGATCATGTAGTCATATATGAACATAGGAAATTAATGTCCAATTCATTCTACTGTCTTTCTTATTCCCATCCCCACTCCCTTCCCTTCATTCTCCATTCTCTAAAGTACCTCTATTATCCCTACCCCCCCCCCTTTGTTTTGGGGGATTGGCTTATTTCACTTAGCATGATAGATTGCACTTCCATCTATTTACCAGCAAAAGCCATAATTTCATTTCTCTTCTTGGCTGAGTAATATTCCATTGTATGTATGTGTATATATCACATATTCTTTATCCATTCATCTGTTGAAGGGCACCTAGGCTGGTTCCATAGCTTAGCTCTTGTGAATTGAGCGTCAGTAAACATTGGTGTGGCCACATCACTGTAGTATGCTAATTTTAAGTCCTTTGGGTATATACCAAAGAGTGGGACAACTGGGTCAAATGGTGGTTCCTTTCCAAGTTTTCTGAGGATACTCCATACTTCTTTCCAGAGAAATTGCACCAATTTGCAGTCCCACCACAAAGTATGCTATAGGGAGCAGTGACATGGATCAAGATTTTTGATTACCTCATGGTTATGGTGTGTAGCTTGTGCTGGGAACCCCTGTGCAAAAGTATAGGTTAAGATTGCCCAGTTGCTTCTGTATCCTGGTGGAGTAACATCTGCTATAATCTTTGGGTGGGGGCACCAGGGATTAAACTTAGGGGCATTCCATCATTGAGCCACATCCTCAGCCCTGTTTTGTATTTTATTTGAAGATAGGGTCTCACTGAGTTGCTTAGCACCTGATAAATTGCTGAGGCTGGCTTTGAACTGTGATTCACCTGCCTCAGCCTCCTGCTGGGTTTACAGGTGTGTGTTGCCTGGCTTTTTTTTTTTTTTTGTCCAAGCTTTCTGGGCCTGGACCTGGATGCTCTGATATACCACAACAGCAGCCAAGAGAGACGTTGGACTTTTGCCACTGAGGAGCAGCTGGCCCATCTGCAGGCCAACACTGATCACAAATTCAAATGCAAAGTGGTGGCAAAGGGGAAGTTTTTCCAAATGATCCAGTCTTTCTTGAGCCTCATGAAGAAAGGACACTCTGCAAATACTATGAAAAAGATTACTAGAATTCTGTTCAGTGTTTAAGCCAGCAATGCCATGGTCTGTTGTAGGTACAGCTTGCATGTATTTCAAGCGTTCAAGTTTTATCAATAACTCTGTAATGGAATATCACCCATGAATAATATTGCTTACTTGTTCATTTTGGGCTTGTAAAGTAGATGAATTCAATGTGTCTAGTCCTCAGTTTGTTGGAAACCTTCTAGAGAATCCTCTTGGACAGAAGAAGGCACTGGAACAGATTTTGGAATAGGAGCTACTCCTTATAAAACAGCTTAATTTTCATCTTATTGTCCACAATCATTATAGACAGTTTGAGTGCTTCCTCACTGATATAAAGACCCACTATCCCATGTTGGAGAATCCAGAGATTTTGAGGAAAACAGCTGATGACTCTCTTAATAAAATTGCACTGACTAATGCTTATCTTTTATACATACCTTCTCAAATTGCCTTGACTGTCATATTATCTAGTGCTTCCACTAGATAATTGCTAAGGGATTGCTATGAAAAGGTATTTATCAGAGAGTCTAATGCTGAGAGAATAGAACTTGCTTGTCACAGTTACTATATAATGAAAATCATGAGAAACTTAGTGAAAAAGTATCAATCACCCAGATCTGAAGAAGTTGCCATTCTAAAACAGAAATTAGAACGATGTCATTCTGCAGAGTTTGCACTTAATGTAATTACAAAGAAGAGGAAAGGCTATGACGATGATGATTAGGTATCAAAGAAACCCAAACATGAGGAAGAAAAGTGGACTGATGATGACCTGGTAGATTCTAACTATTTGAAGTCAATATGTCAGTGCTAACTAATTAGCAGAAGTAGAAAGCATATCTGGCACTTCATTCAAAAGTATAATTTGAAAAAAATCAAAATATATTAAACTTTGTTACTTTAATAAAAAAGAAAGAAAGATTGCCCAGTTGCTATAGTGACACCCTGCCCTGGAAACTGTGCAAAGACTCAGAGTTATCAGTCTTAACCTTGAAACTCAGACACTAGCTCCCAAGGATAGGGAATTCTGAGCTTAGCAAGATAACCATAATACTTGTCAATGCTGTGACCTTTAAGCCTGTCTGCTTTGCAAAAACTTTTTGACAAATAACCTTTTGTTGATAAAACCTATACAGTAAACATGCGGAGCCAGTTCTGGGTCACATTCTCAACCAGAGATCGGTTTCCCACCTGATTCAACTTTCTCTCTTAATGTTTGTGTGCTTTTCTTAATCCCCTATCACCTCTTGCCAGTTTCTGAATTAATGGTCGCTGCAGGTCATGGCAGTATGTCACATAATATTTTATACAGGAAAAATAGTTGCAGCTGGGCAAAGTATCACACACCTGTGACCCCAACCACTCTGGAGGTTGAGGCAGGAGGATCACAATTTCAAAGCCTCAAAACCAGCCTCAGAAATTCAGTAAGGCCCCAAGCAATTTAAGGAGACCCTGTCTCAAAATAAAAAGGACAGGGATGTGACTCAGTGGCAAAGCACTTCTGTATTCAATTCCCAGTAATGAAGAAGAAAAAAAAAGTTGGAGACATAATGAATAATTTTTTCACCTCACAAAAATAAAATGTCCATTTGAGGGGAAAGTAATGCCTGAAATACAGCCTGCATCTAGTCAACATGTAGTTTTGAATTTGCTGCCAGAAATAAGAGGCATCCTTCATAATTCATACAAATGAATTATGATTGAAGGCAAAAATTAAAAAGCAATAGAAGAGCATACAGAATATAATCAATTTCAACTTAGACTGTTGAAGTACCCACTGAGTGTTAGGCACTGAGATCATAGAGATGAGGAATTTACTGGGCTCACAATGAGTAGGGAAACTCAGCTAGTTTGCACAAGACTACTTCAGTTTGCCTGTTTTTTCATTATCCTGTCTCATAGCATCCCCTTTCACTGTCATATGTCTCTGAGTTTGGATGATAAATTATATACTTGATGATAAATTATATATATACAATATATATAAACCTGGCATGGTGACACACACCTATAATCCCAGGAACTCTTGAGGCTGAGGCAGAAGGATCACAAGTTCAAGGCCAGCCTCAGCAATTTAGCAATGCCCTAAGCAATTTAGTGAGATCCAGTGTCAAAATATAAATAAATAAATAGATAGATAGATAGATAGATAAATAAATAAATAAATAAATAAATAAATGGTTGGCTCAGTGGTTAAGGACCTCTGGGTTCAATCCCTGGTACCAAAAAACAAAAATAAAAAATTATGTACTTTATATAATTGGAAATGCTGTATAATTTTATGACTGGCAATACAATAGTTTTTTTTTTTTCAAAAGCAGCATCCAACAAACATGTGAGCAATACATTGTGCTACTACTTTGCAATGTTTACTAGAAGATAAGAATTTTTCAGCTTCATTATAGTCTATGGGACCACTATAGTGTATGCAGTTTGTCACTTACAGAAAAGTCATTATTCAGTGTGTGGCCATATTGTACATACACACATATATACGTGGAACTGCCTTGAATTTTTGCTTCAGCCAGGGCATTCTGCCTCAGAATATTCTCCCATGTCACTTCTGTAAAAATTCTAATAACTGAGTTGGCCACATTCTGCCAGGGAATATCAAGTGTGATGAGGTCCTCATTGACAATGGGACAATTCTGATCTAACCCCCAAATCCCCTCTATCTTAGTTCATTTGTATTTGTGTTATAATATGAAATTATTTTAGTCTTGTCTCTTGTTCCTTTCACAGAGGTAATACCCTTGGAATTTTATGAGTGTTAGGAGTGCCTTTTTATTCATAATGAATCCCAGTATTAGTTTGTTTTTCGTTACTATAATAAAATACTTAAGCAGACTAGTTTATAAAGAAAAAAGCTCATAGTTATCTCATAGTTCTGGAGATTCAAGGGCTCACATCTAGTTATGGCCTTCTTGTCTTGTAGGAAGAATCTTGAGGCAACATAGGGCAAAAAACAGGGAGTTAGCCTATATGTTCCCTCCCCTCTTTCTCTCTCTATTTCTCTGGTAGCAGGAATTGAACCCAGTGATGTTTTATTGCTGAGTTATAGCCCTAATCCTTTAAAATTTATTTAATATTTTTTCAGTTTTCGGTGGATTCAACATCTTTATTTTATTTTTATGTGATGCTGAGGATCGAACCCAGCGCACCGTGCATCCCAGGGGAGCGCATTAAGGCTTGAGCCACATCCCCAGCCCCTTTAAAATTTATTTTATTATTTTGACATAGGGCTCACTAAGTTGTTTGGGGGCTTTGCTAAATTGCTGAAGCTGGCTTTGAACTTGCGATCCTCCAGCCTCAAACTTCAGGGATAATGGAATTATAGGCATGTACCACCATGCCCCACTGGAGGTTAGTATTTCAACATATGATTTTAGCAGCGATACAAACATTCAAATCATAGCACCATCTTACTGCCTGCATTCTCAGACCACTTCTTATACCAGCTATCACTTTGGATGTTCCAGTAGTAGAAGATGATATTAAGTTAGGAGTATAAGAAGTCCATCGAAAAACCGGTAAAAGGGAAAAAACTACTAATTAAGAAGGGAAAAGCTGGGTACCGTGGCCAAACCTGTAATTGAAGGTACTTGGGAGGCTGAGGCAGAAGAATTACAAGTTTAATGTTGGAGATGTAGCTCAGTAAAAAGCATGCCTAGGCTCAATTTCCAATAATAGAAAAACAAATTAGGAAGGAAAACATCAGATTCTACTGCAGATCTGAAAAATTTTTAGCCAACCCAATGTGGAACTGGGAAGAACATTTGCCTCTTAGGGTAATCCTACATTAGACAGAAATGACTATGCCCTACCACCACTGCCATGCTCAGTCATTGGCTAAGGGCTGGCAAGGAAGAGATGGCCCCAACAGGAATGCTAGAATAGATCTTGAAAATGATGCATGTTGAGGTAGTTAGCTTAATGGTATTCAGTGCAGCTGAATGGCAAATTTTATCAAAAAGGGAAATAAAAGTGTATACCTTTATGGCTGCTCCACTGATCTAGCCTGAGAAGGCTCACAGGTTACCTGCAACTAGTAATAAAAGAACTAGACTGTGGTGGGCAGGGGGAGATTGGAGGTGTAGTTTGGTGGTAGACTACTTGCCTAACATGCACAAAGCCCTGTGTTTTAAATGTTAGGCTGAGGGCTGGGGATGTGGCTCAAGCGGTAGCGCGCTCGCCTGGCACGCGTGCAGCCCGGGTTCCATCCTCAGCATCACATACAAACAAAGATGTTGTGTCCACCGAGAACTGAAAAATAAATAAATAAATAAAATCTCTCTCTCTCTCTCTCTCTCTCTCTCTCTCTCTCTCTCTCTCTCTCTCTCTCTCTCTCAAAAAACTCTCTTCATCACTTTAAAAAAAAATGTTAGGCTGAAACAAGGCAGGTCAGTTGAAAGCTGATGAGGAAGCAGTTAGAACACTAGATCTTCCCAAATGCTGGTCACTAGGCAAAAGCCAGCTATCAACTGAGATTTTGTTGGTACACAGTCACAACCATTCATTTACATATTGTCTATGGCTCTTTTTATTTTTATTTTTTAAAACTACAATACAGAGTTGATTAAATTTGAAAATATTTACTCCCTGGTCTTTTAGATGAAAGTCAGCTGAGTCCTGATATATGCTTTTGAGATTATTTACACTTTCTTGTTAAGGTTATTTATATCTATTGTATCTCCATGGTAGAAGAACTATATAACGATCCACTGCTATTTATCTCCTCCCAACTCTACATTCAGGGGAAGCATGTTACTAGCTTGAAATTTTTCATTGTAGAAGTTTTTTTTTTTTTTCTACTGAAATGAGCAAATAGTACAATCTGGGTCTTTTCCTTTTTGGGAAGCTGGTTGTTAAGCAGTTACTAGTAGTGTTTTTCCCTGCATGGTAAGAATTAGAGATTGAATTATGTACCCTTCCCAATTATATATGTTGAAGTCCTAACATCTAGTATCTCAGTGAGAATGTATGAGGAATAAGGACCTCTCAGGAGGTAATTAGGTTTAAATAAAATCTTTAGAGTGGGCCCTAACACAGCATGACTGGGAGTCTTCTTAAGAAGAGGAAATTTAGACACAAATACAGACAGAAGACCACATGACATCACAAAGAGAAAACAGCAATTGATAAGCCAAGGACAGAGGCCTAAGAAGAAACCAACCTTAATGACACCTTGATCTTAGACTACAAGCCTCCAAAACTGTGAGAAACAAAATTTCTGCTTACTAAGCCATACAGTCTATGGTATTTTGTTACAGCAGCCTTAGCAGACAGATATAGTAAGTAACCTGAGAAAGTCAAAGTCCCTGCAGAAGTAAATTTGTCAAAATGACCCTAGGAGCTTTGATCTATGTCAATCTGCATCCCACTCTTTACCCCAATTGTGTTCTGGTAGCACTTAGTTGCGGAATCTGATCTTTAAAAGCTTGCTTTTGGGACTCCTTGAAGACCAGTTCCCTCAGGAAATAGTAAGTGTTAGAACCAGGGGTGTATCAAGACAATACAACTTTTCTTCCTCTCACTTTTCTGTATCTGGCTCCCTCACTACTCATTCTTAAGGTGAAGTGAGGTTAATAAGCAGAATATATAGGTAGTGACAGTCTAAGAGAACATCCCAAGAGTGATAGGGATTCCATCAATCAGCCATCTGAGTGACACACCAAGTTCCCTTTTGCTTAGGAAAAACTTTTTATTTAGATGGTCCTTCAGAGGAGGAGGCAAATAACATGAATGCATAACTCCCTGGGTAGTTTTAACTTTGGTTATAAAAGTTCTGTGTGTCTTGATAGGACATTTTAAGAGGGAAAGACAAACCAATCAGGAAAGTTAACAGTGCAAGACCTAAAGAGAATACATATTGTTGGTACACAGTCACAATCATTCATTTACAGAATATAGTCAATGCTTTTTCATGCTGCTGTGGTGTGAATGTGTCCCCCCAAAACTCACATGTTGAAATAAAAGTGCCAAGCTGATAGTAATAAGAGCTGAATCCTTTAGGAGGTGATTAAGTTAGGAGGGCTGAATCTTCATTGGTGGAATCAGGGTACTTATAAAAGGGCACAAAGAAGTGGGTTTGCTCTCTGCCAGCCTTTTACCATGTAAGTACACAGCCCTCATACTTTTTTTTTCCCTCTGCCTTCATAGGACGTAGCAACAAGTTTGAGATGCAGAGGTTCTTCCATTCAGCCACCCAAACATCATTGTAGAAGCTCTGTAGGCTTCTCCAAGAATACTGGACCCAGAGGAAGAAAATTTGGGAATGGCATAAGGAGCAAGCACTAGATCAGAATACAAAGCTTTGCTCCAAATTTGTGACTTTGAGCTGTTAACTAACTCTCTCTGGCTTTTGGTTTCCTGATCTATAAAGTGGAGATGAAAGTTTTAGATGATCCCTCTGGTATCTTCTAGCTCTAAAATTCTGTGATCTCAGGTTCTACATGGTGATACATCATTCTGTATCTGTCCAACCATGCCAGTGATTTAATCTTACGTTTATAAGCAAGCCAGGATGTGACAAAAAATGATACAATTATTGACTCAGCATTTTACATTGTCTTTGACCCTGAAAGCATATTCCATTTTCAAATTGGCTACATTATTCTCTAGTCAGAAACCAAGAATTATGCCGTTATTGCCTAGTTTATCTGGCATAAATAAGAAATATTCATGTTATTTGAAAACTCTTGGTTTCTAGTACAGAAATACAAAATTGATCAGAAATCTGGTACATCTACTGACTAGTAGTTGTTTCTTGTGATGCTGAAATCCACTGAATTATATACTTTAAAAGAATGAATTTCATGGTATGTGAGTTATATTTCAATTTTTGAAAGTTGCCAAATAAATGAATGAATCACTCCACTAGTTGAATTTTTGGTTGCAGAAGTAAGGGAATTTATGTTGAAATTTTAAAATTCTAATTTCTGATGCTCAGAATAAAACAACAGTGATAATAGAAACTGACAATCAAAATAAAATATAAACAAAGATAATATAAATCAAATATCTGTTAGTCCACTTATTGTTAGGAAATGCTAAAGATGCCTGGTAAACAGAAGACATGGAAGCATACACCTATAATCCAAGATACTAAGGGAGGCAGGAGGATTGCAGTTTAAGGACAGCCTGGGAAATTTAGTGAGACCCTGTCTCAAAATAAAATAAATATGACTGGGAGAATAGCTTGCCTAGCATGCATTAGGCACTGGGCTCATTCCCCAGTACACCGGCCCCCCCACACACACACCAAAGAAAAAAAGAAAGAAAAGGTAATTTGTGCCCAGCTTGGTAGGGCACATTGTAATCCCAGTGGCTCAGGAAGCTGAGGCAGGAAGATTATGAGTTTAAAGCCAGCAAGGCACTAAGCAGCTCAGTGAGACCCTGTATCTAAATAAAACACAAAATAGGGCTGGGGGTGTGGCTCCTTGGTTGAGTGCCCCTGAGTTCAATCCCCAGTAATCAAAAAGAGAAGGTATTTGGCATACATTATTTTTCTTTTTTGGTACTGGGGATTGAATCCAGGGGTGCTTCACCACTGAGATATATCTCAGCCCGTTTTTTTTTTGGCACAAAGTCTCTCACTGATTTGCTTAGGGCTTTACTAAATTGCTGAGGCCAGCTTTTTGTTTTAGCCTCCTGAATTGCTGGGATTACAGGTGCAGACCACTGGGCCCAGCTACATTTTAAGATTTTGACAAGTATGTTATATGATAGAATTTTTCTTGCTAATTTTCAGAGGCAAAATCATGATGAGATCAACTCAGCTTCTAAATCTCTATGGTATTTTTAAATGTTTCTAAGCTTTGTTAGTATCTTACTTACATTTAATGACATGCATTCATTGTGCCCAATATATCGTATATTATTTCTGTAAATCAATTTCTTAATGCATCGAGAGCCATGGGCTTTCTCATTAACTGTAAAATGTGTAATGTTTGATCAAACTTACATGAATGTAGTATTTTAATATTCTTCCTTTCTGAGTAAATTAATATATGTTTAAGGGGGTAATCTTATAAATTAGTTTAAAATAAAAACCTTAGCATTTTGTCTATTTCTTATCTTCAAATATAATTAACAGGAGAGGGCAGTCATAGACTACTTTTACAAATTCCATGGCTTACATATATTTCAGAGAAATCCTATAATTATACTTTTAAAAAAAAGTTAACCTTTCTTCAGTTAACCTATCCTGTTTCCTATACTCAGTGCTGAGGAGTCATTTATATCTCTAATATACCTCTTAGAACTTGGAGGGGCATTAGTACCTGTCTAACCATGCCCCCCCCCCGCATTGTGATTTATTTTTTATTTATTTAGGCACTGAGGATTGAAGCCAGGAGCACTTTACCACTGAGCTACATCTCCAGCCTTTTTATTTTTCTTTTGAAATAGGGTCTCAGCAATTTGCAGAAGCTGGTCTCAAATTTACAATCCTCCTGCCTCAGGATCCCCAGTCATTGGGACCACAGCATGCACCACCATGCCTGGTTTAACCCCCTCATTTTATGAGAAAGAAAATGACTAAGCTTATATGACATATCTAAGACTACCTACCGACTTGATGGTGGAGTTTGTTTAATTTTGTCTTGAGCACTTACCCTCCCACCCCGACCCCCTGCCCGTTTCCTTGATATGCATCCATGAAAGAGGAACTAGCTATGAAATTTATAGTGGATTCAGAAGAGATTTGAAGAAACTTAGGCTTAAATAATGTTAGATTTATGACTCAGAATTACCTAATAATTCAACATGTATTATAAAATAATTACTTTACACTATCTGAATTCACAAATAAAACTGACTCCTCTTCCTAATCCTGTTACCTAGTTTTTATGAACTATTTTTCTTTTGTTAATATGGTAATATTTATATACACCTTAATTCTTTGCAAAGAATATTAGAGACAACCCAGCAACATACTTTTAACAACCATGAAGCTTAGTTTTGCTTCGTACTAAGTAATATGTTTGTGTGATTCTAAAAATCCTTACTTAAGCACATTATAGAAATATCTGTATGTCTCTTAAAATTATTTTTAATAAGAACTTTGACAGGCTTTGAAAATTTCTGGCAAAAGTTATATTTGGTATAATTTAGATTTCCTAAATAATATGATGTGATTCCCAGCATAAGGCTATTATGTGAGGAAACCTAAAGATCAGAAGTATGAAAACAAAAAAATGTTTTTGTTGACTTATTCCTCTTAAGAAAGAGATGAGTTTCCTCGAGCTTGCTTTCCCCTTAGATTTATACTCTTTCTGCCCCTGGGATATGAAATGAAAATTTTATCTCTTTGTAGTTTCATAACAGCAGCAGATGTAGTCAGTCAGTCAGTTTACCATCATATCTGTTATGTCATCAGAAAGCTTCTGTCACCAGGAGTCATTTTTTATACAATACTTACTGACAAATCAGAGATTCACACACACCTCTATGAAGGTACAAATCAGGATCTGTAGTGGATTCTGTGGTCTGATGCTCCAATTCTAGCACTTTAAGGACTAAAATTCCCATCCTTGTTTGCCTGGAGCCTTGGCTTCTGACACTCAGGAATACATTCTCTGGAAATTGATCTTAACTTAAAGAAACTGCCTCCTCCAAGTCAAACCTCTCTGTTGACGCGGGAATACAAAGGTGTGGACTCCTTGTTTTAATTTAGAAATTCTTAGAAGGGCTTCGGGGTTCCCATGGATCAACAGAGACCTCTGTTGCAACTACATTAGAGCTCAACTTCCTGTTCTAACCCTATTTCCCTCTCCTCTCACACATCTGTCTAGGAGACAACCCTTCTCTCCACAATCCTCCTACATGCACATCTTAGAATCTCAGTCTGTTTCCTGAGCTCTCAACCTGTGACACCTTACATATATGTTTACAGGAAAATAGGAAAACAGAAATAAGAAAAAAAACTGAGTGAATCCATACTTTATAGTTATGGGGAAAACAAGAAAATCAGGTTTACATAGCAAATATATTTTCTTACTGATGCCTCTGGTCCTTTTTTATTCTGTATATTCACACACTGGATTGTTTTCTGACATTTACATCTCCCCCCCCCCCCAGTAATGGAGATTGACCCCAGGGATGCTAAATTGCAAAGGCTGGCTTCAAATTTGTGATCCTCTCAAGTAACTGGGATTACAGGTGTATACTATTGAATTTTCCACTTAATTCTAAATTTTAGACTACTTAATCCTTCGATCCATCACTCACCTCATCTTTATAATTCTATCAATAATTTTTTCAACTTAATCATGTGAAATTAATTAATATCTGTGCACAAATGGATTTCTAAATACTTAACTAATTTAACTCTTAACTTTTTTCAGAGATCTAGGTAAAATTTCCAAAGCCTATTTGAACTCTCAACTTGAATTTTCTGCAGACACGTCTGATTCATTGTGCTTAAAAGTAAGCTCATTACCTTTTCACAAGACAATACCCTGGACAATCTCTCTCTTTTTCATACAAGGACAATCTGTCCATTTTCCCAAAGTAAACTCTCTTAATAATTTTTATTATTCCCTTGTATTATGGTAACGATTAATGACTGTCTTGAAAAGTCTAATCAGAAATGTATCTAAAAGTCATTTTTTTTATTTCTTTATTCATGTCTTCCTGTATTCTTTTTAGTTTCTTTGATCTGGAAGCCTCAACTCTGTATATCTTCATTTAACTCATTGCATGCTACTTACCTGTAGTTCTAGAAGGGAAACTGAATTCAATGATGTTTGCAAACACCATTCTGGAATTCATGTCCCTGTTTCTCATCCATTTCTTATACATATCCTGAATCCTTATCCATCTCATTTATTTCATAGACTTGGCATTGATATATGACTTAGGGCTTTTGAACATTTTTTATTGTGTTTAATTAATGTATTCATTTTAGAAATAACTTTATTTTTAACTGATACATAAAAGCAAAAATTGTCCCTATCATATAGTGCTTCAAAACATATATACATTGTGTAATGTTTATATCAGATTAAACATACCTATTCTCCTCAAACATTTATTATTTCTTTATGATGAAAACATTAAAAATATTTTCTTTTGTGTTTTTTTTTCTTTTTTTGTGCTGGAGAGCAAACCCAGGGCCTTGAATGTGCTAGCCAAGCAATTCACACTGTAGCTTTTTGAAATATATAGTACATTATTTTTTATCCATATTTACTATAATGTGCAGTATCGCAACAGAACTTACTTCAAGCTCAAAAACTCTGACTTAGTACTCATTGATCAGTCTGTTCCCATGGTCAGTTGCCCCACTTCCCCAGTCTCTGGTAACCACATTCTGCTCTCTATTTCTGTATCAGTAAGATCATATGGTACTTGTCTTTCTATCAGGCTCTAATCTTATTTAGCCTCTGGAATTCTGATGACCTTCTCTACTCTAGACCACTGCAGTTGGTATAGTCACCATAGTTATTCTCATACCCAGTGATCTGTAGCCTAGCAAACCTAACAACTAATCCCTACATGGAAACCATTACATTTTGTTGCTAACTGTTAAATCTAGGAACATACTATAATTTACTTATTTATTTTTGTAAATAAATAAATTGATTCCAAGGGTACTTACACTGAGCCACTTCCCCAGCCAGTTTTGATTGTTTTTATTTTGAGACAGGATCTCCCTAATCTTGTTGTTTAGGGTCTTGCTAATTTACTGAAGCTGCCTTTGAACTTGCAATCATCGTACCTCAGCCTCCTGAGCCACTGAGATTACAGGTGTGCAATACTGCACCTGGCCAGGAACATACTATTCTTGAAAGAAATTTTTATAAATATATTGAAATCAGCAGTTAATTTCTACAAATATTGTTTGAACAAATAGTATATGCTAGATGCTCTTTTGGGTAGAAATGATATAACATTTAGTGAAAATACTTGTCCTCATGGAGCTTCCTTTCTAGTGGAAGAAGTGTATCTGTTTAAGCCCAGAGCTGAGGGAGAGGTATGCTGACCATGATATTTATACATACTCACCTGTCTGACCTAATTTGTTAAAGTGGGAAAGAAACTGCTTGTCCTACAGGAACCAGCATCTCTTTCTGCAGTAATCCAAAGGATCCGCTACCCACTGCTTCCATTCCACAAAGATGTCTTGGGATCAGTTAGGAAAAGTGCCTTCTTGGCTTAAGCAACTGTATCTCTATGTGGAAATGTAAGACTCATAATTGGTATGTTAAAAATCATGATATTTTACAATGTTATACTGATACACATAAAGCTTCTTTGTAGCCTTCCTCCCCCTTGGTTTGAGAGTTATTTTACAAAAGGAGGCAGAGGATTATTACACAAAAGAAGCTGTACCATAAAGGACACTGATCAGCTTTGCGACTCAAAGCTGACTTTCCTGACCTCTGTAAGAAGAGAATTGTCTTGCAAACCTGGGGAATGAAAAGGTTTTCCCAAACTCCTTTTGCTTGCATTTAACATATCAAAAGATAGGCTGGTAGCTACTGAGCTTTCAAACCACCACTGACCACAATAGGAAACACTTATTATGACCCAGTTCACATCTATGTATAATATTTAGTTTATGTATATTATAGCTGAGACAAAAGTTTCACACACAAGAATACATTTATTCCTTTCAAAATATTTTGATATATTCTGCCCACTAAAATTTCTTTTTAATATACTATTCACAATACACTGAGCTGTGATGAGAATTAAAAAAAAATACTAGCCTAGGGTTTTCAAAAGAGAGAATTCAATGAGACAGAAAAAGAAAAGAGGTTAATTCTGCTTCTGCTGGAGGGGATTGGCAGTGGTGGGGGGCAGGGCTTAGGGACAGCATGAGAGTCTTCAAATTCTTGGTGTTGAGTAGAACTGATCACAGGGAAAAGATCTCATGTGGAAAAATAGAATAGTATTAATGTCAGTTATAAAAAGCAGAGTTTGAAGTGACTGAATTCAGGGGAAAGTGTAAGGTCACAAAGACAATGTGAAAAATAGATATGGATGAGTCATCGGCATAATGTTTATATTCTTATGAGGATAAGCATAAGATGAGTTAAAACCACAAATTGGCATTTGATCAAACAGACTATAACTGACATTATATTGTATAGGTCTCATTCCTGCTGGCCCCAGGCAATGAAATCCTTCCTCATCATAATGATATTACTGTAAGAAAAAGAAGGAAAGAAAGAAAGAAGTAAAGTGGTGGTGCAATCTCTGGTATGGTCAGTGTGATCCTGAAGAGAAGACTACGAAGCAATTAATTGTGGGCAAGGGGTAAGTGGGGGCAGGGGAAAGTGGGGGCAGGTGTAAGTGGCGAGAGGGAAGTTGTACAATAAAGATGAAAAGATAAATATGATAAACATGGGCTAGGCATAAAAATTGGCAGGCTTGCTTACTTAGAAAAATTCTTGAGTGCCTTAAATATGTTATAATTAACTGTCAAGTTTGTGTTCAGTATAGATAATACATGTTAGTGTCTTCACATTGTCTCGTCAGTCTGTCCTGTCCTACACCTCTGAGGCAGCAAGTAGGTCAGGCTGAGGTTTTCCTGCACTGGATTAAATTTAGATTTTTTTCCTTTTTTGACTCTGGAAATGTTAGAGTCCTCACAAGAATGATCAGACAGAAAATGAAAAAAGCTCCTTGTCATTGTACGTTTGAGTAAAGTAGTAAATGTGTAACCCTTGTTTATATGCTCTTTGCTCAATGTCCCTTTTCAGCAGGCCATCCTTAAGCACGCTTCCTATAATTTACTACAGGAACTCCTTATTCTCCTATTCTGTTCTACTTTTCTGCATAGCATTTACTACATACTAGCAATAGTGTGTGTGTGTGTGTGTGTGTGTGTGTGTGTGTGTGTGTGTGTGAAGGGTATAATGAACCCCTATGTTCTCATCACCAAGCTCCAATAATAATATTTTACCAGTCTTATTTAATCTATACCCACCTTTAGTTTTATTTTGTTTCAGGAGTATTTTAAAGCACATTGTAGGCATTATGACATTTCACTCTATACTATATATTTCAGTTATTTTGTTTAATGTCTGATTTCCCATACTAGGAAATGAAAGCAAGAATTTTTATCTACGGTATTTGCAGAAACATTCTCAGCTTCTTAAAAAGGTCTTGTGTCTTGGCATATAATACATGCTCAATACATATTTTTTGAGTAAATAAATATGGAATCCCAAATGTGACATTTTTAAGTCTCTCATGAATTGGGCTTCTGTAGAACAAAGGAAACAAACAGCAGAGAGAAAAGGCAATCTAGAAAATAGGAGAAGATATTTGCAAACTGTGTGTGTGATGTGGAGTTAATGTCCAAAATATCTAGAGAACTCCTACAAGTCAACAGCAAGAAAATATATAACCCAATTAAAAAATGCATTAAGGATCTGAATAGCCATGTTTTCCTAGAAAACATTCAAGTGACTAATCAAAAGTATACTGCATAATTCCATTAATATATACTTCAACTGTAAAGTTTTAGACATTATAGTATTGTTTACCTTTGAGGAAGAGGATAAAAGGATAGTTCCACCTTGTTCTAGAATACCTCTGGTAATTCACATTCGATCCTGGCTACCTGCTTAGTGAGTAATACTACCTTCTGCCCCAAGTTCTGTTCCAGATCACTGGTAGGTTCCCCAGTCTTTCTACCTAATTTAGAGTGGTGGTGGTGGTGCATCTGTGCTCCAATAATAGTCAGAAACTCAAATTTTCCTGAATGGCCCATGCAAATGCATGCCCATTTGTTCTTACTCTTAACTCTGTGCAGCATGGAATTTCCTCTCTCTGAACAACAACTCATACCACTGATTCTCTCTCAGCAAGAAAACCATTCTCCTGATTCAAAACAGAGATGGTACTTCCCTGAAGTAAAAAAAAAAAAAAAAAAAAAGGCAAAAGTTTTTATGTTAGACCTATCTTTGATTCTTAGCTTACCACTTTGAACTTTGTGCATTTGGTCATCATTTAACTTTTTCTTTTCTTTTTTTTTTTTTTCAGGGCAGGGGGTAGGTAGTGGGGATTGAACTCAGGAGCATTCAACCACTGAGCCACACACCCAGACCTTTTTTGTATTTTATTTAGAGACAGGGTCTCACTGAGTTGCTTAGCACCTATCTAAATTGCTGAGGCTGGCTTTGAACTCAAAATCTTCCTGCCTTAGCCTCCCAAGCTGCTTGGATTACAGGTATGCACCACAGCATCTGGCCATCACTTAACTTTTTGTGTAGTTTGCTAACTTCACCTCAGATAGAGCATTAATCTGCAGGATTATATAAAGAAGTCAAAAAACTTTAAACCATAAAAACAAATAACTTAATTAGTAAATAGGAAAAGAAATTGAACAGGCACTTCATAGAAGAAGAAATACTATCAGTCAACCAATAACTGAAAAAATGTTCACCATCTCTTGCAGTTAGAGAAATGTGAATTAAAAGTACAATTAGATTTCATCTCACTCCAGTCAGAATGGCAATTATCAAGAATACAAGTAACAACAAATGTTGGCAAGGATGTGGGGGAAAAGGTACACTCATACATTGCAAATTGGTACAACCACTCTGGAAAGCAGTATGGAGTTTCCCCAGAAAACTTGGAATGGAACCACCATTTGATCCAGCTATCCCTCCTATATCCCTATACCACTCCTTGGTATATACCCAATAGACTTAAAATCAGCATATGACAGTAACACAGCCACATCAATATTTATAGCAGCTCAATTCACAATAGCTAAGCTATGGAACCAGCTTAGATGTCCTCAACAGATGAATGGATAAAGAAAATGTGGTATAAGTGAAATAAGTCAATCGTCAAAAAACTGAAGACAGAATGTTGTCTCTGATATGAGGATGCTAACACAATAAGGAAGAGGGGAGCATAGGAAAGAACAGAAGCACTTTGCTTTAGAGAAAGGGGAAAGAAGGGAAGGGAGGGAGAGTGGGAATAGGAAAGATGGTAGAATGAATTGAACATTACTGTGCATATATGATTACATAATCAATGTAATTCTATATCATGTACAACTAGAAGAATGAAAAGTTATTCTCCACCTATGTATAATGTCAAAATGCATTCTACTGTCATGTATAACCAATAAGAACAAATAAAAATATTTTATTTAGAAAAAAAGAATGATATCTAGTTCACAGGCTGAGAAAACAAGTGAGGATATGATAAGAGCTCAGTAATACTGTTTTTGTTTTTCTTTGACCTTGCGGTATTCCTTGCTTTCTCCTATACACTAGCACCCTCTTGGAATGATTTTAAAGCCGTTACTTTACAAAATATTTATTTAGCATAAGTGTACTTGGTAGTAGGAATCAGGATTACAAAAAAAAAAAAAGAGTCAGCTATGACTAGGTGAACATGATACCTTTATTTTATTTATTTATCTTTATGTGGTGCTGAGGATCAAATCCAGTGCCTGACACAGGCTAGGCAAGCACTCTACCACTGAGCTATGATTTTAGCCCTAGAATCAATTTTGAAAATTGGCAAACTATTATTCCTCCAGAAGCATTTTTTCAAATGCTTTTTTATATTTTTATAAAATATTAAAAATATAGCCTTTATATGTTTATATTTTGGCCTTTATATATTTATATTTTGTATATCTATAGTTATAAATGTGTAACTTCTGAGGGCAGGGGAGGAGTAGGGGGTATAGGAAGGGCAGCAGAATAGAATAGACATTATGATTGATGTATGTATATAAGTGACTCTATGACCAGTATGATTCTGCAACCTGTACAATTAGAAAAATGAGAAATTATACCCCAATGATACAAATGTATGAATTGCCAAGATCATTGTAATGTCATGTGTAGCTAATAAAAAATTAAATTAAATTAAACAAACAAAAAGTGTAACTTCTTTTGTATATCACAAACATTTAGTCTTTACATAGGTTCCTTAGTTCAGTTCTTAGTAACATTCATAGCTTTATTATGCAATCTGTTTGATGAAATGTTATTTAGGGTAAGGGTTCTCAGATTACCTTAGGGAATTCTAGAATGTTCTAGTTCCATCACCCCACATTTCACCTGAACGAATTCATTGGTCTAAGACTATATTTTTAAAAAACTGAACATGTGTTCAGTATTTGTATTTGTCAGGGCTCTTTAGAGAAATAGAACCAAAAGGAAATTTGTATGAGAATGTGTGTATATTTGTGTATACAAGCAGATATTGGCTTATCTGATTTTTATAAAGGCTGAGAAGTCCCAAGAAATGCCCTCTACCAGCTGGAGACTCAGAAAAGTATAGTTCAAAGGTCTAAGAGCTAAAAGCTGATGTAGATTCCAGTCTTAGTCTGAAAGCCTGAGAACTATGAGTGCCAAGGACAGGAGAAAATCAATGTCCAGCTCAAATAGACTGAGAGCAAATTCAACTTCCTCTGCCTTTATGATCTATTTAAGCCACTCGTAGGATTAGATGATGTCTGCTCACATTGGGGAGCAAAATCTGCTTTACTTAGCCCACCAATTCAAATGCTGGTCTCTTCCAGAAAGACCATCATAGACACATATAAATATGTTTAACTAGATATCCTGACATCTTATAGCACAGCGAAGTTGACGTGTAAAATTAACTGTCAGTGTTTTTGTGTATCATGGAGAACCAAAGGGCTTTAATGTCTGAGGCTGATACTGGCTTTGAATAAAAAAAAAAAATCAACTGTTGACTGGCATCAACTTGCCCACTACCCATTCTGAGATAGAATTACTTGAGGGGGTGCCCTTCAAAGACATTAAGGGTCAGAATTGGTTTTTATAGTTCCTTGAAATTTTATAGTCCTTGGAGTTTTATAATTTCTTGGATGAACAGTTGTGTTTAACCTGAGATGAGTCACTTGGGATGACTGAGAAGCAACCCTGCACAAGCCATGGTCCTATATTCAGTCTTGCCTTCCAAGACATACTGTTGCCCTGTATGGCACAGGCATCCTCACTGTACAGGGTGTCATGCCGGGTGCCCTGGGTTTCTTTTGATCCTTCTAGGAATAAAGTTATTTGCTTATTGGCAGTTACATTCATTAATTCTATGGGGCTACAGGATTTCCCAGCTTTTCAGTTACAGTTCAGTCTCCTAGACACCTTAGTAATTAATCTTTTTGAACATAACATCTACTTCCCAAGACATGGATTTTGATATTTAAAAACTGAAAGAATATTCATGAATATTTATGCCTAAGCATTGACTCTGCTGAGCACAGTAGCTTATTTACATGGATGTGTATTTAGTTGGGAACCCTATCTCCATCCTTATGCTATAGGTTGACCTGCAAATACAGGTGGAAACTGTAAGTCGCAGTCTCCATTCTCGTATAGCATCTGGGAGTAGTTGGGCTCCCTCTAGAGCCCTATAGATCCCAAGTGTTAGAAAACATATCAGAGTGTAGGACATTGATCTCAGACTGTGACATGCCCAAGTGCCACTCCAATCAGTAGAAACCATTGAAAACATATTACCTGAAGCCTTACAGCTTTATAGGTAGCTCTGTAGCACCTTTCTTTCACAATCTTCTCTTAATCCTAATGTGTTGATGTTTCTGGTCTGGAACTCTTTCAATATGGATAAACTCAGAGCCTGGAAATTGCCTGTATTCATGAACACACATGATATGTGTCATCACCCTCCTGGTTCCTGAAAAAAAAAAAAAGAAGCTGTAATTCTTCTCAAGAGGGGTACACACTTTTAAAAAGTATGTTGAGCTGGGTGCAGTGGCATACATCTGTGATCCCAGCTACTTGGGTGGCTGAGGCAGGAGGATCCCAAGTTTAAAGCCACCTGGCAACTCAGTGAGAACCTGTCTCAAAAAATAAAAAAAGTATATCTTAATGGTACTGTATCCTTGGATTTCATCCCCAATACCACAAAAGAAAAAAAAAAAGGGTGTGGATGTATTCAGTTATAGAGTACTTGCCTGGCATGTGTGAGGTTCCTGGGTTCAATTCCCAGTACCAAAGAAATAAAGAAAGGAAGGAAGGAAGGAAGGAAAGAAGGAAGGAAGGAAGGAAAGAGAGAAAGGGAGAAAGGGGAGAAAGACAGAGAGAGAGAGGAGAGAAAGAATGAAAGAAAGAGGAAGAAAGGAAGGAAGACAGAAGGGGGAGGGAGAGGCACTGAGAAGGGAAGAGAAGGGAAGGAAAGAGAGGAAATAAGAAAGGAAGGAAGGTAGAAAGAAAGGAATGGAAACAGTGTGGTAGAAACCTGTGATTGTAATTAATTTTCTCTTCAACCCACTTCACTGAAGTACTGTTGCAATTTGTAAGTGTAGTAAGACCAGAACTCAGGAATGCATCGGGACTGGGTTTCAGATTGAGGGTACAGAGGTCACTGGAAGATTTAGGAGAGGAAAATAAATTATTTTATAATAATTATTATAAAAATATAATAATTTATAAATTATTATATTTATAAATTATTCTGATATAAGGAGGCCGACTCATAGTGGGGTAGGGAGAGGGAGCATGGGATGAATAGATGAATTCTAGATAGGGCAGAGGGGTGGGAGGGAAAGGGAGGAAGTAGGGAATTAGCAAGGAAGAAGGAATGTGATGGACAACATTATCCAAAGTACATGTATGAAGACTCGAATTGGGTGTCAACATACTTTATATACAAACAGATATGAAAAATTGTGGTATATATGTGTTATAAGAATTGTAATGCAAAAAAAACCCCACAAAGTAGAACGTATAAAGGCATGAATTGGTGTGAACATACTCTATATACAAAGACATGAAAAATTGTACCCTATATGTGTGTGATAAGAATTGTAATGCATTCTGCTGTCATGTATTTTAAAAAAATCAATAAAACTAAAAAAAAAAAGAAATTATTTTATGAATGAGGAAGAAAAAATGACAAGCAAAAGAAGTGAAATGAGATAGGGACTGCCAGAGGGAGGAATGAGGTTTCTTTCCTTGCAGCAGTATCAGAGAGAGTGTTTCATCCCTCCTTTTACAGCCTGAATGAGGAGGCACAGATGCTGCTGCACTAGGGGTTTCCCAGAAGGCAGTGATCAGAGCATAGCTGATGCCAGCATGGAACTGGGACCAGAGCAAGAATAAGAGTCTGGAGGGAAACCCTAAATACTGGGTGAAAGAATGCAAAAGTTGAGAGAAGTGTGTGGTGTCCTAGGATCCCTCAAGAAAAGAAATTAAATACCATAGGCTGAGGGGAAGTTATGTTTTGGATTACATTTTCCCAGGAATTGTCAGTGTTGTGAAAAAAAATTATTAGTTAATATTTGACATGTATTTATTTACATTTGGGGGGAAAGGGGTTGAAGGGTACTGGGGATTGAACTCGGGGGCACTCAACCACTGTGCCACATTCCCAGTCCTATTTGTATTTTATTTAGAGATAGGTCCCACTGAGTTGCTTAGCCACCGCACATTAGCTGAGGTTGGCTTTGAACTTGAGATCCTCCTGCCTCAGCCTCCCAAGCTACTGGGATTACAGGTGTGTGCCATTTCACCTAGCTTGACATTTGGTTTTAATGCACTAAATATTGAAATAAACATTTTAACATAAATTCATTGAGAATTTGCTCTGTATTTCAGATCTCATCAAAATTTCTAGCAGTTTCTAGAACATTTTATGAAACTATTTAATGGATATCTGTAAATTTTCTTAGATTATGATGCTAACAGAAAAGAGGCTATTTTTCCCCCTAAAACATATTCTTCACACTGCATGAACTCACAGCAGTCATGAATTGTGTCCTTTCTCCTTTCTTGTACAACTTAGCTACACTACAAACTGAATAAGTAGAGCATTCCTGGGGATTCCATGCTGCAAAATGGTACTTTCAGGTTACTCTGTCTTCAGCCAAGGAAAAGCTATCTGGGCATTCTAGCAGGCAATTATCTCCAGGAGAGACTTGAATTGGAAGTAGCTCATCGCTTCTCCTACCCTACCCATAATATCAGGCCCTGAAGACACTTAAGAACTGGATACTAAGCCCCTTTCAAGTCAGGGGATTGTCTGGAGGACTACTGCCTGATTATTACCTTTCAGATGGACCCATTGCACTTGCTATTTCTCATCTCTATACTCTTTCCATCTTACATTGCTTCCTGTTTGTCTTCCTGATAGAGTGAGGTAAGATTGACAGCATGTTTCACTTAAGTGGTTCCCAACTCCTGCAACCTCTGAGGTCAGCTAAGCTACAGAGCGGAAGTGCCAATCTTCCCTGTATATATTGCCAGATTAAATTATAACTTTCCACTAGGAGATAGCTGGCCCCAGTCTGGCTCCTGTGCCAGGGAAGTCCTTTGAGTCATCAAGCACAGTGAAGCTCAGCCTTTTAGATGTCAGTTGTCCCCATATTAAAACCATCCAAACCTCACCTGCTGTACACCTGACTCTGAAAGTCGTATTTTATTAAGAGTTTAATTGTTCTTTTTCTTCTGTCTTGTCTCCCTTTTTCCTCACTGAGATATCATTCGTCTTTGTGTTTTCTCCTATTGGACATTTGACACATAAGATGGAATTACTCATAGTTCTTTTTTTTTTTTCATACTGAGAGTTGAACCCAAGGGTGCTTTACCACTAAATCACATCCCCCAACCTTTTTAATTTTTTATTTTAAGATAGGGTCTCACTAAGTTCTTAGGGCCTTGCTAAGTTGCTGAGGCTGACCTTGAACTTGTGCTCCTCCTGCCTCAGCCTTCCAAGCGGCTGGGATTACATGGTATGCCACCACCCACACCACCCTTACTTATAATTCTTAGTGAGTTACATCATTTTTTTTTAACAAGATGCCCTTCCTTCCCTCTTACCTTCCCTCCTTTCTTTTTTCTAATCTTCTTTCCTTTTAACAACTTTAAAGGTTAAAAAGAACCACTCATGAGTCTACCCCAGGAAAAAAAAAATAGAACACTGACAATAATTTACAGCTACTTCTGTGGGCCTTCTTCATTGTGTCCTCTCCTGATATGTTTTTTTTGGGGGGGGGGTGTTTCCCAAAAGTCATGGTTTGTAAAATTAATCCCCAATGCAACAGTATTGGGAGGTTGGGCCAAACAGGAGATGTTTAGGTCAGGTGGGCTCTGTTATCATGAATGGGTTAATGCTGCTATGGAAAGGGCTAGAGGGAGGGGGGACTCTCTTCTGCTCCTCTGCCATGTGCTCGTCCCCAATAGAGAACTCAGTATTCAAGGCACTCTCTTGGAAGCAGAGGAATAGAGCCCCATGTGGTGTCTTGGTTACAGACTTCCCAGTGTCCAGAAATAAATGTTTTCTTCTTTATCAATTACCCTGTCTCAGGTATTTTGTCCCAGGAGCAGAACATGGACTAAGAATCTCCACTCTGTTATCCGAGTAATCACTCCTTAAATCATGTGTTCATGATTCTCTTGATTTCCTTTTATTATGGTACTATATGAATTCTTTCAAGCTTTTTAATTGTTACATGACTCACTTCCCTTTGCCCTCTAGCTTGAGCCCTTCACTGATTCCAGTGTTCAGTTTCTGCTCAGGGATGAACTAAACACAAACTGAAGTTCAGATATATAATGATTCAGAGCTACTTGACCTGACATCTGTGCTTTATTATGAAGGAAATCAGTAAAGATATTCTAAGGAACTGAAGCTAACTGTTTTCCTTTTTGTTAACTATATCCATCCCTTTCAAACTTTGGAGAGAACTACTTACAGGTAACCCTTTGAGGACTTGTCATAGTTTGCTGCTTTTTTTTTCTTTTTACCAATATTCTTTATTGAAGCTCCTGCCATGAAGATACAATTTAAAAATTGCTTCAGCAAATCTTTATACAACTCACATAAGACTTGTATTTCCCCTCTCTTCTCTGTGTGTGTGTGTGTGTGGGGGGGTGCTGGGAATTGAACCCAGGCCTTTCAGCACCTCATAATGCTTACAAGTGATCCAGAACTCAACTCTATCCCCAAACCCTGTCCTTTACCATTTTTTTTTAGATAGAAACATTTTTATTTACATTTAAAAGCACCCCAACCTATAACTTCCAGAGCAGCCTCCTTTACTCTTTAAGCACATACCTACATCCTTATTATAGAATTTATCTCACTTTATGGTGATTATTTCTAGAGATGCCTGCCTTTTCAAGTCCCTGAACCATAGGACAGATGGTCTCAATCATCTTTGTCTTTTCCACAAACTAACCTAGTAACAGGCCAATAGGAGCATTTGTTTATAAATGAATGCGTGATACTTACTGTTTAAGATTATTAGAAAAATTCTCAAATCTCTAACTTACGGTCACAGACAAATATAACCATTAACTATGAAAAGAGTAAACTTTAAAAATTATTTCCTGATTTGCTGTGTGATGTTGTGACACATATAGTATCCCCCCAAAAAACCTATAAATCCTCACTGAACTAAGGGCCGGAGGGACTGCTGTTTCAGAAACTGTTGTGAGTCCAGGCTTGAGCTTTAAATAAAGACTCTTGTGTGATTGCAAAAAAAAAAAAAAAAAAAAATTCCTCTTCTGCTCATTCTACTGAAGTCTATTTTTTCCTTACATATGGTATTATTGAATAGCAAACAATGGCAAATCATGTATAAGAATCATGCAATATTCACAATATCAATGGAGATTATAACTGATACCGAGATTAAGGATTTATCTTCACTTATCTTCTTAGAGAATTATGAATAAAATGACAGACTTGGAGAAGAATGGGAGAGGTAACAACAGCATACAAGAAACTTAAAAGACTATTTGGAAGGTGAAAAGCAGAGGAGGAACAGTTACTAACTCAGTAGAGCAAAGTTAGCTGTAACCAAAGGGCATGCAGAAGGGAATACCAAAGAGAATCAAATGGAATTGCTTCAGGACTCTGGCAAATCAGGACGGTTCCAGCTGTTATGGCAGTAAAGGCATAAAGTGACATGCCAAGAACAGACAAATGTCTGAAAAAAATCTGTGTACAGAGTAGTTAAACTCTCTACCCCACCCCCACATCTGGAAGCTTGGTTTCTGGATAAATTGAATTAGGGAAGCTCTGGTATTGGAGACACTAGTTCAGCAGAAGTTGATGGCTGAGGGTTAGGTTCAGACACCAAAAGTGACATTCTTTAGCTCATTTGTTCTCTCCCCAAAATTCTAACAACCAAGCATTTGCCCCATTGGACAGGAGACCAAGTGATTTCTTAATGCAAAAATTGAGTAGCGTTGGGATGTCCTAACCAAACTTTTAGCTCCTTATCCAGGTCATTGAGAATGAAGCTAGCCACAAGTTTTATAATGCTGAAATATAAATGATTAGCCAAACTTCTCCAAAGATGTGAAGAGGACTCTTTGCATAAAAAACTCTAGTTGAATCAACCTAATAGGGAAAAGGAGCTCAGAGGATATTGAGATAATGAAAGAAGGACTAAAAATTATTTTTAAAATAAAAATATTAATATTTTTAGAGAAACAAGATATTTCATCCTTGAAACAAAAGCAATGGTACTTTTTAAGGAATCATTTGGGAACCCTTCCATCAAGAATATTCTTATAGAAAATAATGACAAACAAAAACTTCAAGAAAACAGAGCAATAACAACAACAACAACAAAGCCCAAATAAATCAACAATAGAAAACAAACAAAGCTCTGGAGTGTAAGGGAAAAAAAATCTAAGAAGTCCAATATTTAATTAATAAAGTATCCAAAAGTAAAGAACTAAGAAAATGGAAAGGAAGAAATTATCAAATATAGGGCTGGGGTTGTGGCTCAGTGACAAAATGCTGGCCTCATAAATATGAGGCACTGGGTTTGCTCCTAAGAGCCACATAAAAATAAATTAACAAAATAAAGATACTGTGCCCGTGTATAACAAAAAACAACAACAAAAAATCTTTAAAAAAAGACATAATATAAAGAAAATTTCCCAGAATTAAAAAACATAAATCTACATGTTTAACTAGAATACCCAGTTTCTATAGCAGCAAATGAAGGCCAACAATAGGGCATAACTCTGTGAAATTCAGAATTCTACAAATAAAGAGAAAATCCATACACCCTGAAAGAGAGAGAGAAAAAGACAGAAAGCAAGAGAGAAGTAATATATGGAGGATCAGAAGTAGAATGTCGTCAGACTATGTGACATGTATCTAGAAAGCAATAGAGCATTGCTCTCAAATTTTTGAGGAAAAATTTTAATCTAGAATTCTGTACCCAGCCAAACTATTCATTGGATATAAGGAAAAACACTAAACGTACTGTCAAGATGTGAGTCTCAAAAAATATACCTTAAGATATTATTTGATGCTATTCCATCTAAACATAGCAATAAATTCATAAAGAAATCATGAACAGCAAAATCCAACATGCCCAGAATAAAGGCAATGTAAATGAATTCTTCAATGACATCTTTGTATCTGATGCAATCAGTCTGGACTAGAGCAGAAGGATGGGAGACTCCATTTGGAGATCGCTAGGAAAAAAATGGGATTGAAGGATGATCA